>NC_041732.1:95022341-95325371 GCF_004115215.2 Ornithorhynchus anatinus | reverse complement strand
TGCTCTGCACATAGTAAGCACTTAACAAATACCAACATTATTATTTTTATTACAGCTCCTTGTGCATAGGCTACACAGAGGGGAGGGCAAATAGGAGAAAAGAGGGCTTCGTAAGAGACGGCCTCTTGAAGAAGATGGATTTTATTAAGGCTTTGAAGGTGGGGAGAATGGAAATTTGTCATATACAGAAGTGGAGGGAGTTCCATGTAGAAGTTCTAGCATCCCTCTGAAAGGATGGGCTTGGCAATCTAAATCTGTCCAATCTTCATGAAAAGCTCCAATGCTAGATGGTTTTAAGTTAAAGATTTTAAATTGGGGAAGAGGCCAGAGAAGCGGTTCTGAAAAGCCACCTGTTAACATTCTGGGTTTATTCTCGCCCACTGGCTTTGCTATCAAACTCTATCTAAGAGCTGACTGGATGGCGTTCCCAGCCACCAGCACCGCAGCTCCAACACAGCAGTCATTCTTGAGACCAATCATTTCAGAACTAATTATTGCTATTGTTTTTGTCTGTCTCCCCCATTTAGACTGTAAGCCCGTCAATGGACAGGGACTGTATCTGTTGCCGATTTGTACATTCCAAGTGCTTAGTCCAGTCCTCTGCACATAATAAGCACTCAATAAATACTATTGAGTGAATGAATGAATGAAATGGCTTGGGCACTTTTACCCTCCATAAGGCTCTCTGGAGCTGCCTGAGTGAAGTAAGACCTTCATCAAAAGCTGGGCTATCTGAGAATCATAATGGTGGTACTTGTTAAGCGCTTACTATACGCCAAGCACTGTTCTAAGCACTGGGGTAGATACAAGGTCATCAGGTTGTCCCACACGGGGCTCACAGTCTTAATCCCCATTTTACAGATGGGGTAACTGAGGCACAGAGAAGTGAAGTGACTTGCCCAGAATCACACAGCTGACAAGTGGTGGAGCCGGAATTAGACCCCAGGTCCTCTGACTCCCAAGCCCGGGCTCTTTCCACTAAGCCACGCTGCTCGACCTAGTGGAAAGAGCACAGGCCTAGGAGTAAGAGGACCCGGGGTCTAATCCTGGCTTTAACATGTGTCCGCGGGGTGACCCTAGGCAAATCACTTAACCCCTCTGTGCCTCAGTTTCCTTGTCTGTAAAATGGGGATACAATGCCTGTTCTCCCTCCTATTTAGGCTGTGCACTCCATTAATTCCCCTCTCAGGATTGCACCTGGAGAGTTTCCAGTACTCTACCAATCTCTTCTATGGGAGGGAGAGTCACGCAGAGGCATATCCATTCCATTCCTAGCTTAGGCAGTGGCTAGAGAATGGAAGGCAATCTGCTACAAGTCAAAACTCACCTGTGCTTAGCAGCAGGGTGATGGGAGGGAGTCCAGGGTAGAGACTCAAGTTTACTGCGTGGAAGGAAGCAATGGTAAATCACTTTCGCATTTTTACCAAGAAAACTCCATGGATATAATAATGTTGGCATTTGTTAAGCGCTTACTATGTGCAGAGCACTGTTCTAAGCGCTGGGGGAGATACAGGGTAATAAGGTCGTCCCACGTGAGGCTCACAGTTAATCCCCATTTTACAGATGAGGGAACTGAGGCCCAGAGAAGTGAGTGACTTGCCCACAGTCACACAGCTGACAAGTGGGGGAGCCGGGATTCGAACCCCTGACCTCCGACATCCCAGCCCGGGCTCTTTCCACTGAGCCATGCTGCTCCATGGACATATCTCTCCCAGAACACCCCACCTTCATCTGCAATCATTCTGGTAATGCATGGCTCAGTGGAAAGAGCCCGGGCTGGGGTGTCAGAGGTCAGGGATTTGAATTCCGGCTCCACCACTTGTCAGCTGTGTGACCTTGGGCAAGTCACTTGACTTCTCTATACCTCAGTTCCCTCATCTGTAAAAATGGGATGAAGACCGTGAGCCCTACGTGGGACAACCTGATGACCTTGTATCTACCCCAGTGCTTAGAACAGTGCTCAGCACATAGTAAGCACTTAACAGATACCAAAATTATTATTATGGAGTCGCTATGGGTCTACTCGTCACCCCATCGTGCCATTGAGGGAGATGGGCCTTGAAGTAGGGGCCTGTGAGTCAGAAAGACCTGGGATCTGAATCCAGCTCCACCTTTTCTCTGCCATGCCACCTGGGGCAAGTCACTTAACTTCTCTGTGCCTCAGTTACCTCATCTGGTAGGGATTAAGGCCATGATACCCACGTGGGACATGCACTTTGTCAAACCTGACTGGCTTGTATCTACTCCAGTGCTTAGTACTTTTCCTGGCATATAGTAAGTGCTTAACAAGTACCAATGAAAAAGTAGGGAGCGAATAGGCCTCGTTAGATGACAGAAGCAAATCCATCTTCATCAGACACTAATGATGAAGCAGCCACTATCCCTTTCAACCTGGTAGAAATTGAGTATCAAGAAAAGCAGAAACAGACATCGTTCACTGGTACCAAGTGGGCACTTTGCCTTTCCAGATTTGAAGGATGACCAGGAGCCTCATCCTTTGTGTTTCCAATTATCCTCTCATTTAGGATCTGTGCCAGCTTCCCTCTTGCCTACTTTGTAAGTCTAGGAAGGTTACTATTTGGGGAATAGAGAAAGAGTCCAAATTTCTCTCTACAACTTTAAAAAAGTGTTACTACTCCTATAAGCTGGTGCACCATCTGAACATTTCCTGTGTGCAGAGCTAATGCTTTAAATGGCTTAGTTTTCCGGTAAATTAGAGTTATAACTGTCCTGCCTCTCTTCAAAAGGATATTGTGAAAATAAATGTGCCCTTATCACGGGAGGATAGACTTGGATACCCCCCTACCCAGGAGCACAAGTTACCTCTGTGGTGCCCAAACCCCACTAATCTGCAAGACCTTAGGATGGGTGGGTCAAGGATGGAAGCTTTGCAAATATTTAGAAAGAGGAGTGCTTTGCCATCATCAAATTAGGGGTGAGGGAGAGGAGGGAAGAGATTTAATTGTGATAGCATTAGTTTTATATCTTCCCCCTGGATTGTAAACACCATCTGTCTTCAATGTATATGTTTTACTGTACATTCCCAAAGGTCTAGTATAAACGCTTTGTACTAAGGACGTGATCAACAAAAGTAGAAAACATTAAAATGTATCTTAGACTGTGAAGCCTGTGGGAGGTAGAGACTGTGTCTAATCAATCAATCAATGATATTTATTTACTACGTGCAGAGTACTGTACTAAGCACTTGGGAAAGTACAATACGACAGAGTTAACAGACATGTTCCCTGCCACAATGAGTTTACAGTCCTCTAGGCTGTAAGCTCGCCTCTAGTAATAATACTAATTATTATTATTATGGTATTTGCTAGGTGTTTACTCTGTTCCAGGCACTGTACTGAGCACAGGGGTAGATACAAATTTATTAGGTTGGACACAGTCCCTGTCCCACATGGGGCTCACACTCTCAATCCCTATTTTACAGGTGAGGTGACTGAGGCCCAGAGAAGTGAAGTGATTTGCCCAAGAGCACACAGAAGACAAGTGGCAGAGCCGGGATTAGAACCCATGGCCTTCTGACTCCCACGTCCATGCTCTCTCCACTACGCCATATTGCTTCTCTAGACGGTAACCTCATGTGGGCAAGGAATGTGTCTGTTTTTTGTTGTATTGTACTCTCCCAATCACTTAGTACAGTGCTCTGCATACAGTAAGTGCTCAATAAATATGATTAAATAAATGAATGGAGATCTGGTTATGTTGTCTTTACCTCAACATTGAGCACATAATAATACTACTCAATAACTACAAAAAGAAATGTGTACATATTTATATATATATATATATACATATTACATATATATCTATATACATAAGGAGAGAGAGAGTGTGTGTGAGGAGACAGAGAGAGCTACATTTGCTTTTGAAGATAATGATATTGATGGTAAGGTTCATTCATTCATTCATCCAGTAGTATTTATTGAGCGCTTACTATGTGCAGAGCACTGTACTAAGCGCTTGGAATGTATAAATTGGCAACAGATAGAGACAGTCCCTGACCATTGATGGGCTTACAAACTAATCAGGGGAGACAGACAGACAAAAACAATAGCAATAAATAGAATCAAGGGGATGTACATCTCATTAACAAAATAAATAGGGTAATAAAAATTTATACAAATGAGCGGACGAGCACAATGCTGAGGGGAGGGGACGGGAGAGGGGGAGGAGCAGAGGGAAAGGGGGGGGAAGGTGGCTTAACTGAGGGGAGGTGAAGGGGGGGTAAAGAGGCAGCAGAGGGAGCAGAGGGAAAAGGGGAATATCAGTCTGGGAAGGCCTCTCTGTGAGTGTGAATCTGACTGAAGTGATAGATGTGAGATTGCCAAATCCTGCTGCATGGTTAACCCTTATAGCCCTGCTCAACTAAGGGGTCTGTCCCAGAAAGGCCTCCACCTCCGTTTTTGAAGCTGCCTCTCGGAATCCCTACATTCTTGATGGCTTTGCTCGAAGAAAGCAATCCCTTTCCCAAATAATAATGTTGGTATTTGTTAAGCGCTTACTATGTGCCGAGCACTGTTCTAAGCGCTGGGGTAGACACAGGAGAATCAGGATGTCCCACGTGGGGCTCACAGTCTTAATCCCCATTTTACAGATGAGGGAACTGAGGCACGGAGAAGTTAAGTGACTTGCCCACAGTCACACAGCTGACAAGTGGCAGACCTGGGATTCGAACTCATGAGCCCTGACTCCAAAGCCCGTGCTCTTTCCACTGCGCCACGCTGCTTCTAAGCTGCTGCTTCTAAGTTGCTGCTTGCCAAGCTGGTCTGCTCACTGCAGTGATCTCCCAACTGTCCTTTGGTTGTTTTTTTCTTTATCTGAGACGATGCTTCACTATGCTTTTATATTGTTCTACCCTCTTGCCTGGTGGTTCCCCTCCCCCAGCGCTTAGAACAGTGCTTCGCACATAGTAAGTGCTTAACAAATAATAATAATAATAATGTTGGTATTTGTTAAGCGCTTACTATGTGCAGAACACCGTTCAAAGCGCTGGGAAGGTCAACGGGGTGTCCCCCGTGAGGCTCACAGTCTTCATCCCCATTTTACAGATGAGGTCACTGAGGCCCAGAGAAGTGAAGTTTCTTGCCCACAGTCACACAGCTCACAAGTAGCAGAGTCGGCATTCGAACCCATGACCTCTGACTCCCAAGCCCGGGATCCTTCCACTGAGCCACACTGCTTAATTATCATTATATCCTGCTTCCATCCACTCTCCTCACTACCTGCCCACAGAGCTTTATTGCTGGAATCAGTCCCTCAATCTTGAGGAGCTAACTATATTTCAGGACCTCATTGTTGGTGTCTTGTCTTGAGCTGGTGAAATAAATCAATGGTCTTTATTGAGCGATTATTATGTGGAGAGCACTGTACTTGGAATTTGAGAGAGTAAAATACAACAGAATCTGCTCTAGAAGCTGGAAATGTCTTCTGTCCTGAATCCAGGTCTCGCAACCACAAAGGATCTTGGACACCAGAACAGCCTTACACACTTTCAACTTGGTAGGGGGTCTAATGCCCCATTATAGCCACACACAAAAGCCAGGCTGGGTAGTGAGGCTCAGTGGAAATAGCACGGGTTTAGGGTTCAGAGGTCATGGGTTCTAATCCCCGGCTCTGCTGCTTGTCAGCTGTGTGACTTTGGGCAAGTCACTTCACTTCTCTGTGCCTCAGTTAGCTCATCTGAAAAATGGGGATTAAGACTGTGAGCCCCATGTGGGACAACCTGATCACCTTGTATTCCCCCAGCCCTTAGAACAGTGCTTTGCACATAGTAAGTGCTTAGCAAATACCATCCTCGTCACCATCATCATCATCATCCTGTATTCTATCTCTTTATCCATGTATCAGTGACTGCTTTTAATTTTCCAAACATTTTGAGTTTCCTGAAAGAGCACAGGTCTGGGAGTCAGAGAACCTGGGTTATAATCCTAACTCTGCCTCTTGTCCACTGGGTGACTTTGGGCAAGCACTTAACTCCTCTGTGCCTCAGTTTCCTCTTCTGTAAAATGAGGATTAAATCCTACTTTCTCCTCCTTAGACTATGAGACCTGTGTTCATTCATTCATTCAATTGTATTTATTGAGCGCTTACTGTGTGCAGAGCACTGTACTAAGCTCTTGGAAAGTACAAAACACCAATTAAGAGAGACAATCCCTGCCCACAACGAGCTGCTACAAGGACTGTGTCCAACCTGATTATCTTGTATCTACCCTAGTGCTTAGTATAGTGCTTGGCACAAAGTAAGCCCTTAATAAGTCCTATAATTGTGGGTATCATAAATCTCAGATAACCATAGCTGTTGCTTTGATTTTGGTGGATTACCAATCACCACCAAAGATCATTATTTATTTTTCCATTCTCAGACTTCCCTCTGCTCTCCTGTCCCATAAGGCCTGGAAATTAGAGGACCAGGGTTCTGATCCTGGCTCTTCCACTTGACTCCTGCGTGACCTTGGGCATGCCACTTAACTTCTCTGAGCCTCAGTTATCTGTAAAATGGGGATTGAATCCTTCTCCCTCCTACTTAGACTGCGAGCCCCATGGACACCTGATGACCTTGTATCTACCCCAGCACTTAATACAGCACTTGACATATAGTAAGCACTTCCAAATGCCACAATTATTATTATTATTATTAATTGGAAAGAGAGGATCAACCTCATTGACCTCACCCAGGTGCCTAGGCCTCCCTCCAAGTTAGTGGCACTGCCTTTTAAAAGCATGTTTCTAAGAGTTCTCAAGGGCATAATGGAAGTGGGGTAGCTGAGAAATTACACTAGCAAAGGTTTTCTCAGACTGAACGGAGTTGGAGTGGAAATATCATTTGTCTCACTGGGTGCGGTGAGTTGACTTTTTCTTCTAGAGAAGTGTGTGAGGAATCAGATATAACCCAGGGATTATCAGAAAGCAGAACCCCCAGGAAGCTACGAATCCTTTTGCAATAATTTCAGATGTCGGTGCCACTAATGAATTCAAACCCAAACACGAGGGCTCACCCCACTAAAATCTTACACGTGATTTATTCAGCAGGCCTATATCAGAAGCTGACATTTTTTCCACTTTTATCTTAACCAAAATCAAGGAAAAAAAAGAGCAGAGATGGAAAAGGTGCCTTTAATTTGACAGCTAGACTGTTCAGAAATGATTCATTTAAGTTTACTGATGTTGCCTAGGAAGGAGTGTTGTTGATGCAAGCAGAGTTCAATCTGAGAGTTTGCAGATTCAGGGGTGATTTTTTGAAGCTAAGTGGATCCTGGGCTGATTCCCCAACAGAAACTGAAAATAGGTAGCTAAGCTACACTGGGTGACCATTTCCCTCCTTAGTAAGGAAAAAAAAATCTAGCTGTGTCTGAATTTGGGAGGGTACCAGATTGGATTAGGTCTCCCCGAGGGTTCTAGTTTGGGGGTGGGAGTCTCCAGATGTAGGGGTTAATTTGAGACCAAGTCCTTTCTAACTTCCCCTGAGAGGACACTAGAGCCATCTTGGACCTGATTGTGAGCTCGGGATTCATGGCCGAAGGGTATACCCTACTCCAGGACAGCTAAACCCAACATGGAGCCAAACCTAATCCCAAGAGTCTTGTTAAGAATGACCAGCAGACCCCAAAATCCAGCGAGGGAACAGCTGGCCCATGGCTTCTCAATTCTCTGGTTCCACCTCCCTGCAATATAACCTCAGTGAACTGCTCTGAAGGCATTGGTAGGCTAGTAAACATCCTCCATATAATGTTACTCCACATTCCAGAATCCATAGCTATCCCTCAACTAGCTCCCTTTACTCATCCCCCCAAGTTCCACAGCACTTATGTATAAATCAGTAATTTTACTTATCCATATTAAGGTCTGTCTCTCCCTCTAGACTTCAAGATCACTCTGGGCAGGGAATGTGTCTTTATTGTTATATCGTTCCCTCCCAAGCCCATAGTTCAGTGCTCTGTACACAGTAAGCGCTCAATAAACACGATTGCCTGACTGACTTCATCCAACACTGGTAAAACAATGTGTTAAACTAGGAAGTCTGCTCCCTGCTGTCAATCTGAAGACTGCTGTCAATCAGTCAATCATCAGTGGTACTTAATGAGCTCTCACTGTGCGCATGGCACTGAAATAAGAGTTTGGGAGGGCACAGTAAAACAGATTTGTTAGACATGTTCCCGCAGCTTACAGAAGGCTCCTCAGGCAAATTGATAAAGTTTAGCAACTAGCAGCAAATCCACCAGATTGGAGGGAAGATAAATCTCGTCTAGTCTTGTGGGGGTGTCAAGCACTGGAATGTCATCCCAACCATTAAAATTGACCTGGACTTGTGCAGAGGGGAACTGAGAGAAGTCTGACTGGGTGATATCTGTTTTGTGGGTTCCCTTCCTCTGGATTATGCCTGAACAGGTGAAACCTGGCATGTGACATGTCAGTGGGATGTTCCTAAAAAATGTTAGACTGGTAAACTGGCATTTCACTGGGTGGCACCTTCAGGACCTGTTATCCTCTGGGAAGCTGGAATACTGAGGTGGGGACAGTGGTAACAATGTGCAACTAGTTGGTAAAGTACTTCACAGGGAAAGGATAGCTTTGGGCTGACGGCGATATTAAAAGGTATGCAATGCAATCACCTAATGGATGACACTTTCCCGAAAGCAATGACCTTCCTTCACTGAGACAGGGCTTTGTATCAGCACAGTCAGGTGTGACAACTCTGTCCAATTTTCTTAATTCTGATCTGAATTTACTGACATCCACCAAATGCATGTTTCTTTCTTTCCCTTCTAACTAAGCAGTGTGGCCTACTGGAAAGAGCATGGGCCTGGGAGCCAGCAGACCTGGGTTCTAATTCTAGCTCCACCATATATCTGCTGTGTGATCTTGGACAAGTCACTTAACTTCTCTGTGCTTCATTTACCTCACCTGCACAATGGGGATTAAGACTGTGAGCCCCATTTGGGACATGGACTGAGTCCAACTGATTACCTTGTATCTACCCCAGGGCTTAACACAGTGCCTGGCACATAGTAAGTGTGGCAAGCCCCCAAAAAGCTGCCTTGTAAGTGACTCTTTAAGATCCCGCGAACAACGACAACAAGGAAGAAACTGGCAAAGGCATTGAAGGGCTCTATTTGAGGCAGGTGATTGCGGGCCTGTGGGGATGGAGCGTGGAGGGAGACACGGCTTTCTCTCCCTGTTCTACCCAGTAACGGACCAATAAGTGACTGCCAGGAAGAGCCACAGCTGTGATGCGTAAGGCAGATAAAAGGCGATCATTTTGAATGGTGAGGGCCTACCTGGAAGTATGTAGAGGAGTGTAAGTATGCAAAGAAGCAAGACAGAGGTATGTTGAGATGCAGAGAAGAACAAGCACTGAAGTAGCAGAAGGCAGCAGTACTTGGAGGCAGAAAGAAGTATTGGCACAACAGGCTCCTTTGACCACAGGCTGGTATTGGACACTTGGAGTAAATGATTGTGTGTAGTGTGTCACTCCCTTTCATGCTGGTAAAACTAAGTAAAAAAAACTTTCCACATTAACCTTGGTGATCAGAGGTGTAGTTGATTTCCACTATGGGTCACTGAGGCTCCTCCAGTCCAGGAAAGTCTTGGTTGGTATGAACCGGGGGCTTGTGGCAGTAAGCACTTAACAAATACCATTTAAAAAAAAAATTAACTTCCTGAAACACACAGGTTTCCTCATTCCCTCATATCCAGCTTTGCTTGAGCCTCTCCATGGTTTTCAGGCAGCATGGCTCAGTGGAAAGAGCCTGGGCTTTGGAGTCAGAGGTCATGGGTTTGACTTCTGGCTCTGCCACTTGTCAGCTGTGTGACTGTGGGTAAGTCACTTAACTTTTCTGTGCCTCAGTTACCTCATATGTAAAATGGGGATTAACTGTGAGCCTCATGTGGGACAACCTGATTACCCTATATCTACCCCAGTGCTTAGAATGGTGCTCTGCACATAGTAAGTGCTTAACAAATACCAACATTACATTATTATTATACTGGGAGGGAAATCTTTGGAGGCTGCCAATAACACCTTTGTCTTCATTTCCACGAACAGAAGATGAAGCTACTTTTGATTGGGTGCAATCAAGGATCACAACTAGATCTTCCCCAGTGCAATCAAATCATGGACCTTAAATTGATGGTTTTCAAAATGCCTGAGAGAATTACACAGTTAATAAGTTCCCCGGTGCCAAACTCCAAGAGAGTAAGATCCATCTCCCCCCTAAGAGAATAGAACCCAGAGATTCTTCATACGGGGAAGGGGAGAATGTGACTTTCCTCAATCTATTTTACAGAGTGAATCGAGGCACTTTTGTGAATTGCCAGTCTTCCCTGATCCCCCTCAAAGCTACAGGCCCCAACTTGGTAACCCAGAATAAGGATTTTTGCAGTAGGTCGATAAGCTGTTAACAACAGAATGCAACCTGACCTAATTATTGGCATTCCACAGAGAACCCGTTTTCTGTTTTATTGTAACATATTCAACTTCGTCAGAGTGATAAAACTTAATGTAGCTGTTCCTCTTTTGGAGCATACAGTGATAATTTGAAATGTGGGATAAAGTTAGAGAATTAATTTGCCTTAACTAAATTAAAACCTCTATAAATACCATGAAATAGACATCAGACCTGAGGCCTTCTCTATGTTTCAATTATGTTAAATTAGGTAAACTATGTCTATCCAGATTCTCCTCCTACCTTTGTGGATGCTCCTTCTTGATCTCTTTCACTAGTTTCTCTGCCTCCCACCCCCTCAGTGTGGGGACCCTCAAGGCTCATTTCTGAGTCTCCTTCTCTTCTATGTGTACACCCACTCCTTTGGAGAACTCATTTGCTCCCATGGCTTCCACTACCATCTTTACAGATGGTAATTTATTTATATTAATGTCTGTCTCCTCCTCTAGACTGTAAGTTTGTTGTGGGCAAAGAATGTCTGTTTACTGTTATATTGTACTGTCCCAAGTGTTTAGTAGAGTTTTCCAGCGCTAAGTACAGTGCCTGGCATATGATAAGTGCTTAACGAAGACCATAATTATTATTAATTACTATCATTACAGTGCTCTGCATGCAGTGAGTGCTGAATAAATATCACTGACTGACCGACTGACTTTACAGAGGTGATTCCCAAATCCACCTTTCCAACCCTGACCTCTCTGCTACTCTGCCATCTCACATTTCCTCCTGCCTTCAGAACCTGAATGTTCAGCCAGCAACTCAACCTCAACATGTTCAAATTTGAACTCATCTTTCCTGCCAAACTCTCCCCTCTCCCCTCCCCATGACTTTCCTATCACTTCTTGCAACAACACCATCACCCCATCTCAAAAGCCTGAAAACCTTGCATTATTCTGACCTCATCCGATTCCTTCATCCCACATATTTAGACAGTCCCTAACTCTTATAGGTTCTATCTCCACATCATCTCCAGAATTTGCTTCTTCTTCAACCAAACTGCTACTATGTAAGTTCAAGCACTTTTTTTATCCCACCTCTATTGCACAGCCACTTTGCTGACCTTCCTCCCTCCAGCCCCTCCCCTTCTCCAGATCATACTTCACTCTGCCGCCCAAATCATTTTTCTGAAAAACCTTTCTGAATACATCTCCCCACTCCTCAAGTATCACTCATCTCCACATCGAGCAGAAGCTCCTCACCGTCGGATTCCAGGCACTTAATCATCACTCTTCCCATTACTTATTCTCACTTTTCTCCCACTACATCTCATCCCACACTCTTTGCTCCTCAAATACTTTCATTCAATCATATTTATTGAGTGCTTACTGTGTGCAGAGCACTGTACTAAGTGCTTGTAAATTGTGATACAGCAATAGAGGCACTAATTTACTGTGCCTCTTTCTCTTCTCTCCTGTCACTGATCTCTTGCTCAGGCTCTGCCTGGAAAGGCTTGGGAAAGTACAATATAACAGAGTTGGTAGACACATTCCCTGACCACCAGGAGCTTACAGTCAAGAAAGAGAGACAGACATTAATATAAACAAGTAAATTATGGATATGTTAGTAAATTATGGATATGAATGCTTTGGGGCTGAATGGTGAGGTGAATATCAAGAGTGCTTAAAGAATACAAATCCAAGAGCATAGAAATCACAGAAAGGACGGTAAGTAGGCGAAAAGAGGGCTTAATCATGGAAGACCTCTTGGAGATGTGACTTCATTAAAGCTTTGAAGTTGGGGATAGTGGTGGTCAGTCGTATATAGAGGGGGAGGGAGTTCCAGTCAGGGGGAGGATCCTGAAAAGTTGCTGAGACCATCGAGGAGACCAAAAAGAAGCTGGATTCCTAGAATCAGAGGCAACTCCACTCCCCAGTCAGTCTTTGTGTTCCGTGGCCATACTGGAGAGAGAGACTTTTCTGGGCTTTCTGCAGCACACCGCAGGTTGTATTGGGACCACCACTGTCTAAAATACACATTTTATGTGAGCGTTTTCTAGATGGTCATTATATTTGGGCTAAAAACTGCAGTTTTCCCTCGGGAGAACTAGGGAGCAGGAATGTCAAATGTTCAGTAACCAACAGAAAGGGACATCCTAAACCCACTCAGATTATTACACTAAGTCCCACAGCACCCTTTCTCATTACAGAGGACCCAGTGCAATTACCAGAAGCCAGGGTGTCGAGGACACACAAATCAAGAACGCCTCCAGTGGCTGGATTGGATTGGATTTTTTTGCTTCATGAAATTCAGTGAATGGACAGTTTCCTAATAGCTTTCTATAATTTTCCTAAGACCCTACCATACCAATTTATGGACTCCCTCTGCCTCAGCTCTCAGGACTTGCTGAGCTTGTAAAGCCCTATCTCTATGGCAGTAATACACAAGCACAATAACCATTTTTCCACTTAATTTTCAGCCTATATGCATACTTCTTATTTACTGATGCCAGCTGCTATTTATGCCAAACACTGAAGGTTAATCTCACCAAGTATCAGATGGGAAGTAATAGCAGCTCACTGTTGCAGTGTTTAGGGAGCCCAATTTCCAAGATGAATCCTTTGCTAGCTAACTCTATCTGGTGTAGAAAAATCTCAGACCAGAACTGTAGTAGGACAAAACTCAGTGCATGACTTGCATAATTAAATCTAAGAACAATTCTCGATCTAAAAGTGCAGGGATCGATGACATATTGTGGCTATAAGATTATGTATTGAGTTCTTTGAGGATTTTCTTTCCATTGAGAATCTGTCTAAACCATTGAGATTGTTTCCTAAGATAACACTAGAGAACATTATTGGGCTTCAGTGAGCTTGGGAGATTTTTCTGCATTTGAAGATACTACACTCTACACTGTAAGCTTCTCCTCTAAACTGTAAGCTCCTCATGGGGAGGGAATGCATCTTCTGTTTTATATTGTACTGTCCAAGCTCTTAATGCAGTCCCCTGTACAGTAAGTGTTCAATAAATATCATTGATTGATTGATTGTTTGGTCCAAGTGAAGGTAATAATATTAATTATTGTATTTATTAAGAGCTTGCTAAGTAACACAGAGTGTACTAAGCACTGGAGTGGTTTCTAGCAAATCGGGTTGATCACAGTCCCTGCCCCAGGTGGGGCTCATAGTCTCAATCTCCATTCTACAGATGAGGTAACTGAGAAAAGTGAAGTGACTTGCCCGAGGTCACACAGCAGACAAGAGGCAGAACCAGGATTAGAACCCATGACCTTCTGACTCCCAGGTCCATGCTCCATCCAATATGCCAGGCTGCTTCCCAAGTTACCAAGTACAGGTACCTATTACCATGGAGACAACCTTCCGAGTTGTCCCCAGTGGGCTGGTGAGGATGACTTGCCCCATTCCATAGGGAATGGTGACTTGGACTTGGAGGACAACAGGAGAGCTCTGCTACTCTGCTCCTGGCACTTCCATCAGCTGTTCAGCGCCCCAGCTCTAGTCATAAATCAGAAGTTTTATCTCTCAGAGTTTACCATTTTTTTCCTGGTGAAAGAACACTCAGGTTCTCCATCTTGGACTACAAAGAAATTGTCTATTGATTTCAAAGTATTTTTGATCATTCTCTGCAGTTAGTGAGACCAACAATGTTTTATCCCCTTTGAGTCTCATTCAAATTCCCTAGTAATATTCATTATGAAAATTAAATTAAAATGCCTTCAGGACATCTCTACTTGGATATCCTGCCAACACCTCAAACTGAGGTCCAAAATAGAACTACTTATCTTTCCATTCAAACCCTGTCCTCCCCGTAATTTTCCCATCACTATTGGCCACCACCACCCTTCCTGTCTCACAAGCCTGCAACTTTGGCATTATCCTTATCGCATCTCTCTCGTTCAACCCACATATTCAATCTATTACTAAATCCTAACAGTTCAACCTTTCCAACAGCTCTAAAATCCACCCTTTCCTTTTCATCCAAACTGCTACCATGTTAATCCAAGCATTTATCCTATCCCACCTTGGTTACTCTATCAGCCTCCTTGCTGACCTCCCTGCCTCCTGTCTCTTCCCCACTCCAGCCCCTACTTCACTGTGTTGCCCAGATCATTTTCCTACAGAAGTGATCAGTTCATGTTTCCCCACTCCTCAAGAACCTCCACTTGTTGGTCATCCACCTCCACATCAAACTCCTTACCATCGGTTTTGAAGTACTCAATCATCTTGCCCCCTCCTACCTCACTGCTCTCCTCCTCCTCCTCCTACTACTACTACTAACAATAATAATAATTATGGTATTTGTTAAGCACTTACTATGTGCCAGGCACTGTACTAAGCGCTGGAGTTGATACCAGGTAAATGGGTTGGACACAGTCCCTGTCCAACATTGGGCTCACAGTCTTAATGCCCATTTTATAGTGGAGATAACTGAAACACAGAGAAGTAAAGTGACTTGCCCAAGGTCACAGAGCAGACAACTCATTAGAACTCATGACCTTTTGTCTCTCAGGCCTGAGCTCTATCCATTACGCCATGCTGCTCCCAGTCTGCCCACTTCACTCCTTTAATGCCAACCTACTCACTGTACTTCCATCTCGTCTATCTGGCCACCAATCTCTGGTCCATGTCAGTCAGTCAATTGTACTTACTGAACACTTACTATGTGCAAAGCACTGGACTAAGTGCTAGAGAGGATACAATATAACAATATACAGACACGTTCCCTGCCCACATCAAGCTTACATTCTAGAAGGGGAGACAGACATGAATATAAATAAATTATAGATATGTACTTAAATGCTGTGGGGCTGGAAGGGAGGATGAATAATTCATTCATTCAATAGTATTTATTGAGCGCTTACTATGTGCAGAGCACTGTACTAACCGCTTGGAATGAACAAGTTGGCAACAGATAGAGACAGTCCCTGCCGTTTGACGGGCTTACAGTCTAATCGGGGGAGACGGACAGACAAGAACGATGGCAAAAAATAGAGTCGAGGGGAAGAACATCTCGTAAAAACAATGGCAACTAAATAGAATCAAGGCGATGTACAATTCATTAACAAAATAAATAGGGTAACGGAAATATATACAGTTGAGCGGACGAGTACAGTGCTGTGGGGATGGGAAGGGAGAGGTGGAGGAGCAGAGGGAAAGGGGGGAAAAGAGGGTTTAGCTGCGGAGAGGTAAAGGGGGGGTGGCAGAGGGAGTAGAGGGAGAAGAGGAGCTCAGTCTGGGAAGGCCTCTTGGAGGAGGTGAGTTTTAAGTAGGGTTTTGAAGAGGGGAAGAGAATCAGTTTGGCAGAGGTGAGGAGGGAGGTGTTCCAGGACCGCGGGAGGACGTGGCCCGGGGGTCGACGGCGGGATAGGCAAGAACGGGGGACAGTGAGGAGGTGGGCGGCGGAGGAGCGGAGCGTGCGGGGTGGGTGGTAGAAAGAGAGAAGGGAGGAGAGGTAGGAAGGGGCAAGGTGATGGAGAGCCTCGAAGCCTAGAGTGAGGAGTTTTTGTTTGGAGCGGAAGTTGATAGGCAACCACTGGAGTTGTTTAAGAAGGGGAGTGACATGCCCAGATCGTTTCTGCAGGAAGATGAGCCGGGCAGCGGAATGAAGAATAGACCGGAGCGGGGCGAGAGAGGAGGAAGGGAGGTCAGAGAGAAGGCTGACACAGTAGTCTAGCCGGGATATAACGAGAGCCTGTAGCAGTAAGGTAGCCGTCTGGGTGGAGAGGAAAGGGCGGATCTCGGCGATATTGTAGAGGTGAAACCGGCATGTCTCGGTAACGGATAGGATGAGTGGGGTGAACGAGAGAGACGAGTCAAGGATGACACCGAGATCGTGGGCCCGAGAGACGGGAAGGATGGTCGTGCCATCCACGGTGATAGAGAAGTCGGGGAGAGGACCGGGTTTGGGAGAGAAGATGAGGAGCTCAGTCTTGCTCATGTTGAGTTTTAGGTGGCGGGCCGACATCCAGGTGGATACGTCCCGGAGGCGGGAGGAGATGCGAGCCCGAAGGGAGGGAGAGAGGACAGGGGCAGAGATGTAGATCTGCGTGTCATCTGCGTAGAGATGGTAGTCAAAGCCGTGAGAGCGAATGAGTTCACCGAGGGAGTGAGTGTAAATGGAGAACAGAAGAGGGCCAAGAACTGACCCTTGAGGAACTCCAACAGTTAAAGGATGGGAGGGGGAGGAGGCGCCAGCTAAGGAGACCGAGAATGACCGGCCAGAGAGATAAGAGGAGAACCAGGAGAGGACGGAATCCGTGAAGCCAAGGTGAGATAAGGTATGGAGGAGGAGGGGATGGTCGACAGTGTCAAAGGCAGCAGAGAGGTCAAGGAGGATCAGAATGGAGTAAGAGCCATTGGATTTGGCAAGAAGGAGGTCATGGGTGACCTTAGAGAGAGCAGTCTCGGTAGAGTGGAGGGGACGGAAGCCAGATTGGAGGGGGTCCAGGAGAGAATGGGAGTTAAAGGGAGCAAGTCAGGGTGATGCAGAAAGGAGTGGCAGAAGAGGAAAGGAGGGCTTAGTCAGGGAAGGCCTCTTGGAGGAGATGTGTCTTCAATAAGGCTCTGAAGGCGGGGAGAGTAATTGATTGGGAGAATTGAGGAGGGGAATGCATTTGGGGCCAGAGGCAGGATGTGGGCAAGAAGTCAGTGGCAAGATAGACGAGATCAGTGCCCCTGGCCTGGATCACCCTTCCTGTTCATATCCAACAGTTACTCTCTCCACCTTCAAAGCCTTATTGAAGGCACATCTCCAAGACGCCTGCCCTGACTAAACTCTCCTTTCTTCTTCTCCCACTCCCTTGTGTGTCATCCTTGCACCTGGATTTGCTCCTTTTATTCATTCCCCCCTCAGTCCCATAGCACTTATAATAATAATGTTGGTATTTCTTAAGCACTTACTATGTGCAGGGCACTGTTCTAAGTGCTGGGGTAGACACAGGGGAATCAGGTTGTCCCACGTGGGGCTCACAGTCTTCATCCCCATTTTACAGATGAGGGAACTGAGGCACAGACAAGTTAAGTGACTTGCCCACAGTCACACAGCTGACAAGTGGCAAAGCTGGGATTCGAACTCATGACCCCTGACTCCAAAGCCCGTGCTCTTTCCACTGAGCCACGCTCTGAGCCATTTATGTACATATCTGTTATTTATTTATTTATATTAATGTCTGTCTCCCTCTCTGGACTGTAAGCTTGATGTGTCTACCTGCTCTGTGATATTGTTATACTTTATTTGTCCAAACCCTTAGTATGATGTTCTGCACACAGAGAGAGCTCAATACATTTGAATGATAAACTTGAAAAGCATAATGAGCCAGAAGGGAAACTATATTTTCTATCTAGCCCAAAGTAAAACTATGCCACTCAGGAAACTGTATTTATTTTAAATTATCTTCAATTAAAAAAATGCTAGAGTGTAAAGCTCCTCGAGGGCAGGAATCATGTGATCCAACTCTTTTATACTCTTCCAAGTAATTTTAACTGTGCTCTACCCCCCGTAGCCACTCAATAAACTCCATTGATTGAAAACCGGAATGAAAATTCTGTTTCCTTAATATTGAAACCATAATCTGACCCTTTTAAGATAGGCTGTCTGGCATAAATAAAAGTCAGAGAATTATTACTATGTATATTGTCCTCTTTATGAGAATCAGATTTCAGCATGGAGACTGAAAGCAAAGGGATTACATTGTATATCTATTCCTCCAACTTCATGTAAATGATACAATTTTAAACCTATGAGAAAACCTTCGAGGATCCTCCTTTCTGTTAATAAATAGGCACATCCAAAGCTAATTACAGATTTGTCTTTATTTATAATCAATTCAGATCAAATTGATGTCTATGGATAAGATTTTTTTTTCCTTTTCCCACCATTTTACCTATGATATTCAAAGACAAATCAATTAACCAGTAGCCAGTCTTCACATTTCAAGAAACCTGAAAAAATAGCATTTGTACGAATAACTCGATTTTTAGCCCAAAAGCAGACATCTAAATTACACTGCAAATGTTAACTGGCTACACAACTCTGAACCCTCATCAGACCGAGGAACCAATCAATGGTATGTATTTATTAAGTGCTTACTGGATCCAGAGCACTGTAGTAAGCACTGGCAGTGGGCAGGGAACGTGTTTGCTAACTCCATTGTATTGGACTCTCCAAAGCGCTCAGTACAGTGCTCTGCATATAGTGGGCCCTCAATAAATGCCACTGATTGATTAATATCAAGTGCCTATTTGCCCTTCGGTTTATTTCCTGATGCAAATGGGAGAGCGTGTATTATAACTAGACTTGGGCTTCCAATTATGAATCTATTTAACTTGAAAGTCTTATTTTCAAATTGCTAGGAAGAGGGCAAAAGAAATCAGAGAAGGGCCTTTTTATATGAACTTTGCGATTGGAGAGCTGCCGCTGCTGGCATAGCAACCAGATGCCTGGAAGATAAACATGCTAGAGAAAGCATCGCATCGGCCCGGCTGCTTGATATGGGCAATAGCAACTACATTTTCTTTCTGGGTCATCAGAGTCTCTGCCAATGAAAGCGCTGTCAATACGTTTCTGCAATTTTGGCTTCCGCCTCAGTGAATCGATGAACTTGGCTGCCTCCTCCAGGAACTCTGTCTCCTGGGCCCAATGCCTCCTCTCCCTCTGCATCTTGCCACTTCCCCACCCTCCGAACAGGGAAGGCAGGAGCTTGGGAACAGGGTGGGGTAGATGTGAACAGAGTAAGCAGCATGGCCAGGTGGATAGAGCACTGGACTGGGAGTCAAAACTCATGGGTTCTAATCCCGACTCTGGCACTCGTCTGCTGCGTGATCCTGGGCAAGTCGTTTAACTTCTCTGTGCCTCAATTACCTCCGCTGTAAAGTGGGGATTGAGCCTGTGAGCTGTGGAACTGTGAGGAACCCGATTTGCCCCAGCGCTTAGTACGGTGTCTGGAACTTAGTGAGCGCTTAACAAATACCACAGTGGGTATTTGTTAAGCGCTTACTATGTGCCAAGCGCTGGGGTAGATACAGGGTAATCAAGTTGTCCCACGTGAGGCTCACAGTTAATCCTCATTTTACAGATGAGGTAACTGAGGCACAGAGAAGTGAAGTGACTTGCCCACAGTCACACAGCTGACAAGCGGCAGAGCTGGGATTCGAACCCATGACCTCTGACTCCCAAGCCCGGGCTCTTCCCACTGAGCCACGCTGCTTCTCTATTATTACCATTCTCTCCTATCCTCCTGTTTCCCACAGGGGGCTCCTGTACTACAATGGGGTAGATAGAAGTTAATTAGGTTGAACATACATACATAGTCCCTGTTCCGCATGGAGGATCTGTTCACAAGCTGCATGGTTTAGTGGATACAGCACGGCCAGGGAGTCAGGAGGACCTGAGTTAATAATAATAATAATGTTGGTATTTGTTAAGCGCTTACTATGGGCAGAGCACTGTTCTAAGCGCTGGGGTAGATACAGAATAATCAGGTTGTCCCACGTGAGGCTCACGGTTAATCCCCATTTGACAGATGAGGTAACTGAGGCACAGAGAAGTGAAGTGACTCGCCCACAGTCACACAGCTGAGAAGTGGCAGAGCCAGGATTCAAACTCATGACCTCTGACTCCCAAGCCCATGCTCTTTCCACAGAGCCACGCTGCTTCTCCCAACTCCACCACACGTTTGCTATATCACCTCGCGCAAGTCACTTCACTTCTCTGGGCCCCAGTTACCTCATCTGTAAAATGGGGAATAAGAGTGAGAGCCCCACATGGGACCGGGACTGTGTCCAAACTGATTAACTTGTATCTACCTCAGAGCCTAAAACAGTGTTTGGCATCGAGAAAGCGCTTAACAAGTAACTTTATTGTAATTATTATCATCAAGGATGGTAGTGAAGCTCTCCGTGCTGTCCTCTCCGTCTACCGCTGATTACTTTAAAATTGTTGAATTTGTAGCTGCTTCTCTTGATAAGTGGATCGGATCCTGATTTTCCTCTTCCATTTAGATTTCCAGCCCTTTGTTGGCAGGGATTGTGTCTTCATTTTCATATAACTAGGCCAACACTTAGCACAGGGTCCTGTATCGTGTGAGTGCTTAAGGAATGTTGGTAACGGTAAAAAACGAACACCTGGAATGCCCAAGCAGCTCCCGATCTGAGCACGAGCTAGCCCTGAGGATGTTTAAGGATCCTTAGAGAAGCAGCGTGGCTCAGTGGAAAGAGCATGGTCTTAGGAGTCAGTGGTCATGAGTTCTAATCCCGGCTTCGCCATCTGTCAGCTGTGTGACTTTGGGCAAGTCACTTAACTTCTCGGTACCTCAGTTACCTAATAATAATAATGTTGGTATTTGTTAAGCACTTACTATGTGCCGAGCACTGTTCTAAGCGCTGGGGTAGACACAGGGGAATCCCGGTTGTCCCACGTGGGGCTCACAGTCTTCATCCCCATTTTACAGATGAGGGAACTGAGGCACCGAGAAGTGAAGTGACTTGCCCAAAGTCACACAGCTGACAAGTGGCCGAGCTGGGATTCGAACCCATGACCTCTGACTCCAAAGCCCGTGCTCTTTCCACTGAGCCATGCTGCTTGTCCACTGAGCCACGCTGTAAAATGGGGACAAAGACTGTGAGCCTCATGTGGGACAACCTGATTACCCTGTATCTACCCCAGCGCTTATAACAGTTCTTGGTACATAGTAAATTTTTGGAAGCAGCGTGGCTCAGTGGAAAGAGCCCGGGCTAGGGAGTCAGAGGTCATGGGTTCGAATTCCAGCTCTGCCACTTGGCAGCTGTGTGACCGTGGGCAAGTCACATCACTTCTCTGGGCCTCAGTGACCTCATCTGTAAAATGGGGATGAAGACTGTGAGCCTCACGTGGGACAACCTGATTACCTTGTATCTACCCCAGCGCTTAGAACAGTGCTCTGCACATAGTAAGCGCTTAACAAATACCAACATTATTATGCTTAGATTCGGGATGTCAGAAATGGATAAGTTGAAGTATCACTGGACAGGAGGGAAAATGCTCAAGTTTTTTGTTTCGTTTTGTTTTGGGTTTTGGTGTGGCTGGGGCGGGGGGGGGGGTGGGCCAATGGAAAAGTCAGAGAGGCAGAAAATTCACTATATCCAGGTAGACATAGAAACTCACTTCTGCATTGTTTCTCTTCCATATTTATTTACAAGAGCACTCAAGAGATAGATACAAAGCAAGAATAAGCTAAAAACTAGGGAAGACAAAGGACTGTTGGACCGAAGGAGGACAACTTCTCCTTCTTAACTCCCACATAAATAGATTAAACCATGACCTTCTCCAATTGTAGTGTGGGATAACGGGTGCCTGAGGTTGAGGAGGGCGGGGAGGAGGATGAAACTGACAGCTTTCTAAATTAAAAGCCCAGAAAAGAAGGGTTCCTCCAGGATCTATGAGACATGATAACACCGGCAGCCAAGGTCTTTCCGCTTAGAGTGCTCTGCACATAGTAAGCACTCAGTAAATCCCATTGATTGATTGACTGATGGCAAAGAGTGGAGAGGTGAGGACCACCAAATCCAAACTGGGCACTAGGCCCTAAATGTCCAGGCATGGCACTATACCCTGACCGCCAGGCCAGGGCAGCCAGCTGAAGAAGAGAGGAAGAAGAAGAAGGAAGAGGAGAAGAATGAGGAAGAGGAGAGGAGGTGAGGAAGAGGATGAAGATGAGGAAAAACAAGAAGGACATTTCCCACCATTAATCCCCTCCATTAGTCCCACCATTACTCCCTTATTAAGTGCCCTCCATTTAATCCCAGCAGCCTGGCTTCATTCCCACCTGTAATGCTAAGAGAATAGCCCATATGGAGTTTGTCAGTCGTCTCACGCAGGGGTGTGTTTGTCAAAAAAGGGGAAAATTCTGTTCCACAGGCATTCTAGGACATGCTCGCTTTATACAACCTCATACCTGCTCCCCTTTTATTAGTTGGAGAGATGTTGTAGCCCACAAATCCCCCTCCTGAGGGAGTTTCTTGGGCACCGCAGCCTTGCAGAGGGGGTCAGTGTGTCCCGGGGTCCTGGGGCAGGAGACAGAACAGCCGCTGTTCTTAGTTCTCAAGGATGTCTAATTTGTTTTTCAGCTCAGCAGCCCAGGGCTATTTCATGGATCTTCTGTATAATCTGTGCCCTTCTGCTGCCAAGTGTGTTGGACTGTAAACTCATTGTGGGCAGGGAATATGTTTGTTTATTGCTGTATTGTACTCTCCCAAGCGCTTAGTACGATGCTCCTCACTAAGTGCTCAATAAATATGACAATGACTGAAGGTGTGCAAACAGTGTCCCATCTCCCAGAGAAGACTACCTTTGTTAATTGACCTCACAGTTTGTGTACTAAAACCTCAACACCCAAGATTGTTTCCCAACATCAACTGTAAGCTCCTGCTAGACAGGAAATGTGTCTACCAACTCTATTGAATTGCACTGTCCCAAGTGCTTAGTACAGTGCTCTGCACACCAACCGTACTTAATAAATACCATTGATTGATTGATTGATGGGTCAACTTAGTTAAACCAGGCAACACTGAGCTAATCTTAATTGCCCTAATCCTCCTTGATTCTTTTCCCAATGTGTTGTCAACCTAGTGACCCCTTTAAGAGAGCCCATTTCCTGTTCCCCTCACATGAAGGGAATCCCAAAAGGTTTGGGGCTGGCTAATGTACTAATTCTTTTGACAGCTTCTTCCCATGCCTGCTGTAGTTCTCTGAGATATAGTAACAATAATAGGATTATTTATTTAGTTCTCACTGTACTAAGCACTGAGGTAGACACAAGATAATAAGGTTGGAAACATAGGGCTCACAGTGTAAGGGAAAGAAAATTAAGTACTTAATCCCCATTTTATGGATGAGGAAACAGAGGAGGCACAGAGACGTTGTGACTTGCCCCACGTCAAACAGCAGGCAAGTGGCAGGGCTGCGATTAGATCCCAAATTTCCCAACTCCCAGACCTGTACTCTATCCACTAGGCCATGAGCGGTCTGTGAAGAATTCTTACTCCCGGACTCAGTTGCATCTCGGTTAAGGAGCTTCCCACTGATCCATAGTCCACAAGGACTGACAGACATCCTGAAGAAGCTGAGAGAGTCTAGAAAATGGCTTTCCAGAGACCTAGGAGGGGAAGTGGGGTGATTCAGAATATTGCTTAGTCCCTGTGGGGAAGCCCCTGGGCCTGAAAACAAGCCACTCTGCTTACCCACTTGCTCACTCCAACATGGCTGAAGCGGGGATGGTCATAGACAGTTTAGGTTTGAGTTTTCCTCTGGTGGACACCTCCCCGCCCTCAAGGAGAGCCACTCGTCAGCTGTGTGACCTTGGGTGGGTCACTTCCATTCTCTGGGCCTCGGTGACCTCAGCTGCAAAATAGGGATTAAGACCTTGAGCCCCATGTGGGACAGGGACCGTCTCCAACCTGACTAGCTTATATCTACCCCAAAGCTTATGACAGTGATTGGCACAGAGTAAGTGCTTAACAAATAACATAAAAAAGGGACTACTCATGGCTTGACACTCTTAACTAACAGATGCCCCCTAAAACAAATTCAAACTCCAAGAACAGCTTATTTCCAGGTACCTCCTCTTTATTTATAATAAGTTCAAATCCCTACCCACTTCCCCCAGCCTCCACAACAGTAACGTCAATGGCCTCTGAGATGTTATTTTTGCTAGGGTAGGCTTGGAAACATTGTTTTCTCTGACCTGCTCTGTCAGGCCATCAGCAATTTTTTTTCAGTTCAGAGTTATCATATCCCCTAGTCTTCAGCGTCAAGCCAAGCATGGCCAAACAGACTGAGAGAACTGGGCCACCAGAAGCACTGATGGATTAAAAATTTAATCTTGGGAGGAATTTCAGAGCACTGCCTGAAAGGGACTTTCCAAACCTCATGGGAACAGGGCGATTTCAACAATGAGAGGCTGACCCAAAACTGCTTCTATTTCCATTTCACGGGCCATCGCCAGAAATCTCAGTTTGGAGCTGATCTTTTCCTGTGCCATTGTGTCTCAACTCAAGGTTGCCGGGCTAGGCTGGAGGGATTGCCAGGCTTGTTGGACATTAGGATAAATCCCAAACCCGGCAGAATCTGTTTAAACCGGGCTGACCCCTCCTATGCTCTTGATCGATCGGTCGATCGATGGTATCAATTGAGCACTTACTGTGTGCAAAGCACTATACTAGTGAGCAGCGTGGACTAGTGGATAGAGCACGGGCTAGGGGGTCAGAAGGACTTGGGTTCTAATCCTAGCCCTGCCACTTGTCTGCTGTGTAATCTCGAGCAAGTCACTTGGCTTCTCTGTGCCTCAGTTACCTCATCTGTAAAATGGGGATTAAGACTGTGAGTCCAATGTGGGAGATGGACTCTGTCCCATACTATAGAACTTAGTACAATGCCTGGCACATTGTAAGTGCCAATATCACAATACCACAAATACCACAATTACTATTAAGCAGGGAACTACAGCTGCAATCTTTTCATGCTGCCCGAATTTCAATTTAGAATAGAATTGTCACAGTTTGGACTACTTCCAAGAAAGGATGAGTTGAAGCAAGGTGGGAGAGGGATAGAAAAGAAAGGGGATATGAAACCCAAATTCGTTTTTCCAAGGGCAAATAGTTTTTGAGACTATTCCAGGATGTTTGTTAGGGATATGGGTGAGGGAGAAGATCAGAAAATTAACCTGGATAGAGGAGTATAAGATATCCGAATAGGCAAAGAATTACCACCTTATGAATCACAAGGCAGTGACGTTTGAGGAAGCGTTGGGCGTACAAAATAAATTAAGGTCTTTTGATTAATTGGGATTTGCACAACGGGATCCTAATACAAGCCATATAAACTAATCAAATGTTAATAGCCCAATCAAAATCTAACACTTGGCAGCCCAGCAAGAAAGATAATCTCCCAGAAAGCAATTATTCTGTGACTAAGACCCAAAGATTAACTTCAACCTATTGGTCTCCAGTGTCCTCACCTACCTTCTAGATGGTGACTTGGGCTTTGTTTATGAGTGAATGACATGAAATGTGACACGTTCATCTACTATCTTTGATTTTTCCTGGGACTCTTTTTCTGGAACAATGATTCTTCATGCCTAGAACAGATATAATGGAGAAACTTCAGATCTTATCACTGGCGAGTGAAGAGATAATAACTGTGGTATTTGTTAAGTGCTTACTGTGTGCCAGGCAATGTACTGAGCATTGGGGTGGGTACAAGTAAATCGGGTTGGACACTGACCCTGTCCCATGAGGGACTCATAGTCTCAATCCCCATTTTACAGATGAGGTAACTCAAGCACAGAGAAGTAAAGTGACTTGCCCAAGGTCACACAGCAGGTAAGTGGCAGAGCCGGGACTAAAACCCATGAACTTCCGACTCCCAGGCCTGTTCTCTATCCACTATGCCATGCTGCTTCTCCAGGAATCACATCTCTGCAATTAATCAATCAATTAATTAATAGTATTTACTGAGTACCTACTGTGTGCAGAAGGAGAGTGCAGTAGCAAACTTAGAGAATCAGCGTGGCTTAGTAGCAAAAGCAAGGGTTTAGGAGTCAGAGGTTGTGGATTCTAATCCCTGCTCCCCCTCTTATCAGCTGTGTGACTTTGGGCAAGTCACTTAACTTCTCTGTTCCTCAATTACCTCATCTGTGAATTGGAGATGAAGACTGTGAGCCCCACGTGGGACTACTTGATGACCTTGTATCTACCCCAGCTCTTAGAACAGTGCTTGGCACAGAATAAGTGCTTAACAAATACCATTATCATTATTATTATTATTATTATTGTTAGTGGATGTGATCCCTACCCTTAAGTAGATGTCATATGAATCCTAGTAACTAATCCCATTAATCCTCCCTCAGGAAGAGTGATGATGATGATGCTTGATGATGCTGTGTGACTGTGGGCAAGTCACTTAACTTCTCTCTGCCTCAGTTACCTCATCTGTAAAATGGGGATTAACTGTGAGCCTCATGTGGGACAAACTGATTACCCTGTATCTACGCCAGTGCTTAGAACAGTGCTTGGCACATAATAGGCTTAACAAATACCAACATTATTTTTATTATTATTTGTGCTGCTGGTGCCCTCAGGAATGAATTTCCCCCTTTTCTATCAACTTCTAGAATTCTCTTTTTCTATGGTATTTGCTAAGCACTTACTATGTTCCAGGCACTGTATCATGCACTGGGGTAGATAGAAACTTATGAAATTGAACACACTTGCTGTCCAAAATGGGGATCACAGTCTTAATCCCCATTTTACAGATAAGGTAACTGAGGCACAAAGAAGTTTAAGTGACTTTCCCAAGATCACACGGCAGACAAGTGGTGGAGCTGGAATTAGAACCCAGGTCCTTCTGACTTCTATGTGGGAGGCCCGTGCTCATTCACTAGAATTCTCCTCCTCCCTTTTTTTAATAAAATATCTGTTAAGCACTTACTATGAGCCAGGAATTGTACTAAGCACTAGGGTAGATACAAGTTATTAATAATAATAATAATAATGATGATGATGGTATTTGTTAAGAGCTTACTATGTGTCAAGCACTGTTCTAAGCACTGGGAGAGATACAAGGTAATCGGGTTGTCCCACGTGGGGCTCACAGTCTTAATCCGGCTCACAGTCTTAATCCCCATTTTACAGATGAGGTAACTGAGGCACAGAAAAGTTAAGTGACTACTTGTCCAAGGTCACACAGCAGACAAATGGTGAAGCCAGGATTAGATCCCAGATCCTTCTGACTCTCAGGCCCGTGCTCTATCCACTAGTCCATGCTACTTCTCCTTTCCTTGATTAATTTGAGTAGCAGTCACAGGCTAAAATACAAATTTGGGGCACAGAGTTTGAAACCATCAGGCGTGATCTCCGTGAAATCTCCAGTGCTTCTCTCTAGTCCCTTCCTCCTGTTCTCTCTTCAACTCTTCCATCTTTGCCAGGAGTATCTCAAGAGGAAATCTCCTGTCTCCTCTCAAAATCCACCCCAATCACCTGCCTCTCCGATCCCATCCCTTTTCACCTCAAACACTTTTACACTTGTACCTTCCCGTCTTCCTTCACTGACCACAATCTTCAACTTCTCACTTTGCACCCAAACCTTGTCCTCCCCACGACTTTCCCATCACTGTAAACACCACCACCACCATGCACCCTGTCTCGCAAGCCTCGGCATTATCCTTGACTCATCTCTCACATTCAACCGGCATATTCTTCTGTGCCTCGGTAATCTCATCTGTAAAATGCAGAATGAAACTGTGAGCCCCATGTGGGACAGTGACTGTGTCCAACCAGATTTGCTTATATCCATCCCAGAGCTTAATACAGTGCCTGGCATATAGTAAGCGTTTAAGAAATACCGCAATTATTACATTAATTCTATCACCAAATCCTCTAGGTTTTCCTTTCACAACATCTCTATAATCCACTATTTCCTCTCCATCTAAACTTTTACCACATTAATCCAAGCATTTAAAATACCCAGCTTGACTCCTGCATTAGCCTCCTCGCTGACTTCCCTGACTCTTGTCCCTCCCTTCTCCAGTTCATACTTGGTCATTTTTCTGGAAAACCGTTCGGTCCGTGTCTCCCCACTCCTCAAAAACTTCCAGTGGTTGTCCAACCACTGAGACTGTGAGGCCCATGTGGGACAGGGACTGTGTCCAACCAGATTTGCTTATATCCACCCCAGAGCTTAGTACAGTGCCCGGCTGTAAACAGAAAATCCTTACCATTGACTTTAAAGCACTCAATCAGCTCTCCCTCTTAATTTACTGATCTCGTACTTTAATCCAACCCACATACCCTGCTCCTTTAATGCCAACCGACTCCCTGAGCCTAAATCTCACCTATCTCACTGCCTACCCCTTGCCCACGTTCTCCCATTGGACTGAAACTCCTTCCTCCTTCATATCCAACGGATGACCATTCTCGCCACTTTCAAAGCCTTATTAAAATCCCGTGTACTCCAAGAGGCCTCCCCTGACCAGGCCCTCATTTCCCCTACTCCCTCTCCCTTCTGATCACCTATGCACTTGGATCTGTACCCCTTAAGTACTTGATATTCACCCCCACACCCTCAATCCCACGGCATTTATTACATAACTTTACACTCTCTCATTGCCCCTATCAATAATTTATTTTAATGTCCGTCTCCCATTTAGACTGAAAGCTCCTCGTGGCCAGGTATACCAACTCTATTTTATTGTACTCTCCCAAGAGCCTATTACAATGTTCTGCAAAAACTAAGTTGTGAATAAATACCACTGATTGAATGATCGATACGATTTAGAAGCTTCGAACCTTCTGACTGTGGTTGAAGGCAGTCCTGAAGCCAGGTTGAACATTATTGTAATCTCCATAAATAATTAGGGTACTTGTCAAGTGCTTACTATGTGCTAGACACCATACTAAGCGGTAGGGTGGGTACAAGCAAATTGGATTGGACACAGTCCCTGTCACATACGGGGCTCACCGTCTCAATCCTCATTTTACAGAGGAGACACAGAGAGGTGAAGTGACTTGCCTAAGGTCACACAGAAGAAGAGTGGTGGAGTTGGGATTCGAACCCATGACCTTCCGACTCCCAGGCCCATGTTCTATCCACTATAACGTGTTGGTTGGAAGGTTGGGTGAGGAACAATAAAAATAATCAATATGGCTTACTTTTTCTGGGCTGTCTTTATCATATATCCGATGTTATTCTGGCACTGTTCTCAGAATTCCAGAATGCACTTTATTAATTTACTTATGCAACTATTTTACACGCTGGTTTGGTCTGTGCTTAATGAGGCTAAATGGATGGCATAAAAAACGGCCTTTCCAGCCTGAAATAAAGTTATAGGCAGGAAGAGGAAACACTCCCACCTTCTGGCTGTTCATAATAACAGAACGGGGTGCCGACTCCATGTTCCCTGCCTTGGCTAATATTACTTCTCCACTGTGCTGACCGGCCTATGCTCCCTCAGCTTCCACGGATCAACCACCAAGTGAGTTTCATAATGAGAACTATCAAACCAATCTCATCACCAGGATCTAAATGCTATAGGTAGCTAGACTCACGTGTCCTGCAAGAAGACTTTAGTGTTTAAGCCCTCTTCTCCTCAGCTCCCTCTCCCTTCTGAGTTGTCTATGCACATGGACCTGTGTCTTTTGTCTTATACCGTCGAGTTGTTTCCGATCACAGTGACTCCATGGACACCTCTCTCCCAGAACGCCCCACTCTCCATCTGCCATCATTCTGGTAGTGGATCCATTGAGTTTTCTTGGTAAAAGGTCGGAAGTGGTTTACCATCACCTCCCCTCGACTCCCTCCCCCGCCGCTGCTGCCCAGCATGGGTGAGTTTTGACTTGTAGCAGATCGCCTTCCCCTCGCTAGCCACTGCCCAAGCTAGGAATGGAATGGGTAGGCCTCTTGCTTGACTCTCCCTCCCTTAGCGGAGACTGGTAGGGTACTGGAAACTCTCAAGGTGTGACCCTGAGAGGGGTGTGTCCTTTGGACGTTTGATAGTCGACCCGTCCTCGACCCCACAGCTTCTACGTGTATCTATATCAGTTAAATATTATAAATTATTTGTTTTTGTTATTGTCTGTCTCCCGCTGTAGACTGTAAGCTCACTGCGGGCAAGAAATATGACTACCAATTGGTTTACGGTACTCTCCCAACCGCTTAGTACAGTGATATACACACAGTAAGTACTCAATAAATACCATTGTTGATAATGATGTTGATAACTCAGATCTGCTTTCTTCTTTTAGGTGGATGTGAAACCAAAGCATTATTTACTGAGCACTTACTGTGTACAGAGCTCTGTCCTAAGCGCTTGAGAGAGTAGAATATAACAGAATTGGTAGGCACATTCCCTGTCGAAAAGTAGCTTACAGGCTAGAGGGGAAAACCCTTCTCCTGGGGAAGGGGAAGAGAAGTCTCTATGCACATGCTTCCTTCTCTAATGAGTCAGTTCTTCCCTGTCCGGGATTCATGACGTGAGATTTCCGTCTTGACGTCGTTTCCCGGCAACAATCTCTAAATTGTTCTCCATTTCTCCCATGAGCATTCCCCCAGGAAACAAGTAATTATATCTCCGGCTCAGGCGGATACCATTACCCACACAGTCCCTGCTGGAGTAACAATCAGAGTTTGTATAGTGCTCTTCATCATTTAAATTGATTTAGAAACATTCATTTACCCTGTGGATTACAGAGAAGCTGATTCAGAGGCTTTGCAATTAATGGATTTCCTGTTGTATGACATAATTCCCAAGGATTATGTCAATAGTCAGAATCTAAGTTGATAATAATATCTGTCGCTGATTCCATAGGCCTACTGGGATACCTTGGCTGCTCGTAGGCAAGAATTGTACAAGAGGGGGTTAATAGGAAGTTCTGAGAGCAAGTTGAAGCTGAGAATAAAATGGTTCTTGGGTCTGAAGTAGAACAGGGAAAAATAATTAAGGCTTCTGAGCTCGTCCATCCTCACAATCCTTTGCATGTAAGCTCGTTGGGGGCAGGGAGCGTGTTGAGTTATTGTTGTGTTGCACTCTCCCAAGTGCTTAATAAAGTGCTCTGCACATAGAAAGTGCTCAGTAAATACGATTGAAGGAATGGAAGGGTTGTTTCGACCAGTTTTCTGGATTGCTTTGGTCCCAAGCAGCGTGGCTTAGTGGAAAGAGCACGGGCTTGGGAGTCAGAGGTCGTGGGTTCTAATCCCGGCTCTGCCACTTGTCTGCTGTGTGACCTTGGGCAAGTCACTTAACTTCTCTGTGCCTCAGTTACCTCATCTGTAAAAATGGGGATTAAAAACTGTGAGCCCCACGTGGGACAACCTGATTACCCTGTATCTACCCCAGTGCTTAGAACAGTGCTCTGCACATAGTAAGTGCTTAACAAATACCATTTCACCCCAAGCCACTCCCTTGATGTTAATGAACTGCCGTGAAGCACCTAAATGGGAGAAACAGAACCCAGGATTCCAGAAACCCAGGGGCCAAGCCCGCAGGGATCAAGGGGCAGAGTTTGGGGACCCAGGCAACTCCCCAAATTCCAAGGGCAGGAGAATTCCCCTGCCGGGGGAGAACATAGGAAGGAAGGAGAATCACAGAAGTTCTACTCTCATCACCCCACTCACTTCTAACCTCCAAGCCCAAACAAGACCAGAGAAATACTCAGTCAGGGAAGATCAAGGGGCCACGGGCCATGGGGTGGAAACTCCAAATGTGCTACCAACCCTAGAACAATGGATGCCACTTTCCATGTTGTGGGCATTTGTCAAATAATAATAATAATAATGTTGGTATTTGTTAAGCGCTTACTATGTGCCGAGCACTGTTCTAAGCGCTGGGGTAGACATAGGGGAATCAGGTTGTCCCACGTGGGGCTCACAGTCTTAATCCCCATTTTACAGATGAGGGAACTGAGGCACAGAGAAGTTAAGTGACTTGCCCACAGTCACACAGCCGACAAGTGGCAGAGCTGGGATTCGAACTCATGAGCCCTGACTCCAAAGCCCATGCTCTTTCCCCTTAGGTGTAGCTCAGCAGGTAATCCTCTCAACTGTCCTGGGAGTTAAGGATCATATGGCTGGTGGGTGAAATTTCTTGTGAATGCGTGGCTGAGACTGACAGTCTCTTTCACACTGAGCATATGTAAAGTACCACCCCTTCACCAAACCTATGAATAAGCATTTACCAAAGTTATTGCCAATCCTGCCTCTTGTTACCAGGACTTTCTCAAAATGTTCATTCTAAAGAGCCACTTTATTCTACTCTAGGCTGCTCTATCTGGTGTCATCTTCTACCAGCATTTGACTGCTGGGTCACATTGTTGTCTTTATGTGAAAAACACTGTTCTAAGCACTGGGGTAGATGGAAATGTATTAGGCTGGACATGGTCCCTGTCCCTCATGGGGCTTACAGTCTAAGTAGGAGGGAGAACAGGGGAACTGAGGCCCTGAGAAGTTAAAGCTTTCTGTGTGCAGAGCACTGTAGTAAGCGCTTGAAAGAGTACAATAGAACAACAAAGGGACACTTAGAGTGTTAAGTGAATAAAGTCAGTATCAAGAACAGTGATTTTTAAACAGAGTGGTTCTGAGGCCTGAAATTCGCCTCCCAACCACCTGCTTATTTTCAGCAATGATGACAAGTGGTGGAACTACTCACCAAGTCCCAGAACTTAGCAGTACTTGTGGACAGTGGCTACACTGAACCCCTTCAGCTCTGCGTGTCCAAGGTATTCATTCATTCAATCATATTTATTGAGCGCTTACTGTGTGCAGAGCACTGTACTAAACACTTGGAAAGTACACTTCAGCAACAAATAAAGACAATCCCTGACCACACCGGGCTAAGAGTCTAGAGGCAGGGAGACAGTCACCAAAACAAGTAAACAGGCAGGAGTATAAATAAATCAAATTATAGTCCTATACACATTAAAACAAGTAAAGAGACAGAAGTTAAATGACTTGCCCAATGTCACACAGCAAGCAGTTGGTAAAGGAGATTAGAACCAGGTTCTCTGACTCCCAGGCCCATGTTCTTTCTGCTAGGATATGCTTCTGTTTTAGTGGGCTTCACTGTCTTCTTTGCTTATATTCATTCATTCATTCAAAGCAGCACTACAAATATTGTTACAACACAAGAAGGATCATCTTTTTGGTGTGCCCAATGTGGCAGATACGGTCAATTTCATTTGGCCTTTTCAGCCACCTAATGCATGAATGGGTGAACTTCATTATATGAATAGGTGAACGTCAACTATATATATGCTCAGAGAAGCAGCATGGCTCAGTGGAAAGAGCACGGGTTTGGGAGTCAGAGGTCACGGGTTCTAATCCCAGTTCCGCCACTTGTCATCTGTGTGACTTTGGGCAAGCCACTTAACTTCTCTGGGCCTGAGTTACCTCATCTGTAAAATGGGGATTAAGACTATGAGCCGCATTTGGGACAAGCAGATTACCTTGTATCCTCCCAGCACTTAGAACAGTGCTTGGCACATAGTGCTTAACAAACACCATTATCATTATTATTATTATTATTATTAAATATAGTTCATTCATTCATTCAGTAGTATTTATTGAGCGCTTATAGAAGCAGCGTGGCTCAGTGGAAAGAGCCTGGGCTTAGGAGTCAGAGGTCATGGGTTCGAATCCCAGATCCGCCACTTGTCAGCTGTGTGACTGAGGGCAAGTCACTTCACTTCTCTGGGCCTCAGTTCCCTCATCTGTAAAATGGGGATGAAGACTGTGAGCCTCACGTGGGACCACCTGATGACCCTGTATCTCCCCCCGTGCTTAGAACAGTGCTCTGCACATAGTAAGTGCTTAAATACCAACATTATTATTATTATTATTATGTGCAGAGCACTGTACTAAGCACTTGAAATGTACAATTTGGCAACAGATGGAGAAAATCCCTGACCAACAACGGGCTCACAGTCTAAAAGGGGGAGACAGCAAAACAAAAAAAGTAGTCAGGCATCAATACCATCAAAATAGATAAATAGAATCATAGATATATGCACATCATTCATAAAATGAATAGAGTAATAAATAATATAAACATATATACACAAGTGCTGTGGGGATATACACAAGTGCTTATAGGCCATCCACATCAGTTCCTCAAATGGCAGTAGCTTCAATATCCTGCTGTCATCTATTCTTCTCAGACGGTGGCCTAGCTAGCTATGGGGATGAGCAATTTTCAGGCTTCTATACTTAGTAAGCTTTAGAACTTTGTGATCCCATTTTGCGTTTCATGTTAAGGAAAGTAGGTGATGCTGATAAAAGCACTAAAAGAAGTCAAATGTTAAATCCATGGTATATCCAGATCTCTTGGCTTTATAAAAGTTTTACTACTATGGCAGCCCCATACATCTTTAGTTTTCTATAAAGCTTTATGCACACTATTGATACCACATTCTGCCTACTAATCTCCTAAAAGACATGCTGGATTTCTTGATTCAGTTTTCAACTTTTACTCTTGGTGCATTTTTGAGCTCTGTGCTGCCGAAGTAACTGAATTCAGTATTTACTGGTGAAATCCTTTTTGTTTTGTAGGGTATTTTTTAAATAGGTTTCAGGATTGAGAAGCAGCGTGGCTCAGTGGAAAGAGCACGGGCTTTGGAGTCAGGGCTCATGAGTTCGAATCCCAGCTCTGCCACTTGTCAGCTGTGTGACGGTGGGCAAGTCACTTAACTTCTCTGTGCCTCAGTTCCCTCATCTGTAAAATGGGGATTAAGACTGTGAGCCCCACGTGGGACAACCTGATTCCCCTGTCTACCCCAGCGCTTAGAACAGTGCTCGGCACATAGTAAGCGTTTAACAAATACCAACATTATTATTATTAGGATTTCCAAGTGCCAGCTAGTATATGACATGAGTCTTCTTTCATTCATTCATTCATTCAATAGTATTTATTGAGTGCTTACAATGTGCAGAGCATTGTACTAAGCGCTTGGGATGAACAAGTCGGCAACCAGTCCATAGCACTTAACTAATTCTCCAATAAAGATTTCATCATTGTTAGAATTCTTTTATGTATAGGTTTCCAGAGTACAGTCATCAAAATATAGTTGCTCAAGGATAACTGAGTCAAATATTTAGCTGCTCTTAATCTGTCGAACTGGAAGAATTTCTCCAACAAGGAATTGCATGTTCTGCCTGGCTTCCAAGTCTTTGTGTCATCACCTGCAATCAATAATATTTGCTGAATGCATACTGTAGACAGAGTACTCTACTAAGCATTTGAAAAAGTACAATAAAGGTTAAAGACATGATTCCTGCCCTCAGAGAGTTTACAGTCTATCCAGGGAAGCAGTCATTAAAATAAATTACTACTAGGAGAAAATTGTAGAATATGTAGGTATGGATTATCAGTGCTTTGGGAGATTATGAGTTCTTAAAAATAATAAGGGTAGTATTGTTAAGGGTTACTATGTGCAAAGTACTGTATTCAAGTAAATAAAAGATAATCAGGCCAGACAGGTCCCTGTTCCACATAAGACTCACAGTCAAAAAGTAGGAGAGAATGGGTATTTAATTTAATTTACATATCAGGAAAGTGAGACCCAGAGAAGTAAAGTGACTTGACCGAGGACACACAGCAGGCAAACAGAATTAGAAAGGTCCATGCTCTTTCCCCTAGGCCAAGAAGTACTGAAGTGGTAACTGTGGGGGATAGAAGGTGGGGTGGTTAGAAGTTAATTGGAAAAGGCTTCCTAAAGACAATGTGATTTTGAAAGGGCTTTGAAGTTAGGGAAAACTGTGGCCTGTCATTTATAAAACGTGAGGAAGATCCACGCTCGTTGTGGGCAGGGAATGTGCCTGTTCGTTGTTGAATTGTACTCGTCAAGCTCTTAGTACAGTAGTCTGCCCACAGTAAGCGCCCAAAAGTATGATTGAATGGATGAATGAATCAATCAATCAGTGAGCACTTACTATGTGCAGAGCACTGTATTAAGCGCTTGGGCGAGTACACTAAAACAGAACTAGCAGATACTTTCTGTGCCCATAACGAGCTTACAGTCTAGGGGAGATACAGATATTAATTTGAATAAATAATTCATAATGTATAATTTCAAAATGTGTACATAAGTGCTGAGGGGTTGAGGATGGGGAGAATATCACTTATCCAAAGGTCTCAGATCCAACTGCATAGATGAGGGATGCAGAAGGGAAAGCCAACTGGGGAAAAGAAGGCACAACTGGGGAAGGCCTCTTGGCTAAGTTGTGACCTTAATAATGCTTTGAAGATGGAGAGAATGGCGGGTCTGGCACATTTCAACGGGGAGGGAGTTCCAGGCTAGGGGGAGGACATGGGTAAGGGGTCGGTGGCGAGATAGACGAAATCAGTTGCCTCCTCTCCCACACTCCTCCTGGTAAGTCTGTACTATTCCCCCTCAGAGACCTCCTATCTCAACCTCCATCCATCTCTCTCAGCGCATCTCACCTCACCTAGCCTCCATACTCATTCTACCAACTCTTGGTGACCAAATAGGTGCTCTCAACTCCACCCTCTCTACTCAACTCAACTCACTCGCTCCCTTATCCCTTCGTCGCTCTCGCACCACTAACCCACAGCCCTGGATCACTTCCACTGTCCGCCTCCTTCTTTCTTATGCTCAAGCCGCTGAATGCTGCTGCAGGAATCTAAACATCAAGCCAAGCTGGTCCACTTCAAGTTTGTCCTTTCTTGCCTTAACTCCACCCTCTCCTCTGCCTGGCAAAACTACTTCTCTTCTCTTTTTGACATCAATGCCCATCACCTTCATCAGTTGTTCTGGACATTTAACTCCCTCTTCAGGCCCCCTGTCCCTCCCTCTCCCCCATTCCTTCCCCCCAGTGATCTGGCCACCTACTTCTTTAGGAAAATTAACGCCATCAGCTCTGAGCTCCCCAAAATCGCCCCTCCCCCTCATCCATTCCCCCTCCTCTTGTCCCCCTTTTCAATTTTCTCATCCTTCCCAGCAGTATCTTCAGAGGAGATCTCCTTCCTCCTTTCAAGTGCCACCCCCTCCACTTGAGCACTGGACCCCATTCCCTCTCACCTTCCCTTCTCCCCTCCTTAACTTCCATCTTCACCCTCTCAGTCTCCAATGGCTTCTTCCCCTCTGCCTTCAAACATGCCCCCATCTCCCACATCCTAAAAAACCTTCCCTTGACCCCAAAGCCTCCTCCATTTATCAACCATCTCCCTCCTACTCCTCCTTTCCAAACTCCTGGAGTGAGTCATCTACACTCACTCCCTTGGTGAACTCATTCGCTTCCACAGCTTCAACTATCAACTCTATGCGGATGACACCCAAATCTATATCTCCTTCCCTATTCTCTCTCCCTCCCTCCAGGCTCGCATCTCCTCTTGCCTTCAGGACATCTCTTCTACTTGGATGTCCGCCCACCACCTAAAACTCAAACATGTCCAAGACAGAGTTCCTTTTCTTCCCTCCCAAACCCTTGCCTCTCCCTGACATTCCCGTCTCTGTGGACGGCACTGCCATCCTTCCCATCTCAGAAGCCCGCAACCTTGGTTTCATCCTAGACTCCGCTCTCTCATTCACCCCACATATCCAATCCGTCACCAAATCCTGCCAGTCTCAACTTCACAACATTGCCAAGATCCGCCCTTTCCTCTCCATCCAAACCTTTACCACGTTAGTACAGTCACTCATCCTATCCCAACTGGATTACTGCATCAGCCTCCTTTCTCACCTCCCAACCTCCCATCTCTCCCGACTTTTGTCCATACTTCAATCTGCTGCCCAGATTATCTTTCTACAGAAACGTTCAGGGCATGTGACCCCCCTCCTCAAAAATCTCCAGTGGTTGCCTATCAACCTCCATATCAAACAGAAACTCCTCACTATTGGCTTCAGAGTTCTCCATCACCTTGCCCCTTCTTACCTCACCTCCCTTCTCTCCTTCTACATCCCAGCCCACACACTCTGCTCCTCCGATGCTAACCTTCTCCCTGTGCTTCTTTTTCGCCTGTTCCACCATCGACCCCTGGTCCAAGTCCTACCTCTGGCCTGGAACACCCTCCCTCCTCAAATCCACCAATCACACTTCCCCCCCTTCAAGGCCCTAATGAAGCCTCACCTCTTCCAAGAGGCCTTCCCAGACTAAGCACCTCCCTTTTCCCTCAGCTTGCCCTCCCCTGCCCATAGCCCCAGCTCACTTCCTTTGCTCTACCCACCTCTCTCTGCCCCACAGCCTTGTGGATATTGTACATAACTATAATTCTGTTTATTTATACTGATGCCTGTTTACTTGTTTTGATGTGTATATATCTATAATTCTATGTATTTATATTGACTTCTGTTTACCTGTTTTGATGCCTGTCTCCCCCCTTCTAGACTGTAATCCCGGTGTGGGCAAGGATTGTCTCCCTTTATTGCTGAATTGTACTTTCCAAGCGCTTTGTACAGTGATTTGCACACAGCAAGTGCTCAATAAATACAACTGAATGAATGAATCAGGGCACAGTGAGTAAATTGGAGCTAGAAGGGTGGAGAGTATGGGCTGGGCTGTAGTAGGAGATCGATGAAGTGAGGTAGGATGGGGTGAGCTGACTGAGTCCTTTAAGCTGGTGGTAAGGAGTTTCTTTTTGATTCAGAGATGGATGGACAGTCTTTAGAGGTTCTTGAGGAGTGGGAAGATAAAGACTGAATGTTCTTGTTGAAAAATGATTCGTGCAGCAGAGTGAAGTACGGACTGGAGTGAGGAAAGACAGGAGGCCGGGAGGTCGGCAAGGAGGCAGATGCGACAGCCAAGGCGGGATGGGTTAAGTGCTTGAATCAGCATGGTAGTAGCCTGAATGGAGAGAAAAGGGTGGAGTGTTTTTCATGGTATTTGTTAAGCGTTTACTGTGTGCCAGGCAGTGTATAAAAAGAAACAGCGTGGCTCAGTGGAAAGAGCCCGGGCTTGGGAGTCAGAGGTCATGGGTTCCAATCCCGGCTCTGCCACTTGTCAGCTGTGTGACTTTGGGCAAATCACTTAACTTCTCGGTGCCTCAGTTACCTCATCTGTAAAATGGGGATTAACCGTGAGCCTCATGTGGGACAACCTGATTACCCTGTATCTACCCAGAGGTCATGGGTTCAAACCCCGGCTCTGCCACTTGCCAGCTGTGTGACTTTGGGCAAGTCACTTAACTTCTCGGTGCCTCAGTTCCCTCATCTGTAAAAAATGGGGATTAAGACTGTGAGCCCCACGTGGGACAACCTGATTCCCCTGTGTCTACCCCAGCGCTTAGAACAGTGCTCGGCACATAGTAAGCGCTTAACAAATACCAACATTATTATTACCCCAGCACTTAGAACAGGGCTCTGCCCATAGTAAGAGCTTAGCAAATACCAACATCATCATTATTATTATTATTATTATTATTAAACTCTGGGGTAGATAGAAGTTTATCAGGTTGGACACAGTCCCTGTCCTACAGGGGGCTCACAGTCTTTATTCCCCATTTTACAAATGAGGGAACCGAGGCACAGAGAAGTTAAGTGGCTTGCCCAAGGTGGGTGCCTATCAACCTCCGCTCCAAACAAAAACTCCTCACTCTAGGCTTCAAGGCTCTCCATCACCTTGCCCCTTCTTACCTCTCCTCCCTTCTCTCTTTCTACCACCCACCCCGCACACTCCGCTCCTCCGCCGCCCACCTCCTCACTGTCCCTCGGTCTCGCCCATCCCGCCATCGACCCCCGGGCCAAGTCCTCCCGCGGTCCCGGAACGCCCTCCCTCCTCACCTCCGCCAAACTGATTCTCTTTCCCTCTTCAAAACCCTACTTAAAACTCACCTCCTCCAAGAGGCCTTCCCAGACTGAGCCCCTCTTCTCCCTCTACTCCCTCTGCCACCCCCCTTTACCTCTCCGCAGCTAAACCCTCTTTTTCCCCTTTTCCCTCTGCTCCTCCACCTCTCCCTTCCCATCCCCACAGCACTGTACTTGTCCGCTCAACTGTATATATTTTCATTACCCTATTTATTTTGTTAATGAATTGTACATTGCCTCGATTCTATTTAGTTGCCATTGTTTTTACGAGATGTTCTTCCCCTCGACTCTATTTATTGCCATTGTTCTCGTCTGTCCATCTCCCCCGATTAGACCGTAAGCCCGTCAAACGGGAGGGACCGTCTCTATCTGTTGCCGACTTGTTCATCCAAAGCGCTTAGTACAGTGCTCTGCACATAATAAGTGCTCAATAAATACTATTGAATGAATGAATGAATAACTGACAAGTGGCAAAGTCGGGATTAGAATCCAGGTCCATGCTCTATCCATATGGCCATGCTGCTTCTCATGGCCTTTTCAACATTTTAGCAATGTTGTGAAGGTAGAATTGACAGGATTTGGTGACAGACTGAATACATGGACGGAATGAGAGATGAGTTGAGGAGAATGCCAAGGATAAGGGCTTGTGAGATAGGGAGGCTAGTGGTGTTGTCTACAATGATGGGACAAGTTGTCTGCTGTGTGACATTGGGCAAGTCATTTCACTACCCTGTGCCTCAGTTACCGCATCTGTAAAATAGGGATTGAGACTGTGAGCCCCACTTGGGGCAGGGACTGTGTCCAATCCGATTTGCTGGCACATGGTAAGTACCTAACAAATACCATTACTATTGTAATTATTACTATTATTAATAATAATGGCAATAATAATAAAAACTGGGAGAGGGCAGGATTTAGGTGGGAAGATAAGGAGTTCAGTTTTGGACACGCACAGTTTGGTGTGTCGACTGGACACGCAGGCAGAGATTTCCTGAAGGCAGGAGGAAATGCAAGATGGCCGAGTAGGAGAGAGATTAGGGCTGGAGATGTAGATTTGAGAATCATTTGCATAGAGATGGTTATTGAAGCCATGGGAGCTAATAAGTTCTCCAAAGGAGCGGGTATAGATGGAGAATAGAAGGAGACCTAGAACTGAACCTTGAGGGACACCCCCCCCCCCCCACCATTGTCAGAAGGTGGGAGGCAAAAGAGGAGCCAGTAGAAGAGACTGGGACAGAGCGGTTGGAGAGAGAGAAGAACTACGAGAGGACATTGAATCCAAGTTTGGAAAAAGTTTTAAGAAGAAGGAAGTGGTCTACAGTGTCAAAGACACCTAAAAGGCCTAAAAGGATTAGGCTAGAGTAGAGGACATATGATTTGGTGAGAAAAAGGTCATTGGTGTCCTTAGGCCTGTTTTTTTGGAACGAAGGGGATGGAAGCCAGAATGGAGGCGATCTTGGAGAGAATTGGAGGAGAGGAAGTAGAGACAGCTGATGCAAGCAATTCTATATGATTTAGTGGAAAGAGCATGGGCTTGGGAGTAAAAGGTCTTGGGTTCTAATTGTGCCTCTGCTACTTATCAGCTGTGTGACTTTGGGCAAGTCACTTAACGTCTCTGTGCCTCAGTTACCTCATCTGTAAAATGGGGATTAAGTCTGTGAGCCCCACGTGGGACAACCTGATTACCTCGTATCCACCCCAGCGCTTAGAACATTGCTTGGCACATAGTAAGCGCTTAACAAATATTATTAATATTATTGATAATAATAATAATTTTTGAAGAGAAATGATAGGAGGGACAGGAACAATAAATGGATGGAACCATGGGGTCAAATTTGAGTTAGGATAGGGGCTACCTAAACAAAAAGCAGCATGACTCACTGGATAGAGCACGGGCCTTGATGGCAGGTCATGGGTTCTAATCCCGGCTGTGCCACTTGTCTGCTCTGTGACCTTGGGAGAGTCACTCCACATCTCTATGCCTCACTTACTTATCTGTAAAATGGAGATTGAGACTGTGAGGCCAATGTGGGACAGGGACTGTGTCCAACCCAATTTGTTTGTATCCACTCTAGTGCTTAGTATAGGGCTTGGCACAAAGGCAGTGCTTAATGAATACAATTATTATAATTATTATTATTTAAAATAATATTATTGAAAGCAGTGGGGATGAAGCCACTAGAAAGTAAACAGTTCAAGATGGCAGTCTAGAAGGGAAGGAGAGAGGGGGCAAGTGTTTTTAAAAGGTATGAAGAGCTGAGGTCAGCAGCGTAGGTGGATGGGGTAAAGAGAATTACTCTAAGGAATAGAGGGAGAGCCCAAGAGTGTGGAAGAGGGGGTGCTGATTGGAAAGAAGCAGGGAAGATTTTTGGGAGATCACGCCTGAGGGTTTCAATTTTGTTGATAAAGTATGTGGCCAGGTCACTAGTGGAAAGAGATGGTGGAGGCAAGGGGATAGGAGACTTAAGGAGGAATTTAAATGTTCATTCATTCAGTAGTATTTATTCAGCGCTTACTATGTGCAGAGCACTGTACTTCAGTAGTATTTATTCAGCGCTTACTATGTGCAGAGCACTGTACTAAGCGCTTGGAATGTACAATTCGGCAACAGATAGAGACAATCCCTGCCCACTGATGGACTCACAGTCTAATGGGGGGAGACAGGCGGCCAAAAACAAGACCACTTAATCACGCTAAATAGAATCAAAGGTAATAATGTTGGTATTTGTTAAGCGCTTACTATGTGCAGAGCACTGTTCTAAGCACTGGGGTAGACACAGAGGGGAATCGGGTTGTCCCACATGGGGCTCACAGTCTTAATCCCCATTTTCCAGATGAGGTAACTGAGGCACAGAGAAGTTAAGTGACTTGCCCACAGTCACACAGCTGACGTGGCAGAGCTGGGATTCGAACTCATGACCCCTGACTCCAAAGCCCGTGCTCTTTCCACTGAGCCACGCTGCTTCTCTGTGGGATGTACACCTCATTAACAAAATAAATAGGGTAATTTGTACTATTATGTAGTTTAGTATGGTGCTCTGCACACAGAAAGCATTCCATAATAATAATATTGGTATTTGTTAAGTGCTTACTATGTGCAGGGCACTGTTCTAAGAGCTGGGGTAGATATGGGGTAATCAAGTTGCCTCACGTGAGGCTCACAGTTGGTCCCCATTTTACAGATGAGGTAAATGAGGCACAGAGAAGTTAAGTGATTTGCCCACAGTCACAATAGCTACCATTGATTGATATGATAGAAAATAAGGTATTTGACCTTAATAATAATAATAATGTTGATATCAATTAAGCGCTTACTATGTGCCGAGCACTATTCTAAGCGCTGGGGTAGATACAGGGTCATCAGGTTGTCCCACGTGAGGCTCACAGTTAATCCCCATTTTCCAGATGAGGTAACTGAGGCCCAGAGAAGTGAAGTGACTTGCCCACAGTCACACAGCTGACAAGTGGCAGATCCGGGATTCGACTTCATGACCTCTGACTCCCAAGCCCGGGCTCGTTCCACTGAGCCACGCTGCTTCTCTTGGGACACAATCCCCCATTTCAAACATTGTTCCTATGGGAAGATTGTTTCCAACCTGAAGTATTTCACCTTAAATTAGAGTTTCCGGAAAACATCGGCCTTGCGAATTCCTCCTGTAACCGTAATTTCAGGAAGGAGCGAAGGGTATCCTGTTCCACTAGATGGCATGATTGAACTACAGACCTTTCTTGCTCCGTGACATCTTCCCTAGGTTGGCGAGCCCAGCAGAAATCCCACAAAACCAAAAGATATCACTTAGAGGAGATCATGTGACTTCAGCCTGAGAGGTTACATGATACTCCTGCCTTGTTTTTGTCCATTCCCGGAAAGTTCCTGGATTTCTGCTACACACTTGTCCTTGGGCTGACGTAAAACAGGAGCAGCGGGGCCTGCTGGAAAGAGGCCCAGGAGTCAGAGGTCCTGGGTTCTGTTCCCAGCTCTGTTTGAACTTGGGCGAGTCACTTCACTTCTCTGTGGCCCAGTTTACTCATCTGTAAAATGGGGATTAATAATAATGTTGGTATTCGTTAAGCGCTAACTCTGTTCTAAGCGCTGGGGTAGATACAGGGTAATCAGGTTGCCCCACATGAGACTCACAGTTAATCCTCATTTTACAGATGAGGTAACTGAGGCACAGAGAAAGTTAAGTGACTCGCCCACGGTCACACAGCTGACAAGTGGCAGAGTCGGGATTCAAACCCATGATCTCTGACTCTCAAGCCCGGGCTCTTTCCACTGAGCCGTAGGTGGGGTGGGGACGGTGTCCAACTGCTGTGTTGTATGAAAGGAGAGAAGGTTAGCACTCCCTTTGAGAAGGATGGAAGAGGTCCTAGTGGCCTTTGCAACACACATATGGTTAATAATAATAATGTTGGCATTTGTTAAGCGCTTACTTTGTGCAGGACACTGTTCTAAGCGCTAGGGTAGATACAGGGTCATCAGGTTGTCCCACGTGAGGCTCACAGTTAATCCCCATTTTACAGATGAGGTAACTGAGGCACCGAGAAGTGAAGTGACTCACCCATAGTCACACAGCTGACAAGTGGCAGAGCCAGAATTTGAACCCATGACCTCTGACTCCCAAGTCCAGGCTCTTTCCACTGAGCCACGCTGGTTAAGGCATTGCCACCTACTTCATGGCATCTAACCAAGTTTTTCTTATTTGCATATATTTTTATTAGCCTATTTATTTTGTTAATAAGGTGTCCATCCCCTTGATTCTATTTATCGTGATTATGTTGTCTTGTTTTTGTCCGTCTGTCTCCCCAGATTAGACTGTGAGCCCGTCATTGGGCAGGGATGGTCTCTATCTGTTGCCGAATTGTACATTCCAAGTGCTTAGTACAGTCCTCTCCACATAGTAAGCGCTCAATAAATACTATTGATTGAATGAATGAATGAATTATCTTGTATTAATTCAATCATTCAATAGTATTTATTGAGCGCTTACTATGTGCAGAGCACTGTACTAAGCGCTTGGGATGAACAAGTCGGCAACAGATAGAGACAGTCCCTGCCGTTTGACGGGCTTACGGTCTAATCAGGGGAGATGGGCAGACAAGAACGATGGCAATAAATAGAATCAAGGGGATGAACATCTCATTAAAACAATAACAAATATATAGAATCAAGGTGATGTGCATCTCATTAACAAAACAAATAGGGTAATGAAAATATATACAGTTGAGCGGACGAGTACAGTGCCGTGGGGATGGGAAGGGAGAGGTGGAGGAGCAGAGGGAAAAGGGGAAAAAGAGGGTTTAGCTGCGGAGAGGTAAAGGGGGGGTGGCAGAGGAAGTAGAGGGAGAAGAGGAGCTCAGTCTGGGAAGGCCTCTTGGAGGAGGTGAGTTTTAAGTAGGGATTTGAAGAGGGAAAGAGAATCAGTTTGGCGGAGGTGAGGAGGGAGGGCTTTCCGGGACCACGGGGGGACGTGACCCAGGGGTCGACGGCAGGATAGGTGAGACCGAGGGACGGCGAGGAGGTGGGCAGCAGAGGAGCGGAGCGTGCGGGGTGGGCGGTAGAAAGAGAGAAGGGAGGAGAGGTAGGAAGGGGCAAGGTGATGGAGAGCCTCGAAGCCTAGAGTGAGGAGTTTTTGTTTGGAGCGGAGGTTGATAGGCAACCACTGGAGTTGTTTAAGAAGGGGAGTGATATGCCCAGATCGTTTCTGCAGGAAGATGAGCCGGGCAGCGGAGTGAAGAATAGACCGGAGCGGGGCGAGAGAGAAGGAAGGGAGGTCAGAGAGAAGGCTGACACAGTAGTCTAGCCGGGATATAACGAGAGCCCGTAACAGTAAGGTAGCCGTTTGGGTGGAGAGGAAAGGGCGGATCTTGGTGATATTGTAGAGGTGAAACCGGCAGGTCTTGGTAACGGATAGGATCTATCCCAACGCTTAGTATAAGGCCTGCCAAATGGGAAGCACTTAAATACCACCACAAAATTTGTCAGTGCTGTAGGGTTCATCTCTCTGTCCAGACAGATGAGCTTGGCAGATAAACAACTGTTTGACCAGCTGCAGAGGTAAACACTAACCGTGCAATTTGTTTCTACAACCCTACTGTCTATCATCTTGAATATTCTGCCCAGTGTTATACTAACCTGTTTATGCTGTACTTCTACATTTCTTTTTCCTTGTCTGAATAGTATTGAAAACATACGGCTACAGCTCTTACCGGTCCATTTAGTTTCACCTTATTCATTCATTCATTCATTCAATAGTATTTATTGAGCGCTTACTATGTGCAGAGCACTGTACTAAGCGCTTGGGATGAACAAGTCGGCAACAGATAGAGACAGTCCCTGCCCTTTGACGGGCTTACGGTCTAATCGGGGGAGACGGGCAGATGAGAACAATGGCAATAAATAGAGTCGAGGGGAAGAACATCTCGTAAAAACTGATGGCAACTAAATAGAATCGAGGCGATGTACAATTCATTAACAAAATAAATAGGGTAACGAAAATATATACAGTTGAGCGGACGAGTACAGTGCTGTGGGGATGGGAAGGGAGAGGTGGAGGAGCAGAGGGAAAAAGGGAAAATGAGGCTTTAGCTGCGGAGAGGTAAAGGGGGGATGGCAGAGGGAGTAGAGGGGGAAGAGGAGCTCAGTCTGGGAACGCCTCTTGGAGGAGGTGATTTTTAAGTAGGGTTTTGAAGAGGGAAAGAGAATCAGTTTGGCGGAGGTGAGGAGGGAGGGCGTTCCGGGACCGCGGGAGGACGTGACCCGGGGGTCGACGGCGGGATAGGCGAGACCGAGGACGGTGAGGAGGTGGGCGGCAGAGGAGCGGAGCGTGCGGGGTGGGCGGTAGAAAGAGAGAAGGGAGGAGAGGTAGGAAGGGGCAAGGTGATGGAGAGCCTCGAAGCCTAGAGTGAGGAGTTTTTGTTTGGAGCGGAGGTCGATAGGCAACCACTGGAGTTGTTTAAGAAGGGGAGTGACGTGCCCAGATCGTTTCTGCAGGAAGATGAGCCGGGCAGCGGAGTGAAGAATAGACCGGAGCGGGGCGAGAGAGAAGGAAGGGAGGTCAGAGAGAAGGCTGACACAGTAGTCTAGCCGGGATATAACGAGAGCCCGTAATAGTAAGGTAGCCGTTTGGGTGGAGAGGAAAGGGCGGATCTTGGCGATATTGTAGAGGAGAAACCGGCAGGTCTTGGTAACGGATAGGATGTGTGGGGTGAACGAGAGGGACGAGTCAAGGATGACACCGAGATTGCGGGCCCGAGAGACGGGAAGGATGGTCGTGCCATCCACGGTGATAGAGAAGTCTGGGAGCGGACCGGGTTTGGGAGGGAAGATGAGGAGCTCAGTCTTGCTCACGTTGAGTTTTAGGTGGTGGGCCGACATCCAGGTGGAGACGTCCCGGAGGCAGGAGGAGATGCGAGCCTGAAGGGAGGGGGAGAGGACAGGGGCGGAGATGTAGATCTGCGTGTCATCTGCGTAGAGATGGTAGTCAAAGCCGTGAGAGCGAATGAGTTCACCGAGGGAGTGAGTGTAAATGGAGAACGGAAGAGGGCCAAGAACTGACCCTTGAGGAACTCCAACAGTTAAAGGATGGGAGGGGGAGGAGGCTCCAGCGAAGGAGACCGAGAATGATCGGCCAGAGAGGTAAGAGGAGAACCGGGAGAGGACAGAGTCCGTGAAGCCAAGGTGAGATAAGGTATGGAGGAGGAGGGGATGGTCGACAGTGTTAAAGGCAGCAGAGAGGTCAAGGAGGATCAGAATAGAGTAGGAGCCATTGGATTTGGCAAGAAGGAGGTCACGGGTGACCTTAGAGAGAGCAGTCTCAGTAGAGCGGAGGGGACGGAAGCCAGATCGGAGGGGGTCTAGGAGAGAATGGGAGTTAAGGAATTCTAGGCATCGACTGTAGACGACTCGTTCTAGGATTTTGGAAAGGAAGGGTAGTAGGGAGATAGGACGATAACTGGAGGGGGAAGTGGGGTCAAGAGCGGGTTTTTTTTAGGATGGGGGAGACGTGGGCATGTTTGAAGGCAGAGGGGAAGGAGCCCTTGGAGATTGAGTGGTTAAAAATAGAAGTTAAGGAAGGTAGGAGGGCAGGGGCGATGGTTTTAATAAGGTGAGAGGGAATGGGGTCCGAGGCGCAGGTGGAGGGGGTGGCACTTGCGAGGAGGGAGGAGATCTCCTCTGAGGATACTGCAGGGAAGGATGGGAAAGTAGGGGGACATTGTGTCCCCCTGCTCGGGCCCGGGGACAATGTGCTCCCCAACCGCTCCCCCACTCCGCCCGAGGTGGCCATTTTGGGAAGCCCCCACTCTGCCTGAGGTGGCCATTTTGGGAAGGCCTCACTCCCTCTTCCCTCTTGAGGTGATTCATCTCTCCCGCCCCCGCCCCGGGCGACGACGTCCTTGTTCTCACCATGTTACCTTACCTTAGCCGCCGCCCACGGCCGCCACCCACCCCGGACAACCTCAGGGCCCATTCATGTGAGTTAGGTATCACTTCTCCCCATTTGAAACTATTAAAGACCCTGTGATTTGCAATTAATTGGGGTTTTGAATATACTCAGTAAAGCCGATAAATCTGAGACTTACTCTGCCCTTTGTTGTGTGATAAAATCATTATATTAATTACTGTTATATTTGTTAAGCGCTTACTATGTGCCAAGCACCGTACTAAGGGCTGGGAGAGATACAAGAGCATCAGGTCAGGCACAGCCGGGGCTCACGGTTTAACTCTAGACTGTAAACTTGGCTCTAAACTGTAAGTTCGCTGTGGACAGGGAAAGTGTCTGTTTATTGTTATATTGCAGTCTCCCAACTGCTTAGTACAGTGCTCAGCACACAGTAAGCGCTCAATAATTACAAATGAATGAAGAGGGGGAGGGAGAACATTAATCCTCATTTTACGGATGAGGAAACTGAGGCACTCAAGTATTCCTTGGACCTGTGTGCACTCAGTGAAAGAGCACTGTCATCTGCTCTACCCGATAATGATAGGTTCTCTTGAAAGCAGGCAAGGGAGAACCGTGCACTGGAAAGCACCATCAAACTTTGTCTTGGGCAAAGTGCTTTACAAGAGTTGGGGGGAGGGCGAGGAAGTTGGCATTCCTTTGGTATTAAATGTGGCGTGAGAAGGCCAGAGAGCTCTCTTAGATTGAGTGGGGTGTGTCCCTCCCGCTCCCCATCAACCCCTCAGTCGACTGTCCGTCCAACGTAAATCCCGAGGTCCAGATGTGAGAGGAAGACTTTAAGCTCATTGTGGGTAGGGAATGTGTTTGTTTATTGTTGTATTGTACTCTCCCATGCACTGAGTATGGTGTTCTGCCCACACTAAGCACTCAATAAATTTGATGAAATGAATGAATGAATGCAAAGAGACAGCTGAGGTGGCCATTTGCTTGGTTTTATATTGTGGTGACGATCCGGTTTTCAGCTGCTCTGTCCCCTGTACAGTACAGATATGGCCCATTACACAGTTTGGAAGAGGCATGGAAGTTTACAGGGAGCTGGGAGGGGAATGAAACAGCTCTGAAGCAAGTTAGGGAGTCGAGGGTTGTCCTTAATTTGGGTAGCCTAATACCAAAGTCTACAAATTAGTGTGTATAATGCCACTATATTTCACTGCATGCCCCGCTAGATTGTGAGCTCCATAAGGGCAAAGAGCTTGTCTACTGACTCTTTGGTGATGTACTTTCCCAAGTGTTTGGTACAGTGCCCTGCACACAGGAAGCACTCAGTAAATATCATTGATTAATTGGTTGATTGACGTGACATGAGATGTCACATTCCCTTGTCCAGCATCCAAAAGGGCTGTCAGTGGCCACCCTCCAGACAGCTAAGATGTGTTGGCTCTCCAAGCCACAAGGCCTCCATGTGACTATGGCTTGACCTGTCTGGTAAATGAATGCAGCCCTGAGAACCCCTTAGCAAAGGGAGTCAGAGATTTGCACAGGAAAAGATGCTATCTTTGCCTAAAGAGCCCTTCCCGATAAGGGCAAATTACAGTAGAGAACTACAGTCTTAATAATGATGGCATTTATTAAGCACTTACTACGTGTAAAGCACTGTTCTAAGCACTGGGGGGTAGAAGGTGATCAGGTTGTCCCGGGGGTGCTCACAGTCTTAATCCCCATTTTAAAGATGAGGTAACTGAGGCACGGAGAAGTTAAGTGACTTGCCCAAAGTCACACAGCTGACAAGTAGCGGAGCTGTGACCTTTGACTCCCAAGCCCGTGCTCTTTCCACTGAGCCACGCTGCTTCCCATAGTCTTGTCCATAATTACCAGAGCTGTCACCTCTGAAGAATGAGCACCATGAGGAACACAGAGAGGTTAAAAGAAAACGCTGCCTAAATGTGCGTATTACCATTTGAGCAATCTTCTGACTGAGCGAGTATATGGGGGGAAGAGCTGACTTTTGGAAAGCGTGAGCTGAGCTGTGCCCTAGGCCAGTTTAATAGAATAATAATAATAATAATGGTACTTGTTAAGCACCAAGCTCTGTTCTAAGCACTGGGGTAGATACAAGCTTCTCAGGTGGTCCCACTTGGGGCTCACCATCTTAATCCCCATTTTACAGATGAAGTAACTGAGGCACAGAGAAGTTAAGTGACTTGCCCAAAGTCACACAGCTGACAAGTGGCGGAGACAGGATTAGAACCCACGACCTCTGACTCTAAAGCCCGCACTCTTTCCACTAAGCCACGGTCAGGAAAAGCAGCATCTGGTTAGTTGAAGATCACAGCATCTTTTAGATGGCACATAAAACCACAGGCCGCAACATATGTGAACATTGGAGATTCTGATGTTTTTCATTAGAATGGCGATTGCCCTAAATTACACACCTTCCTTTATAGAAAAGTCTTTCTACAAAGTGGTTTCTGAAGTCCCCGAAAGCCCCAGTTGCTTCTCTCCCAGGTAGCTCCTATCAATCCATCAATCATATTTATTGAGCATGTAGAAAAGTATCAGACACACAGTAAATGCTTACCAAATGCCACAGTTATTATTATTATTACTATGTGTAGAGCATTGTCCTAAGCACTTGGGAGCGTACAGTGTAACAGAGTTGGTAGATACGTTCCGCGTCCACAACGAGTTTACAGTCTAGAGGGGAAGATAGACATTAATAAAAATAAATTTGGGGCGTGTATAAAGTGCTTTGGGGCTGAGGGAGAGGTGAATAAAGGGTGCAAATAAAAGGGTGACAGAGGAGAGAGAGGGAGAAGAGGAAATAAGGGCTTAGTCAAGGAAGGCCTCTTAGAGGAGATGGGCCTTCAGTAAGGCTTTGAAGATGGGGAGAAGGATCACCTATCCTATCCAGCGCCTATCTGGCCCTGATGTAGTTACCTACCCCGGTACACAGTGACCAGGGGTCACTGAACAGCAGTGTTGGGGGAGAGGGAGTGGGAGAGAGGGTTTATCACCCTTCTCAGCTGGCTCACAACCAGACATGAGTAGTCAAAGTTAGAAGCACCACCTCCGCAGTTTACATCTTTATTCCCCCCGCCTCCTCACCCTGCTCTTCTTCACTCTTGGCCGTCCATTTAAGGTCCAGGGAGAGGTAAATCCCCCAAGGGTCAAACTAACTGCCCCACCCATCCCACTTGAGAAGGATTATTGACCTAACGACACATCCTTTTCCAAGCCCTGTCAGCCTAATCATGGAAAAACCAGCGGTTCGGATCTCACTGAACTGCGTCTCTGATGGGGAAAGTTTGGAAGGAAAACATATTGCAGATCTTGGGCCGGCTCCAATTTGGGCTTATTTTTTCTGTGGTATTTGTTAAGTGCTTACTTATGTGCCAAGTGCTGTTCTAAGCCCTGGGGTAATAATAATAATAATAATGTTGGTATTTTTTAAGTGCTTACTATGTGCAGAGAACTGTTCTAAGTGCTGGGGTAGATACAGGGTGATCAGGTTGTCCCACGTGAGGCTCACAGTCTGAATCCCCATTTTACAGATGAGGTAACTGAGGCACAGAGAAGTTATGTGACTTGCCCACAGTCACACAGCTGACAAGTAGCAGATCCTGGATTCGAACCCATGACCTCTGACTCCCAAGCCCGGGCTCTTTCCACTGAGCCACGCTGCAAGGTAATCAGAATGGACATCCCAGACTGATCCGCCCTTTTCCTCTGCTTCTCCTCCCCTCTCCATCCCCCCTACTCCCTCCCTCTGCTCTACCCCCTTCCCCACCCCACAGCACTTGTGTATATTTGTACATATTTATTATTCTATTCATTTTATTAATGATGTGTATAAATCTATAATTCTATTTATCTATTTTGATGCTATTGATGCCTGTCTACTTGTTTTGTTTTGTTGTCTGCCTCCCCCTTCTAGACTGTGAGCCCATTGTTGGGTAGAGATTGTCTCTATAATAATAATATTGGTATTTGTTTAGCACTTAACTATGTGCGGAGCACTGTTCTAAGCGCTGAGGTAGATACAGGGTAATCAGGTTGTCCCACGTGAGGCTCACAATCTGAATCCCCATTTTACAGATGAGGTAACTGAGGCACAGAGATATTAAGTGACTTGCCCACAGTCACGCAGCTGACAAGTGGCAGAGCCAGGATTCGAACCCATGCCCTCTGACTGCCAAGCCCTGGCTCTTTCCACTGAGCCACGCTGCTTCTCTATCTGTTGCCAAGTTATACTTTCCAAACACTTAGTACCGTGCTCTGCACAAAGTAAGTGCTCAATAAACACGATTGACTGAATGAATGAATGACATAGTCCGTGCCTCATATAGGGCTCACAGTCTTAATCCCCATTTTACAGATGAGGTAACTGAAGCACAGAGAAGTGAAGTGACTTGCCCAAGATCACACGGCAGATATGTGGCAGAGCCAGGATTAGAACTCAGTTCCTCTGACTCCCAGAACCATACTCTTTCCTCTAGGCCACAATGCTTCCCTGCTTGAAAGTAAACATCCCAGCCCCGAATCAACTCTCATGTGGTGTTGGCAGAGATGCTTTATTCAACTGCTGTTTCTTTTCTTTGTATGAGCAATAGTTCACAAATGTATTCTATTTCTTCAGGAAAATGCTATGGAAATAGCTGTTTCTGAGCCAATCTGTGAAAATATTTAAACTTCCAATGTTTAAACCCAATGAATATTTACAAATCGATGCCACCTGCTAAAACAGACTGCATTTCAGTAGGAATAAATAGACATTCTTTTCTTCTGGCTGCACAGAAGTTTTTCTCCTTTAGGAGCAGCTTGGCCTGATGGAAAGTGCACGGGCCTGGGAGTCAGAAGATCTGGGCTCTAATCCTGGCTCTGTCACTTGCCTGTTGTGTGATCTTGGGGAAGCAGCGGGGCTCAGTGGAAAGAGCCTGGGCTTCGGAGTCAGAGGTCATGGGTTCGACTACCGGCTCTGCCTCTTGTCAGCTGTGTGACTGTGGGCAAGTCTCTTCACTTCTCTGTGCCTCAGTTACCTCATCTGTAACATGGGGATTAACTGTGAGCCTCACATGAGACAACCTGATTACCCTCTATCTACCCCAGCGCTTAAAACAGTGCTCTGCACCTAGTAAGCGCTTAACAGATACCAACATTATTAAGTCATTTAATTGCTGTGTTCTTCGGTTTCCTCCTCTGTATAACCTCTAAACTGTATGGCCGTCATGAGCAGGTAATGTATTGTATTGTAATAATAATCATAATGTTGGTATTTCTTAAGTGCTTACTATGTGCAGAGCACTGTTCTAAGTGCTGAGGTAGATACGGGGTAATCAGGTTGTCCCTCGTGAGGATCACAGTCTTAATCCCCATTTTACAGATGAGGTAACTGAGGCACAGAGAAGTGAAGTGACTTGCCCACAGTCACACAGCTGACAAGTGGCAGAGCTGGGATTCGAACCCATAATCTCTGACTCCCAAGCCCGTGCTCTTTCCACAGAGCCACGCTGTATTGTACTCTCCCAAGCGCCCAGTGTACTCTCCCAAGTGCATACTACGGTGCTCTGCACGTAGTAAAAACCCAGTAAATAGCATAGGGCAGTGCTCTGCACATAGTAAAAACTCAGTAAATACCACTGATTGATAGATTATAATGGGATTAAATCCCTCCTACAGACAGTGAGGCCCATATGGGTCAGGAACTGTGTTCAGCCTGTTTATCTACCCCAGTGCTTCGTACAGTGCTTGGCACAGAGTAAGTGCACACCAAATACCACAATAATAATAATAGTAATTATCAACAATCAATAATAATATACTGTAAACTCATTGTGGGAAGGGAACGTATCTTCTAACTCTGTTGCATTGTACTGTCAAAGTGCTTAGTACAGTCCTCTGCACACAGTAAGCATTCAATAAGTACCACTGATTGATCGATAAGTATAAAACCCTGTGATGACTTTGAGGGCAGAGCTATGAAGTCCTCTGGGTCCAGATTAGACTTTTAATAATGTTGGTATTTGTAAAGCGCTTACTATGTGCAGAGCACTGTTCTAAGCGCTAGGGGAGATACAGGGTCATCAGGTTGTCCCAAGTGAGGCTCACAGTCTCCATCCCCATTTTACAAATGAGGGAACTGAGGCCCAGAGAAGTAAAGTGACTTGCCCACAGTCACACAGCTGACAGGTGGCAGAGCCGGGATTCGAACCCATGGCCTCTGGCTCCCAAGCCCGGGCTCTTTCCACTGGAGCCACGCTTAGACTTTTCCCACAGTCTCCATGCACTTGGCATCAAGGAGAATCTATTCATCTCCTCCTATCCAGTTCTCTGGACCAAGGATGGTTCTCTGCCCAAAATGCTGAAAAATGGTCTTGAATTTTCAGCCACTTCCTCCTGAGCCTTGTCTTTTCTGATCCCATAGTTTTGAACAGGGTGGTCCCTTGGCCTCATACACTTTTGAAAACCAAAGATATGATGGTTCATGTTGCTTTCTGAGAAGCAGCGTGGCTCAGTGGAAAGAGCCCGGGCTTGGGAGTCAGAGGTCACGAGTTCGACTCCCGGCTCTGCCACTTGTCAGCTGTGTGACTGTGGGCAAGTCACTTCACTTCTCTGTGCCTCAGTTCCCTCATCTGTAAAATAGGGATTAACTGTGAGTCTCACGTGGGACAACCTGATTACCCTGTATCTACCCCAGCGCTTAGAACAGTGCTCTGCACGTAGTAAGCGCTTAACAAATACCAACATTATTATTAAACTAACATTTAATGCTATTTTTATGGTATTTGTTAAGCACTTACTATTTGCCTGAGGTCTCACAGCAGGCAAATGGCAGAGCCAGCCAACAAATACCAACATTATTATTATTGTAACTCTAAACACCAGCCTCATGCTTTCCCCAGCCCTTGGCGCTGAGCCTGCAGGGAAGGAATGGGGCACACCGTCTCAACTCCCATCTTGTCCCTCAGTTCATCCCTTTATCCATTTGAATGGTGAGGGGTGTTTTCATAGAAGCATCTGTAGAGAGTCAGTATCTTTGGTCAGCTCAGAGTCTCTTCTTCTTTTGGGGATTTCAGCCAAGCAAACATCCTTGATCCTCGGAGGAGGTTGTGCGGCTGAAGGAAAAATCAGCCTGCATATTGCGGGAAAACCACAGGGTGGTTCCAAAGAACCATGAGAAGAGTACAGAGAACAACATCAATAAGTAATGAAAATGGAATTTTTCTCTTTTTAACAGTCATCGATTTGGGGATTTGAAGGTGAGACCAAAAGAGAATGCTAATTTCTTCGGGGCCAATTCTTAACTTTGGCAAGGTATTTAGCACCAAAAAACTCCTAAGCTCAGATCCATCAGTGTCTCCTGTCAGAAAACCCTTGAGTCATATAAATATTTCATAAATCTGATGAATGCAGAGGTCAGCATGTTAAGTGAAAGCTTCAAAAGATTTATCACTTAACGGATAGGTTCTTTGAATACCTCTTCATTTTCAGGAGGCTTTTTTTTTGTTTTTACTTCTTTTCCCGGCCTGTGAACAATTTATGGGTTCTAAATGTTTAAAGTGTTGGTTATGAATCTTCCTGAGATTGAGAGTTGAAGGTTGCACGATGGCTTTCAGGAGGTGGATTTCTGGAGATTTCTAGTCAAGCAGGCTCTCTGAAAACTGGGGATAAAGGTCTTTTGAAGGTGAATCCCAGAGTGCCAAAGAGCTAATGCCTCCCCATCTCTTCCCCACAAATCCCTAAGGCTAAACCCCCAGCTGCTAGAATCTTTCGGGAATGGAGCAGAGTCACCACAGCTTTCCTTTCCTTTCTCAGAAGTATTCCACTAGTCTAGTAGCATGGCATTCATTCAATTCAATAGATTTATTGAGCTCTTATTATGTGCAGAGCACTGTACTAAGCGCTTGGAATGTACAGTTTGTTAAGCACCTACTCTGTGCCAAGCACTGTTCCAAGCACTGGGGTAGGTGCAAGGTAATCGGGTTGTCCCACGTGGGGCTCACAGTCTTAATCCCCATTTAACCGATGAGGTAACTGAGATCCAGAGAAGTGAAGTGACTTGCCCACAGTCACACAGCTGACAAGTGGCAGAGCTGGGATTCAAACCCATGACTTCTGACTCCCAAGCCCGGGCTCTTTCCACTGAGCCACGCTGCTTCCCGCGGATAGAGCACGGGCCTGGAGGTCAGAAGGTCAAGGGTCCTAATCCCGGGTCCACCACTTGTCTGCTGTGTGACCTTGGGCAAGTCATTTCACTTCCCTGTACTTCAGTTACCTCAATGTAAAATGGGGATTGGGACGGTGAACCCCATGTGGACAGGGACTGTCCACTCCGATTTGCTTGTATCCATCCCAGTGCTTAGTACAGTGCCTGGCACATAATAAGTGCTTAACTAATACCACAATCATTATTATAATTATTATTAGTAGTAGTAATAGTAGACAGGAGCACCCACTGCTGGTACTTGTTGCGGTCATCTACCCTCTACCCCCAACTCTCGCCCCCATCTCCAATTTGGGGAGTGATTTTGGCCCATTTCTTTCCTTCCTTCTCTCCTCCTCCCCTTCGGTGATCTTCTGGGGGCTTCGACAGCCTTGTGGATGTCCCTGATAACCTCTCCCACCACAGCTGCCCGCTTCCTCCCACTCTTCAATCCCACCAACCTCCTGCTCCACCACCATTTGCAATCAATCAATCAAGAGTATTCATTGAGCCTTAACTGTGTGCAGAGCCCTGTACTAAGCGCTTGAAAAAGTACAGTACAGTCCAATCCCTGCCCACAAGGACATTGCATTCTAGAATGGGAGACGGACATTAAAATAAATTGCATTTAGGAGAAACGGCAGAGCGTAAGACTAAGCACATAAATGTTTAAGGGCTGAGGGTGGGAGGGGAATATCAAGTGGATCTCAGCATCACTTGTCATGGTTTCAATTTCTAACTTCACCAACTTTAAAATCCCACTCTCTGACCACAACTTCTTATCTTGCCTTCTCTCCCACATATATTTCCCTGCAAGACTGACCTTTACCTCCACAGACACCTCCAAATTCGAGACTCCCTCCAGTTATCTCAGGCCGTCACTGCACATTTGAGATCCCTACCCAACTTCCCCTCTCTTAATTAACTAATCCACGCCCTCAACACTCACCATCTGGGCAAACTCAACTCCACCATCACCCCATCTCCCCATCGTCCACCTGACACCACCTAACCCCCATCCCTGGATCACCCCCTCAGTTCCCTTCCTCAGCTCCCGCACTCCTGCTGACAAATGTTGTTGGTGGAAATCCAAGCAGTGGGTCTACTTCATTCTCTTCAAATTTGCTCTCACCTGCTATAAAAATCTTCCCTTTCTTCTGCTCAGCGACACTCTTCTCTTCCCTCATCAACTCGCATCGCCCACTGCTCCCACCAACTCTTCTAGAACTTTAACCCTCTCCTGAAATCCCTAATATCCGCACCTCCTCCCTCTTTCCTACCAGATGACCTTGCCAAATACTTGACAGACAAAATTGAAAACATCAGGTGGGAGTTCCCTGTCCAGCGCTAAGAACAGTGCTCTGCACATAGTAAGCGCTTAACAAATACCAACAGTATTACCTCCCCAGCTCCAGAGCAGAGGCCTGGAAGTCAGAAGGACCTGAGTTCTAATCCCTGCTCCCCCACTTGTCTGCTGTGTGATCTTGGGCAGGTCACTTAACTTCTCTGTGCCTCAGTTACCTTGGCTGTAAAACAGCCCTATGTGGGACAGGGACTGTGTCCAACCCAACTAACTTGTATCTACCCTAGTGCTTGGTACAGTGCCGGAAACATAGTAAGAGCTTAACAAATACCATTAAAAAACACATCTCCCTCCTGCTTTTAAAATATATCCCCTCAACCTGCATTTCCTCCAACCCGATCCCTTCTCAACATCTATAAACACGTGCACACAATCTTCTAATAGTACTGTGGTGTTTGTTAAGTGCTTACTATGTGGGTTAAGCACTGTTCTAAGCACTGGGGTAAATGCAAGTTAATCAGCTCAGGCTCAGTAACTGTCCCACAAGGAGCTCCTAGTCTAAGTAGAAAGAATAAATATTGAATCCCCACTTGGCAGATGAGAAAATTGAGGCACGGAGAAGTTAAGTGAGTTGCTCAAGATCGCACAGCAGGCAAGTGGAAAAGTTGGGATTAGAACCCAGGTCCGCTGACTTTCGGGCCTGTGCTCATTTCACTTGGCCACACCGCTTCTCTCTTCATATCTCCCTGACTGCCATCTTCAACCATTCCCTTTCTGATGGCTCTTTCCCTTTAAATCTTCAAATATACAAGCCTCCCTTATCCTAAAACAAACTTCTCTGGATCCTATTATACCTCCTTCTATTTTCTACCAACTCTGTTATATTGTACTCTCCCAAGCACTTAGTACAGTGCTCAGCACTCAGTAAGTGCTCAATAAATACCACTGACTGATTGATTGATTCCTGCCCAAGTTCCTTGAATGGATTGATTTTGCTCTTCTAGGTATTTCCTCATGTGTAAAATGGGGATTCAATTTACCTGGTCCTCCTCCTACTTAGAGTGTGAGCCCCAAGTGGGACAGGAACTGTGTCTGGCCTGTTTTACCTGTATCTACCCCAGTGTTTAGAAAAGTACTCGACACAGCAAGCACTTGACAAATAGAATGATGATGATAATAACAATAATACCTCCTTAGCTGTAACCTCTCTCCTCCCATGCAATCTTGTATTTCCTCCTGCCTCCAGGGCATCTCTATATAGAAGTTCTGCCAGCACCTCAAGCTCAACATGTCCAAAACTGGACTCCATCTTTCCTCCTAAATCTCCTCTTCCATCTAAGTTTCGCACCTCAGTTGACATCACCGTCTTCCCTGTCTCTCCCTCTCAAAATCTTGGCATTATCCTTGACTCCTTCCTCTCTTTCCATACATAGTCACCAAATCCTGCTGGATCTTCATCCTTAACATTTCCAGAATCAGAAAAGCAGCAACATCAAGCACAGTTTGGGAGTCAGAAGGACTTGGGTCCTAATCCCAGCTCTGATACTTGTCTGCTGTGTGACCTTGGGCAGGTCACTAAATTACTCTGTGCCCCAGTTACCTCATCTGTAAAATGGGGATTAAGACTGTGGGCTCCAAGTGGAACATGGACTGTGCCCAACCTGATTAGCCTGTATCTATCTCAACACATATTAAGCGCTTAACAAATACCTTTATATCTTTATGGTGAATACATTTGTTCTGGCATGTACTTCAGCCTCAGTCAGTCAGTCAATCAATTGTATTTCCTGAGCATTTACTGCATGAAGAGCATTGTACCAAGCTCTTGGGAGAGTATAATGCATCAGTGTAACAGACAAGTTCCCCGTGGACCTTCCTGCCTCCATTCTCTTTTCTCTCTAGTCCATACTTCACTCTGCTGCCTGAATCAGTTTTCTAAAACATACCTTCACACATGCTTCCCCTCGTCTCCAAAACTTTGAATTGTTAACCACTCTTCTCTGTTTCTGAGGGCTTTAAGGCCCTTAGATCAGCTCTCTCCCTCTTATTTATCCACTATCTTCTCACACTACACTTCAGCTCACACTTGTAATTCCTCTAAAGTTAACCTACTCTCGGTGCCTCTGATTTATCTCCCCCAATGCCAACCTTTTCCTCTTCCTTGAAAACCCCTCCTCCCCCATACCCAAGCGGACCACCATGGTCCTCATTTTCAAGCCCTTCTGAAATCTCTAGGGTCAGGATTGAGATGATTAACTCTATTCAATCAATCAATCAATCAAACAATAGCATTTACAGAGCACTGTACTAAGCACTTAAGAACTTCAGCACAACAAAATTAGACACGTTCCCTGCCCATAATGAATCTAGAGGGGGAGATAGACATTAATAGGAATAAATAAGTAATTTATAAGATATAATTTAAAGATAGGTACGTAAATGCAGTGGGGTTGTGAGTGGGGCAAATATCAATACAGAAATAACAGAGAAGGAAGAGCGAGCTGGGGAAAAGAGGGCTTAATGGGGGAAGGCCTCTTGGAGGAGACGTGACCTTGGTAATGCTTTGAAGATGGAGAGATTGGTAGTCTGGTGTATATGTAGAGGCTAGGGAGAAGACGTGGGAAAGGGGTCCGTGATGAGATAGACGAGACTGGGACACAGTGAGTAAACTGTTGTTGAAGGAGAGGAGGGTATGGGCTGGACTGTACTAGGAGATTAATGAGGTGAGGAAGGATGAGGTGAGCTGACTGAGTGCTTTAAATATGATGGTAAGGAGTTTCTGTTTGATTTGGAGGTAGATGGGTAGTCACTGGAGGTTCTTGAGGAGTGGGGAGAGATGAACTGAACACTTTTGTTGATAAATGATTTGTGCAGCAGGGTGAAGTATGGATTGGCAGATTAGCGAGGAGGCAGATGAGATAGTCAAGGTGGGATAGGATAATCAATCAGTGGTATTTATTGAGTGCAGAGCACTGTACTAAGAGCTCTTAGTATCAGGGCCAGATTCAGGCATAAGTGAAACAGTCAACTGCATATGGTGTTGGCATATTTCATTTCCTCTCCCTCCTTTCCAATCTGAACCACCTTTCTGTATCCAAGCATGTTGGTGGTAGTCAGGAGGGAGGACCACTTGAGTCAAGAAGCACAATAATAATAATAATAATGTTGGTATTTGTGCACTTACTAAGTGCAGAGCACTGTTCTAAGCGCTGGAGTGTGGCATGAGAAGCAGCGTGGCTATGAGAAGCAGCGTGGCTCAGTGGAAAGAGCATGGGCTTTGGAGTCAGGGCTCATGAGTTCGAATCCCAGCTCTGCCACTTGTTGGCTGTGTGACTGTGGACAAGTCACTTAACTTCTCTGTGCCTCAGTTCCCTCATCTGTAAAATGGGGATTAAGACTGTGAGCCCCACGTGGGACAACCTGATTACCCTGTGTCTACCCCAGCGCTTAGAACAGTGCTCGGCACATAGTAAGCGCTTAACAAATACCAACATTATTATTATTATACAGAGTAATCAGATTGTCCCATGTGAGGCTCACAGTCTTAATCCCCATTTTACAGATGAGGTAACTGAAGCCCAGAGAAGTTATGTGACTTGCCCACAGTCACACGGATGACAAGTGGCAGAGCCGGGATTCGAACCTGTGACCTCTGGCTCCCAAGCCCGGGCTCTTTCCACTGAGCCACGCTGCTTCTCTAACACAAGCAAACCTCCCATGAGCCCCTGTCTCTGTCAGGAGAGGAGGCTTAGAGGCACAAGGACAGCCACAAGTGCTCACAGCCTGAGGATCCATTTGGTCTGACCCTCACTCAGCAACTTCTGATCCCTGGTAGATTACTTTGGTTCAAATAATAATAATATTAATGATAAAAATAGTATTTGTTAAGCACTCGCTATGTATCAACCACTGTTCTCAGCACTGGGGCAGATACAACCTAAGACACAAGGGACTCCCAGTCTTAATCCCCATTTTATAGATGAGGTAACAGAGGCACAGAGAAGTTAGCTACGGTCACACACGAGACAAGTGGCAGAGTCAGAATTAGAACCCAGGTCCTTCTGAGATCCAAGCCCATGTTTTGACCCCTAGACCATGCTGCTTCATAATACCTTTATGGCTCTTACTGTGGCTCATCCCCCTTCTCCCTGGGAAGAGCTTTAAAACTTCCCCCAGCAGTGGCTTTCCTCCAAAGACCCTGGGAAAAAAGCACTTCTTCCAAGTAATAGTCCCCTGAGCACTAACTAGTCTTTTGCTTTCTGCTGATGTAATTCTCTGTGCTGAACAAATGCCCCCGATTTCCATAGAGAAGCAGCGTGGCTCAGTGGAAAGAGTCCGGGCTTGAGAGTCAGAGATCATAGGTTCTAATCCCTGCTTGCCACTTATCAGCTGTGTGACTTTGAGCAAGTCACTTAACTTCTCTGTGCCTCAGTTCCCTCATCTGTAAAATGGGGATTAAGACTGTGAGACCCACGTGGGACAACCTGATCACCTTGTATCCTCCCCAGCGCTTAGAACAGTCATTTGCACATAATAATAATAATGATTTTGGTATTAAGCGCTTACTATGTGCCGAGCACTATTCTAAGCACTGGGGTAGATACAGGGTAATCGGGTAGATACAGGGTAATCGGGTAGATACAGGGTAATCCATAGTAAGTGCTTAACAAATACCAGCATTATTATTGTTATTATTATTATTATTATTATTATTGTTCTGTGACCCGTGGGATTCTTGTTGGTAGTACAAGATGGTGAAAAAACACCTTGTGTTTGTTAGTAAGTATTTAGGAAGTTACTGTCTGGATAATAGGAGGTGACCGGGGCTCGAAAGAATCCCAAATGAGAAACTTAAGGAGCTAGGAATGGCGTACCCAAACAAGATTCCAATAATAAAGTAACAAATTGATTCTAAATAAATGTATCCAGAGCTATGTTGAGGGCACATGAGTCCAGAGGTTAGAAACGTAAACAGCATTGACTTCGTCAGAGCAATATAAGGCAGTCACTGCAGACAGCTGGATTTCATCCTCTCTCTGAGGAGCTCATCTCTGACCGTGACTCATACCCCGACCTAAAATTGGATGAAAGGGGTCAAGGAAGTTCAAAGGCTCCAGATGTTGCCAGAGACTCCAGGGAGAGAACTGGTTTCGGCAGGGCAGAAGTTCACTGGAGCCTCTGGGAAAGACATGGCCGGGCGCTGGGCATGGGGAAGATGATGTGGACCCTGCAGTTGAGCACCATCATGAACCTTGAAATTTGGAAAGAAACCGTTACTTGATGTGAAATCCACAGAGGCTTATTTGTGCTTTTAAGATACTCACGAAAAGGCTAAACACATCATGAACATTGACGTCGTGTTGGCGGACTGCAGGTCAGTGGTCTCCAACTCTTGGCCTTGTGACTTTGGATTCCCCACAGTGACACCCCCCCCCAAGAATTTGGAGGTCCTGCCATTTTCTCCTCTGTGCATGAGCGGTCCGGCTGCCAAATCTAGGGCTAGCAAAACTCAGTCAGATTGGGATGAAATCAAAATAGGCACACTCCAACCCAGAGAGATAGCAGCTTTGCAAGAGTCTGAGTGGTTTGGAAATACTTCTCCCTAACTCAATCACGCTCGCTGGGGTTCCTGACCAGGGATCTTGGTGGCCGGGGGTCTCCAAACCACTTGCCCTGTTCTGAATGAGCACCCCCTTTCCCCAAAATGGTTTGGATGCACTAGGTTAAATGACCTTTCACCTCGCTTTTTCTAGTAGTTTGCCCTAGAAAATCAGAACAGCAGGGCTCTTCTGCCCCGATTCTCATCTCCCTCTGCTCCAACTCATCTTCCATCATCTTGGAAACACCACTAAAGAAAGTTGTTTACTCACCCCCTCACTTGTAGCGATAGTAATAGTAGTTGGCAGAGCACTGTACTAAGCACTTGGGAGAGTACAAAACAATAGACATATTCGCTGCCCAAAATCAGCTTCCAGTCTAGAGGGGGGAGACAATCATTAACGTAAAATAAATAAATTACAGATATGTACCCAAGTGCTGTGGGGCTGGGAGGGGGGGAGGAACAGAGGGAGGAAGTCAAGGCGACTCAGAGGGAGTGGGAGAAGAGGAAAAGGGGGCTTAGTCAGGGAGGAGATGTGCCTTCAAAGGCTTTGAAGGAGGGAAGACGGCTGTCGGATTTGAGGAGGGAGGGCATTCCAGGCCAGAGGCAGGATGTGATCAGCGGGCGTGAATATGTCTACCAATTTTGTTATTCTGTACTCTCCCAAGCACTTAATAATAATAATAATGACGCCATTTGTTAAGCACTATGTGCCAAGCACCGTTCTAAGCACCAGGGGGACTTAGTACAGTGCTCTGTCCACAGTAAGCACTCAGTAAATGTGATTGATTGAATTCCCACTGGGTGCAATGCACTATATTAAGCGCTTGGGAAAGTACAAGAGAAAGAAAGACGTTCCCTACGCACAAGGAACGGACTCTCTAACAGGGGACTCAGATGAGGCACCTGATGGCCCGGCCTATTCCCGCCAGATACCACGTGAACAAGCCTTCTTCCCCAACTTTAAAACCCTGAGAAAATGTGGTGGCCATTTTTCCACCAAGAACTGGAGTGAAGAGGTGCCCGAAGACTGATCCTCTAGTTTTAATGTTGATATTTCCAACTGAACATAGGTTCTGCTTGCTCACCTTATGGATTTTTTTAATCTGGTGGGAGAGATTTCTTGCTCCTGTTCTCAGAGGATGGGAAGAGGCTCAGGTGGTGGTAGCTGAAATCAATCAACCAGTAGTGTTTATCAAGTGCTCACTGTGTGCAGAGCACTGTATAAAGTGTCTGAGAGTACAATAAAATAGAGTTGGTAGATACAAGACTTGATGATGATGATGATGATGATGTTGGTATTTGTTAAGCGCTTACTATGTGCCGAGCACTGTTCTAAGCGCTGGGGTGGATACAGGATAATCAGGTTGTCCCACGTGGGGCTCACAGTCTTAATCCCCATTTTACAGATGAGGGAACTGAGGCACAGAGAAGTTAAGTGACTTGCCCACAGTCACACAGCCAACAAGTGGCAGAGCTGGGATTCGAACTCATGAGCCCTGACTCCAAAGCCCGTGCTCTTTCCACTGAGCCACACTGCTTCTCTAAGACTTGCCTAAGCTCATATGTATATATTTTGAATACCCTATTTATTTTGTTAATGAGATGTTCATCCCTTTGATTCTATTTATTGCTATTTTTTTTGTCTGTCTGTCTCCCCCCGATTAGACTGTAAGTCCATCAATGGGCAGGGATTGTCTCTATCTGTTGCCGAATTGTACATTCCAAGTGCTTAGTACAGTGCTCTGCACATAGTAAGCGCTCAATAAATACTATTTAATGAATGAATCTTCCAGTCTAGAGTGGGAGTCGAATATTAGAGTAAATTATGAAAAGGGGAAACTAACTTGTCAAACTAACTCTTCCCCTCTTCAAACCCCTATTGAGAGCTCACCTCCTCCAGGAGGCCTTCCCAGACTGAGTCCTCCCTCTCCCTCTGCCCCTCCTGCCCTCCCCATTCCCCCTACTCCCTCCCTCTGCTATACCCCCTTCCCCTTGAGTATATTTGTATTTTATCATTTTATTAATGATGTGTATATATCTATGATTCTATTTATCTATTTTGATGGTATTGATGAGCAGCGTGGCTCAGTGGAAAGAGCCCGGGCTTGGGAGTCAGCGGTCATGGGTTCTAATCCCAGCTCTGCCACCTGTCAGCTGTGTGACCTTGGGCAAGCCACTTAACTTCTCTGTGCCTCAGTTACCTCATCTGTAAAATAGGGATGAAGATTGTGCACCCCTCCTGGAACAAACTGATGACCTTGTATCTCCCTCAGCGCTTAGAACAGTGCTTGGCACATAGTAAGCACTTAACAAATACCTACATTATTGTTATTGTTACTTGTTTCGTTTTGCTGTCTCTCCTTTTAGACTGTGAACCCGTTGTTGGGCAGGGATTGTCTCTATCTGTTGCCCAATTGTACATTCCAAGCGCTTAGTACAGTGCTCTGCACACAGTCAGTGCTCAATAAATACGATTGAATGAATGAATGAATGAATGAATGAAATGGAAGCGTATGTGAATTTGTACATGAGACCTGTGGGTTTGGGGCTTAGGGTGAATATCAAGTACTTAAGGGGTAATAATAATAATAATGTTGGTATTTGTTAAGCGCTTACTACGTGCAGAGCACTGTTTTAAGCGCTGGGGTAGATATAGGGTAATCCTGTTGTCCCACATGAAGCTCACAGTTAATCCCCATTTTCCAGATGAGGTAACTGAGGCACAGAGAAGTTAAGTGACTTGCCCACGGTCACACAGCTGACAAGTGGCAGAGCCAGTACAGACTCAGGTTTATAGGAGATGCAGAAGGGAAAATGAGGGCTTAATCAGGGAAGGTCTCTTGGAAGAGATGGTTATTTTTGGAGGATTTTGAATGTACAGACAATGGTGGCCACTCAGTCAACAGTAATTATTGAGCACTTACTGAGTCCACAGTATTAAAATATGAACTGCAATAGAAGGCTTACGGTCCCTTTCCCACACCAGCTGTATAAAGAGAGAGGAGGGTTTTGTTTATGTATTTGGTTTTTTTTTCTAATCAGGAGACTCACTGTTATACAACAAAAGGAAAGGAAGAGTAAGCTGCCAGACCATTCTGCAGGGAAAGAACCTGGTTCTTTGAATGTGATTTTTTTTCCCATGGAAATGCATCTCCCATTATATAGGTAAAACCAGTGGTGAGGAGTGGATAGGGCACCGGCTTCCCTGCCCAGGCGGGGTTCTGCTTTTATTTATTTGTTTGTTTTGTTCTTCAGTGGCATTTGTTAAGCACTTACTCTGTGCCAGACACTGTACTAAGCACTGGTACTAATCAGGTTGGGCAGAGTTCATGTCCCACACGGGGCTCACAGTCTTAATCCCCACTTTACAGAGGAGGTAAATGGGGCACAGAGAAGCGAAGTGACTTGCCCAAGATCACACAGCAGACAGAAACAAGCTAATCAGGGTGGACACAGTCCATGTCCTACATGGGGTTCAGAGAAGCAGTGCGGCTCAGTGGAAAGAGCACGGGCTGGGGAGTCAGAGGTCTTGGGTTCAAATTCTGGCTCTGCTGCTTGACAGCTGTGTGACTTTGGGCAAGTCACTTAACTTCTCTGTGCCTCAGTTACCTCATCTGTAAAATGGGCATTAAGACTGTGAGCCCCAGGTGGGCAACCTAATCACCTTGTATCCTCTCCAGCACTTAGAACAGTGCTTTGCACGCAGTAAGTGCTTAACATATGCCATCGTTATTTTACTGGTAACTGTAAAGGTAACCGAGGCACAGGGAAGTGAAATGAGTTGCCCAAGATTCCACAGCAGACAAGTGACCGAGCCAGCTCTGTTCTGCAATGCCGTCCCCAGCACAGTGGCACTATCACCGAGGCCAAGACACTGGCGTGTGTCCGTGTAACCCCCAGGGAGAAGGAGCGTGCCCTAGTGGAAAGAGCACGGGCCTGGGAGTCAGAGGGCCTGGGTTCTAATCCTGACTCTGTCACATGTCTGCTGCGTGACCTTGGGCAAGTCACTCAACTTCTCTGTGCCTCACTTACCTCATCTGTAAAATGGGGGTTAAAGCTGTGAGCCTCATACAGGACATGGACTATGGCCCACCCGACTAGCTTGGATCTACCCCAGGACTTAGTACAGTGCCTGGCACTTAGTAAGTGCTTAACAAATACCGAAAACGAACACACAACAAACCGGGTCACTAAAAGAGAACAGGACTCTGCACACAATAGCATTCAGGAGAGTGTATATGGTCTTTCTCCCACCCCTATTCTTCCTGCCCCTTCCTCAACTCCCCCATCTTTCCCAGCAGTATCTCTAGAGGAGATCTCCCGCTTTCTCTCTATATCTAGTCCCTCCACCCTCCCATCTGACCCCATTCTTTCACATCTTGTCAAAACAATTGCCCCCTCCCTTCTTCCCTTCCTAACAGCCATCTTCAACTGTTTGCTCTCCAATGGCTTCTTTCCCACTGCTTTCAAGCATGCCCATATCTCCCCTATCCTGAAAAAACCCTCCCTTGACCCCACCTCTCCCTCCAGTTAGCGCCCCATCTCCCCGCTACCATTTTTCTTCAAGCTCCATGAGCGAGCTGTCTGCACCCACTGTCTCAAGTTCCTCTCCTTCAATTCACTTCTTGACTCCCTCCAATCTGGCTTCTGTCCCCTTCACGCCACAGAAACCACCCTCTCAAAGGTCACCAGTGATCTCCTTCTTGCCAAATCCAACCGCTTCTACTCCATCCTAATCCTCCTCGACTTCTCAGCGGCCCCCGATGACCGCCCCCTTCTCCTGGAAATATTATCCAACCATGGCTTCACTGACACCATCCTCTCCTGGTTCTTCTCCTATCTTTCTGGCTGCTCATTCTCAGTCTCTTTCAGGGGCTCCTCCTCTGCTTCCCACCCCCTAACTGTGGGGGTCCCTCAGGGTTCAGTTCTAGGTCCCCTTCCATTTTCCATCTTCACCCATTCCCTTGGAGAACTCATGCACTCACATGGCTTCAACGACCACCTCTATGCGAATGATACCCAAATCAACCCAGAGCTTAGTACAGTGCCTGGCACATGGTAAGCACTTACATACCATAAGTACATCTCCAGCCCTGATCTCCCTTTCTGCAGTCTCACATTTCCTCCTGCCTTCAAGATATCTCTATTTGGATCTTCTCCCATCACCTCAAACTTAATATGGCCAAAACTGAACTTCTTACCTTCCCAACCGAACCCTGTCTTCCCACTTACTCTCCCATCACTGTAGACGGCACCACCATCCTTCCTATCTCACGAGCCCAGGACCTTGGCATTATTCTTGACTCCTCTCTGTCATTCATCCCACATATTCAAGCCATAACTAAATCCTGTCAGTTCTACTTTCATAACATTGCTAAAATCTGTCCCTTCCTCTCCACCCAAAAGGCTAACACATTAATACGAACACTTGTCTTATCCCACCTTGATTATTATGTTAGCCTCCTTGCTGACCTCCCTGCCCCCTGTCTCTCCCCACTCCAGTCTTAACTTCACTCTGCTTACCCAGATTATTTTTTTTTTATAAAAACGTTCATACCATGTTTCCCCACTCCTCAAGAAACTCCCGTGGTTGCCCATCCCCACCTTCCTTCAATAGTATTTATTGAGCGCTCACTGTGTGCAAAGCACTGTACTAAGTGCTTAGTACCTCCGCATCAAAACAAAACTCCTCACCATTGGCTTTAGATCACTCAATCATCTTGCCCCCTCCTACCTTAGCGCGTTACTCTCCTACTACAACCCAACCGGCACACTTTTTGTTCCTGTAATGCTAACCTTCACACCGTACCTCAATCACATCTATCTCGCCCACCTCCTGCTTCAGGCCTGGAACGACCTCCCTCCTCATATCTGACAATTTCTCTCCTCTCCTTCAAAGAATTAATGAAGGCCCATCTCCTCCAAGAAGCCTTCCCTTGACTAAACCACCACGGGAGTGTCTTGAGGAGTGGGGAAACATGGTCTGAACATTTTTATAAAAAAAATAATCCGGGTAAACAGAGTGAAGTATAGACCGGAGTGGGGAGAGACAGGGGGCAGGGAGGTGAGGAAGGAGGCTGACATAGAATTAGAGAAGCAGCGTGGCTGAGTGGAAAAAGCCCAGGCTTGGGAGTCAGAGGTGATGAGTTCGAATCCCGGCTCTGCCACTTGTCACTTGTGACTGTGGGCAAGTCACTTAACTTCTCTGTGCCTCAGTTCCCTCATCTGTCAAATGGGGATTAACTGTGAGCCTCACGTGGGACAACCTGATTACCCTGTATCTACCCCAGAGCTTAGAACAGTGCTCTGCACATAGTAAGTGCTTAACAAATACCAACATTATTATTATTATTACTATTATTATTATTAATAAACCCTCCTCTCCTCTTCTCCCACTCCCTTCTGCGTCACCCTGACTTGCTCCCTTTATTCATCCCCCTTCCCAGCCCCAAGGCACTGAGGTATATATCTGAAATTTATGTATGTATGTTCATTCCTTCATTCAATAGTATTTACTGAGCGCTTACTAGGTGCAGAGCACTGTACTAAGCGCTTGGAATGTACAATTCGGCAACAGATAGCGACAATCCCTGCCCAATGACGGGCTCACATGTATGCATATATTTATTTATATTAATGTTTGTCTCCCCCTTTAGACTGTGAGCTTCTTGTGGGCGGGGAATGTGTCTGTTATATTGTACTCTCCCAAGCGCTTAGTACAGTGCTTTGTATGAGAAGCAGTATGGCTTAGTGGAGCATGAGCTTTGGAGTCAGAAGGTGATGGGTTCTAATCCCAGCTCTGTCGCTTGTCTGCTGTGTGACCTTGGTCAAGTCCTTTCATTTTTCTGGGCCTCAGTTACCTCCTCAAAGTGGGGATTGAGACTGTGACCCCCATGTGGGACAGAGACTGTTTCCAAACCTGACTTGCTTGTAGCCACCCTGGCGCTTAGTACAGTGGCTGGCACTTAGTAAGCACTTAACAAATAATAATAGTAATAATAATGATGGTATTTGTTAAGCGCTTACTATGTTTCAAGCACTGCTCGAAGCGCTGAGCCCGGGCTTGGGAGTCAGAGGTCGTGGGTTCTAATGCCGGCTCTGCCACTTGCCAGCTGTGTGATTTTGGGCAAGTCACTTAACTTCTCTATGCCTTAGATACCCCATCTGTGAAATGGGGGTGGAAACTGTGAGCCCCACGTGGGGCAACCTGATTACCTTGTATCTACCCCAGCGCTTAGAACAATGCCCGGCACCTAGTCAGCGCTTAACAATGCCATTATTCTAGCGCTTAGAACAGTGCTTGGCACATAGCGCTTAACAAATGCCATTATTATTATTACAAGGTAATCAGATTGTCCCACGTGGGGCTCACTGTCTCAAACTCCAGTTTACAGATGATGGAACTGAGGCAGAGAGAAGTTAAGTGACTTGCCCAAGGTCACACAGCAGACAAGTGGAAGAACCGGGATTAGAACAGAGAAGCAGCGTGGCTCAGTGGAAAGAACACAGGCTTGGGAGTCAGAGGTCGTGGGTTCTAATCCCGACTCGGCCACTTGTCAGCTGTGTGACTTGGGGCAAGTCACTTCACTTCTCTGTGCCTCAGTTACCTCATCTGGAAAATGGGGATTAAAACTGTGAGCCCCACGTGGCACAGCCTGATCACCTTGTATCTACCCAGTGCTTAGAACAGTGCTTGGCACATAGTAAGAGTTTAACAAATACCAAACCCACCCCCCATGATACAATGATTATTCTGATTAGTATAACTATTTGCACACAGGAAGAGCTCAATAAATTTGAATGCGGTGAGCCCCTTACTGTCCTCACCTCCTCACTGTCCCCCGTTCACACCTATCCTGCTGTCGACCCCTGGTCCATGTCCTCCCGCTGTCCTGGTACGTCCTCCCTCCTCACCTCCGCCAAACTCTCTTCCCCTCTTCAAAGCCCTACTGAGAGCTCACCTCCTCCAAGAGGCCTTCCCAGACTGAGCATCCCCTTTTCCCACTTCTGCCTCTCTACCCCCGCTTCACTTCCCCTCAGCTAAACCCCCTTTCCCCTCCGCTTTCCCTCTGCTCCTCCCCCTCTCCCTTCCCCTCCCCTCAGCACTGTGCTCATTTGTATAGATTTTTATTACCCTATTTATTTTGTTAATGAGGCATACATCTCCTTGATTCTATTTATCGTGATTATGTTGTCTTGCTTTTGTCCGTCTGTCTCCCCCGATTAGACTGTGAGCCCGTCACTGGGCAGGGATGGTTTCTATCTGTTGCTGAATTGTCCATTCCAAGCGCTTAGTCCAGTGCTTTGCACATAGTAAGCGCTCAATAAATACTACTGAATGAATGAGAGAAGCAGCGTGGCTCAGCGGAAAGAGCCTGGGCTTGGGAGTCAGAGGTCATGGGTTCGAATCCCACTCTGCCACTTAGCTGTGTGACTGTGGGCCAGTCACTTCCCTTCCTCTGTGCCTCAGTGACCTCATCTGTAAAATGGGGGATGAAGACTGGAGCCTCATGTGGGGACAACCTGATGACCCTGCATCTCCCCCCAGCGCTTAGAACAGTGTTCTGCACATAGGAAGCGCTTTAACAGATACCAACATTATGATGATGATGATTGATGAATGGATGAATGAATGAATGAATGAATGAATGAATGAATGAATGAATGAATGAATGAGTCCCTTAGGCCTGGCTGGGAAGGAGCAGTGGCCAAAGTCAATCTCAGCTCGCGGAGGCCGGGGAGGCATCGACCACTTCCGGGATGGATTGCTTTTCCTTAGGGCGGCCGTTGACATTGAGAGAACCTTAGCATCGCCTGGCGCGCGCGGAGGGGGGGGAGGGGCTTCGGAAGCGCGCGCCGAGCGTCCCCGGGCGCTTCCGAGCATCTCCGAGCGCTTCCGAGCGTCTCCGAGTGCCTCCGAGTGTCCCCGAGCGTCCCCGAGCGCCTCCGAGCGCTTCCGAGCGTCGGGCCTGCCGGAGGCCCAGCTCCTCAGGTCCTGACGGGGAGACGCCATGTTTCTGTGGTCGTCCGTCCGGGCCGGGGCGGCCGCCCTCTCCGCACTGCCCGGGCTGTCCGCCACCTGGGTAAGGAGCCCGCGGACCGAGTCGGTCTGGGGGTGGCCGGGGCGTCTCCGGCCGCCGGGGTCCGGGCCCGGGCCCGCCAGGGGAGGCGTCGCCGTGCGGGCGGCCCGTCAGGGCCAAGGACATGGCGGCCTGCAGCCGGGCTCGGGGCCCCGCAGGGGTCAGGGGTCAGGGGTCAAGGGTCAAGGGTCAGGGGTCGGGCCTGGGCTGGGGGCTACAGCTCGATTTCTTCTTATTCAGTCGCATTTCTTGAAGCAGCGTTGGCTCGGTGGGCAAGAGCCCAGGCTTGGAGCCAGAGGTCATGGGGTTCGAATCCCGGCCCTGCCACTTGTCAGCTGGGTGACTGTGGGCAAGTCACTTCTCTGGGCCTCAGTGACCTCGTCTGGAAAATGGGGATTAACCGTGAGCCTCAGGTGGGGCAACCTGATGACGCTGCATCTCCCTCAGCGCTTAGAACAGTGCTTCCACAAAGTAAGCACTTAAATTTCCAACATTATTAGTTCTTTATCGCAGAGAAGCAGCGTGGCTCAGTGGGAAGGAGCCCGGGGCTTGGGAGTCAGAGGTCATGGTTCGAATCCCGGATCAGCCACTTGTCAGCTGGGAGACTGGGGGCAAGATACTTGTCTGGGCCTCAGTGACCTCCTCTGGAAAATGGGGATGAAAACTGTGTAGCCTCACAGTGGGACAACCTGATGATCCCTGTATCTCCCCGCAGCGCTTAGGACTAGTGGTCTGCACGTAGGTAACCGCATAACAAATACCAACGTTATTATTCAGTCTGTGGGCCTCGTTCCCTCATCTGTAAAATGGTGATTCAACTGTGAAGCCACATGTGGGACAAACCTGATGACCCTGCATCTCCCTCAGCGCTATAGAAACATGCTCTGCACGATAGTAAATGCTTAACAAAATACCCAACATTATTAACATTTGTTATTCACTTCTCTATGCCTCAGTTACCTCATCTGCAAAATGGGATTAACAGTGAGCCTCACGTGGGACAACCTATGACCCTGGATCTACCCCAGCGCTTAGGACCAGTGCTGTGCACATAGTAAGCGCTTAACAGATACCAACATTGTTATTATTAATTCATTTAATCGTATTTATTGATCACTACTGTATGCAGAGCAGGGGCGTAGTGGAAAGAGCCGGGAGTCAGAAGTCGTGGTTTCAATCATATTTATTGAGCGCTTACTTTGTGCAGAGCAGTGGCTCAGTGGGAGTGCTTGCAGTCAGAGTGGTGAGTTCTAATCCCAGCTCTTGCCCCTATGAGCTGTGTGACTTTGGACAAGTCACTTCACTTCTCTGTGGCTCAGTGACCTCATCTGGAAAATGGGGATGAAGACTGTGAGCCCCACGTGGACAACCTGATGACCTGGTATCTATCCAGCACTTAGAACAGCTGTTTGGCACATAGTAAAGTGCTTAACAAATACCAAATCATTATTATTATTGCTAAGCGCTTGGAATGGACAATTTGGCAACGGACAATCTCTGCCCAACAACGGCCTCACGGTCAAACGGGGGGAGACCAGACAGCAAAACAAAACAAGCTTTCAGACATCAGTACTGTCAAAATAATTAAATGGAATCAAAGATCTATGCACATCATTAATAAATAGAGTAATAAAATAATATATAAATATGCACAAGTGCTTTGGGGAGGGGAAGGGGAAGAACAGAGGGAGGGAGTAGGGGGAATGGAGAGGGGGGAGGAGCAGAGGAAAGAGAGGCACAGTCTGGGAAGGCTCCTGGGGGGAGCGTGAGCTCTCAGTAGGGTTTTTGAAGAGGGGAAGAGAGTATGCGGAGTGAGGAGGGAGGGCATTCCAGGACAGCAGTAGATGTGGGCCAAGGGTCACGGCGGGACGAGGCGCGAATGAGGACCTTTTTATTAATGATGTGTATATATCCCTAATAGAGAAGCAGCATGGCTTAGTGAAAGAGCCTGGGCTGGAAGACGGGGGTCATTGTTCTAATCCTGACTCCACCACTTATCGCTGTGGACTTTGGGCAAGTCACTTCACTTCTCTGGACCTCAGTTACCTCATCTATAGAATGTGTACCCCACACATCCAGTCACCAACACCTGCCGGTTCTCCCCTTACAAAATCGGCCAAGATCCACCCTTTCCTCTACGTCCAAAACTGCTTTGTGCTGGTAGAAACTCTCATAAATCCCGCCTAGATATTGTGTCAGCCTCCTCTCTGATCTCCCCTTCCTCCTGTCTCTCCCCGCTCCAGTCTATTCTTCATTCTGCTGCCCGCCTCATCTTCCTGCAGAAACGCTCTGGGCACGTCACTCCCCTCCTTAAAATCCTCCAGTGGGTTGCCTATCAACCTCTGCACAAAAACAAAAACTTCTCACTCTGGGCTTCAAGGGCTCTCCATCTCCTTGCTCCTCCTACCTCTCCTCCTTCTCTCTTTCCACTGCCCACCCCATAGGCTCTGCTCCTCTGCTGCCCTCCTCCTCACCGTCCCCTGTTCTCGCCTATCCCGCCGTCGATCCCTGGGCCAAGTCCTCCCGTTGTCTTGGAATGCCCTCCCGCCTCACTTTTGCCAAACTCTCTTACCCTCTTCAAAGCCCTACTGAGAGCTCACCTCCTCCAGGAAGCCTTCCCAGACTCAGCCCCCCCTTTCTCTCTGCTCTCCCCCATCCTCTGCTCCTCACCCCTTTCCCTCCTCTCAACACTGTGCTTATTTGTATATATTATTTATTACCCTATTTTGTTAATGAGGTGTAGATCCCCTTGATTCTATTTATCTTGATAATGTTGTCTTGTTTTTGTTTTGTTCTGTTTTGCTCTGCTGTCTGTCTACCCCGTTTAGACTGTGAGCCCGTCATTGGGCAGGGATTTTCTCTATCTGTAGCTGATTTGTACATTCCAAACGTTTAGTACAGTGCTCTGCACATAGTAAGTGCTCAATAAAATGCTATTGAATGAATGAACAAAATGGTGATTTAAGACTGTGCAGCCCCATGTGGGACCAGCCTGATTACCTGTATCCTGCCCAGCACTTAGAACAGTGATTGCACAAAGTAATGCTTAAATGCCATTTTTTTAAAAAAATTCTATTTATAATGATGCTACTGTTGTCTGTTACTGCTTTGATGCCTGTCTCCCCCCCTTTCTAGACTGTGAGCCCGGTATGGGCAGGGATTGTCTCTGTTGCTGACTTGTGCTTCCCAAGCGCTTAGGTATAGTGCTCTGCTCACAGTGCTCAATAAATAGGTTTGAATGAATGAAATTGAATGACCCAGCCCGGGGGTCGCCAGGGCCAAGGAGCCACTCTTGGCCGTCGTGGGCCAAGAAAGTAAGGGGCCCAAACTCTGGGGAAGCAGCCGAGAGGCCCGGCTCACCCATCCCCCGCTTTGTGGCCTTGGGGTCACCCGCAGGGAAATGGGCTGTTGGAAGACGTTAGGTCTGGGCTCTCAGGTGGTGCAGAACATTTCAATTGATGGCGTTTACCGTGTGCGTGATAATTACGGTTTGTGTTACGCGCTTACTATGTGCAGGCATCGGCGCTTGGAAGATCACCATAGAACAGACTCTTCTAGTAATAATCATGTATTTGTTAAGCGCTTATTCATTCAATTCATTCAGTTGTATTTATTGAGAGTTTGCTACGTGCAGAGCCCTGTAGTAACGCTGGAAGAGGTACAACAGAACAATAATGGACACATTCCCTGCCCACACAAGCTTACAGGCTAGAGGGTTCTAATTCCGGCTCCATCACTTGTCTGCCGTGTGACCTTGGGCAAGTATTTTATCTTCTGTGCCCCAGTTCCTTCATCTGTAAAATGGGGATTAAGCCGGTGAGCCCTCTGTGGGACGAGGATTGTGTCCAACCCAATTATCTTCCATCTACCCCAGTGCGTAGGACAGTGCCTGGCACAGAGTAAGTCCTTAACAGGTACAATTGCAAAAAAAAGAAATGGGCTTGGGAGTCAGAGATTCTACACTGTGCCAAGCACTAGGATAGATACAAGATATCAGGTCTGAAGGGGCTAACAATCTAAGGAGGAAGAACAGGTACTGAATCCCCGTTTTGCAGATGAGGGAACTGAGGCCCAGAGAAGTTAAGTGACTTGCCCAAAGTCACACAGCAGACAAGTGGAGGAACCAGGATTAGAACCCAAGCCCTTCTGTCTTCCAGTGCTCCTTCTTCCCTACCTCATACATCCCCTTTTTCCATCTTTCTCCCTTCTCTCCCTTAACCTATTCTTCACCCTGGAGATGGGGATTTCTTAATGGGCTTTGAATAGGCTCATTGTTTACAGAGGGAGTCGAAAGGGGGAACAGAAGCCCCTTGGTGCCATCTGTGCAACTGTTGTGAACTCAGTGAAATTTGTTGATAATATGGTTCCTCACATTTTCTACATGGTTATGCTAACACTGTATTACCAAAGTGGCGTTGGGGTTCTGGAAGAAAGGAGACAGAGTGGATAGCAGCTGATATCCAAGCTTGACGTGACTTACCTCTGAGATGCCCTACCTCTATCATCTTATCTAGCCGTCAGGAGCCTCATATGCTTTAGACCAGGCAGTGCAGAAAATTTTGATTGACGGCGATTTACCGTGTGTTGTGACAATAATTACGGTTTTTGTTAAGCACTTACTGCGTGCCAGGCACCGAGTGCTTGGAAGAGTACCATACAACAGACTCTTCTAATAATAATAATGATATTGTTAAACACTTATTCGATTCATTCAGTCATATTTATTGAGAGCTTTCTGTGTGCAGAGCACTGTAGTAAGCACTTGGAAGAGTACAATAGAACAACAAATGGACACTTAGAGTGTTAAGTGAATAAAGTCAGTGTCAAGAACAGTGATTTTTAAACAGAGTGGTTCTGAGGCATGAATTCACCTCCCAACCACCTGCTCATTTATTCAGCAGTGATGACAAGTGTAGAACTACTCAAACTCCAAAGCCATCAAGTCCCAGAACTTAGCAATGCTTGTGGACAGTGGCTACGCTGAACCCCTTCAGCTCTGCGTGCCCAAGGCATTCATTCAGTCGTATTTATTGAGCACTTACTATGTGCAGAGCACTGTACTAAACGCTTGGAAAGTACAATTCAGCAACAAATAAAGACAGTCCCTGTTCCCACACCGGGTTTAGAGTCTAGAGACAGGGAGACAGTCATCAAAACAAGTTAACAGGTAACAGTATAAATAGAATTATAGGCATATCCAGATCAAAACAAGTAAACAAACATTGATATAAAATAGAATTATAGATATATACATAAGTGCTCTGGGGTATTTGTTTTGTCACCAGACTACTTGTTTTGTTTTGTTTTGCTTTGCTGTCTCTCTCCCCCGTTTAGACTGTGAGCCTGTTATTGGGCAGGGATTGTCTCTATATGTTGCTGGATTGTACATTCCAAGCGCTTACTACGTAGTAAGCGCTAAATAAATACTATTGAATGAATGAATAAATGAAAGGGAGCAAGTCTAGATGACGTGAAAGGGAGGGGAGCTGAGGAAAAGGGGGGCTTAGTCTGGGAAGGCCTCTTGGGAGGAGGTGCATCTTCAGTAGGGCTTTGAAGGGGCCAAGAGTCATTGTTTGGAGGTTTGAGGAGGGAGAGCGGTTCCAGGCCAGAGGTAGGATATTGGCCAGGGGTCGACGGCGGGACAGGCAAGGTTGAGCACAGTGAGAAGGTTAGCACCAGAGGAGCAAGTATGTGGGCTGGGATGTAGGAGAGAAGGAGATGAGGTAAGAAGGAGCGAGGTGATGGAGAGCTTTGAAGCAATAGTGAGGAGTTTTTGTTTTGATACAGAGGTTGATAGGTCAACAATGGAGATTTTTGAGAAGGGGGGTAACATGCCCTCAACGTTCAAAAAACAATTCAGGCAGCAGAGTGAAGTACGGACTGAAGTGGGGAGAGGCAGGGAGGTTGGGAGGTCAGAAAGGAGCCTGATGCGGCAACTGTATATATCTTCATCACCCTATTTATTTGTTTAATGAGATGTACATTACCCTGATTCTATTATTGCCATTGTTTTATGAGACGTTCTTCCCCTTGACTCTATTTATTGCACTGTTCTTGTCTGCCTGTCTCCCCCGATTAGACTGTAAGGCCCGTCGAAGGGCAGGGACTGTCTCTATCTGTTGCCGACTTGTACATTCCAAGTGCTTAGTACAGTGCTTCTGCACATAGTAAGCGCTCAATAAATACTATTGAATGAATGAAATGAACCCAGTTGGGATAGGATGAGTGATTGTGTACTAACGTAAGAGTCAGTTCTAGTTTGGCAGGGACCGTGTCTACCAATTCTGTTGTCTCTCCCAAGTGGTTAGTACACACAGAGTTAGTGCTCAATCAGTATCATAGATTGGTTGGACCACTTGTCTGCGGTGTGACCCGGGCAAGTCAGCTAATGTCTCTGTGCCTCGGTACCTCATCCTTAAAATGGAGATTAAGACTGTGAGCCCGTGTGGCACAGTGGACAGTGTCCACCGCTGATTAGCTTGTATCTTCCCTGGTGCTTAGAACAGTGCCTGGTAAATACTAAGCCCATAACGAATGCCATTACAAATAAAAAAAAAAGTGTTAGCCTGGGAAAACCTTAAGAAGGATGGAAGCTTTGGGATTCCTTTGGGAAGGGATTTATAAGGAAAGGAATGTGGCTCGGCAATGCCAGATGGAGAGTATATTCTGTGGGGTGTTGGGGGTGATGCTCCCTGGAGCAGATCGATGAGGGGGAAAGGGAGAAGATGAACTTGGAAGAGCAGGGCACTGTGGATCATCCCCCGTCCTGGAAACACTATCAAAACTTGGTTTCATTGACACCCACCTCTCCTGGTTCTCTTCCCTTTCTGGCTGCTCTTTTTAAGCCTATCCCCCAGGTACCTCCCCTGCCTCCCAACTCCTTACTAGGGATTCCTTTCTATTTGCACTATCCCTATTCTACTTCAGAGTTGTGACTCCGCACTACAATGTAAGCTTCATAAGGTGGGGCGGGGAACAAGCAGACCAACTCTATGTTGTGGTTCTCCCAAGCGCCTAGTACAGGGCTCCGCAAACAGTAACTCAGTAAATATGTTTGATTCCCTTGGAGAACTCACCTGTTCACACTGTTTCGTCAACTACCATCTCTACACCAATGACTCCCAAATTTACATCTCCAGCCCTGACCACTCCCCTTCTTTGCAATCTCCCATTTCCTCCCGCCTTCTGGATAACTCTACTTGGATATCTTGTTGTCACCTTAAACTCAGCATGTCCAAAACTGAACTTCTCATTTTTCCTTCCAAACTTTCTCTTTTCCTCCAGCTTCCCATCACTTTGACATCACCACCACCACCTTAAACTCAGCATGTCCAAAACTGAACTTCTCATTTTTCCTTCCAAACGTTCTCTCCCTCAGCTTTCCCATCACTTTGACATCACCACCACCACCTGCCTCGCAAGTCTGCAACTTTGGCATCCATTACTCATCTCTCTACTTCAATGCACATATTCTGTCAGTCACTAAATCTTGCCAGTCAGTGGTGTTTATGGAGCACTTACTGTGTGCAGAGCACTGTACTAAGCGCTTAGGAAAGCATTCATTCAGTAGTATTTATTGAGCACTTACTATATGCAGAGCACTCTACTAAACACTTGGAATGTACATTTCAGCAACAGATAGAGACAATCCCTGCCCAATGATGGGCTTACAGTCTAATCGGGGGAGACAGATGGAAAAAAACAAGATAATATAATCACGATGAATAGAATCAAGGGGATGTACACCTCATTAGCAAAATAAATAGGGTAATAAAAATATATACAAATGAGCACAGTGCTGAGGGGAGGGAAAGGGAGGGGGGAGGAGCAGAGGGGAAGGGGGCTTGGCTGAGGAGAGGTGAAGGGGGAAAGGGGGAGCGAGCAGAGGGAAAAGGGGAAGCTCAGTCTGGGAAGGCCTCTTGAAGGAGGTGAGCTCTCAGTATAAAACAGTGTAAAACATCAGAGTCAATAGATGAAATCCGTGCCACAAAGAGCTTAAAGTATACAGGGGGAGACAGACATTAAAGTAGACTAGGGGTAGGACAAATGGAGTGTAAGAATTTTTACAAAATAGTATTGTGTGCTGGGGACCAAAATGCTTAGAGGGTATGCAGCCAAGATTATAGTCAACAAAGAGAGGAGGGTGGCTAGAGGAAGTAAATGGCTGAGCCTGGGAATACTTCTTGGAGGAAGTGTGATTTTTAGGAGGGTTTTGAGGTCAGGATGAGATGAAAGTACAGAGAGTGGGTTGGTGTTAGAGGAATGGAATAATAATGGTGGTATTTGTTAAGCGCTTCCTATGTGCAAAGCACTGTTCTAACCGCTGGGGAGATCAAGCTGAACAGATGGCCCCATGTGGGACTCACAGTTTTAATCCTCTTTTTACAGATGAGGTAACTGAGGCACAGAGAAGTTAAGTGACTTGCCCACAGTCACACAGCTGGCAAGCGGAGCCAGGATTTTTGTGTGGTTGGTCATAGTAGTGGATCAGCGAAGTTAGGTAGGAGGGAGAGAGCTGATTGAGGTTCTTAAAGCAGATGGTAAGGAGTCTCTTGCACAGAAGGAGGCAATTCTGTATTTTTACCATAAAAACTCTTTGGATATACTACCAGAACGATTGCAGATGGTGTTGGGGCATTCTGGGAGAGATGCGTCCGTGGCGTCGCTACGGGTCGGAGACGATTCAACATCAAAAGACAAGAAAGGAGTCTCTGATGCGAAGATGGATGCCTTTTTGAGTAGGGAGATTTGGCCTGAATGGTTTTTCAGAAAAATGATCTGGCTGATAAAGTGAAGCATGGACTGAAGAGGGGAAAGATAGGATGCAGGGAGGTCAGTGCAGAGGCTGACCGGTAACCAGTATTGAGTACTTGTATCAGTGTGGTAGTTCGTATAGAAAGGGTGAATTCTAGAGATGTCATGAAGGTTGAACTGACAGGATTTGGTGACAGATATAATGAGGAAATATGAGTCGAGGATATTGCCAAGGTTATGGGCTGTGAGACAAGATATGGTGCTGTCTACAGTGTTAGGGAAGTCAGGAGGAGTTCAGGGTTTGAATGAGAAGATGAAAAGTTGTGTTTTGGACATGGCTAAGTTTGTCTCAGTGGGACTTCCAACTAGAGATGTCCAGAAGCCAGGAAGAAATAGGAGACTGCAGAAGAAGGGGAGAGCTAAAATCATCTTCTCTGGGAAGCCTTCCGACTAAGCTGTCAACGCCCCCTTATTTGCTGTCATACTTCTGTACCCATTTATTTAATTCCCTCCCCTAAGCACTTACTCATCCCCACCCCCGCTGTGTGTGTGCGCGGTGTGTGTTATAAGGAGGCCTATATACATATATGTATGTGAATATAAAACATATATACATACATATGCATACATTTATGCATATAGGTCTCCTTATACTCAGTTGCTTCCCTTATGTGTAATATAATATTGTCTCCCCACCTCGATTGTAAACTCCTTGAAGACAGTGATCGTCTCTATCAACTATTATACTTTACCAAGCTCATGGATAGTGTTTTGTATCGTGTTCAGTAAATGCCAGGAATTGATTGATTGGGGAAGAAGAAGTCTATCTGGTTTGAGGAAACCACTGAGTGAGCATCAAACTTGATGGTCAGGAGAGTGTTATATTGGAACAGAGGTTGAGAAGCAGCACTAATGGCTTGTGAGAGGAATGACTGAACAATCAATCAGTGGTATTTATGGAGCACTTACTCTGTGCCAAGCACTGTACTAGGCACATGGGGGAATGCAATACAGTAGAGTTGGTAGACACAACCTTTGCCCACAAGGAGTTTGCAGTCTAGAGGGGCAGACTGACAGAAGGGAGGGTGAATAGAAGAAATAAGGGCCTCCTAAGGGAAGGCTTCCTGGAGGAGATGTGATTTTATGAGGGCTTTGAAAATGGGAAGAGTTGATGGTCTGTTGGATGTGGGGACGGGAATGAGTTCCAGGCCAGAACAGAGACCTGGGCAAAGGGTCATTTGTGAATGATGTAGTCGAATGCTGATTTGTTTTGCCTTGAGAAGAATAAACTAGAAGCCCAATGACCAGTCAAGAGGCTGTTGCAAAAGTACCTTGGTATGAGGCGATGAGGATAGTTGTTGTAGGAGTGAAAATAAATCTGCTGGCTTCTGAAATATTGCAGAAAGGCAAAAACATTTGAAAGACTAAAAGATGTCTCCAAGATTTGAGCATAAGGGAGAAGGTGGGCGATGTTAGGAAGAGGAGAGAGTTTGAAAGAAAGTTCAGATTTGGACACTCAATTTTTTAATGGTATACCTTAAGCATTTACTATGTGCCAGGCCCAGTACTAAGCACTGGGTTAGGTAGATACAAGCTTGTCAGGTTGGACACACTCCCTGTCTCACATGAGGCTCACAGTCTTAATCCCCATTTTACAAAAGAGTTAACTGAGGCAAAGATAAATTAATAATAATGGTATTTATTAAGCACTATGTGCCAAGCACTGTTCTAAGCAATGGGATAGATACAAGGTTATCAGGTTGTCCCATGTGGGGCTTATAGTCTTAATCCCCATTTTGCCGATGAGGTAACAGAGGCACAGAGAAGTTAAGTGACTTGCCCAGAGTCACACAGCTGACAAGTGGCAGAGCCGGGATTAGAACTCATGACCTCCGACTCCCAAGCCCACGATCTTTCCACTAAGCCACGCTGCTTCTCTAAGTGACTTGCCCAAGGCCACACAGTAGATGAGTGGCGGAGCTGGGATTAGAACCCAGGTCCTTCTGATTCCCCGCTCCATGATCTATCCGCTGGTCATGCTGAGGTGAGGGCAGAGACAAAAAGAATTATGAGGCAGGATTTGAAATGTTCTTGTACCATTTACCACAAATAATTAAGCCAATTGAGTCTGTTATGAATACATGATATATTTTGTGCTGATTCTCAGAATTCCGTACTTAAAAGCTTGTAGTGTAATCCTGCTTAATTTAAACTCTAATGCTCTAGTAATTTTTTTGTTTTATGTAATTTGTATTTCTCTAGAGACTTTTTGTCAAATATTCTGCTTAAAACTATGAAGTTAGAGGGCATCCCATAAGTACTATCTGAATAAATTTGGTATTGTATAATCAATCATGGAATTTGAGTGCTTACTGCGTGCAGATCCCTACTAAGCACTTGGGAGAGTACAGTAGGCTGCAGACTGTACTCTACACTGTAAACTCATGGGCAGAGAAGGTGTCTACCAATTCTGTTTCATTGTTATATTCTATTCTCCCAAGTGTTTAGCACAGTGCTTTGCACACACTAAGTGCTCAATAAATATGATTGAGTTGGTAGACATAATCCCTGCTCATGAGGGGCTTACAATTTAGGGGAGGCACTCTTAGCCGAGGGGAGGAGTTTACTGCCTAAAGGACCTTGCTGGTGTTAGTCACGTAAAAACCCTGTAGAGGAATATTTGGACAGAGCAATCAATCAGCTGATGGTATCTGTGTGCAGAGCATTATACTGTGCACTTGGGAGAGTACAGTACAGCAGAGCTGGTAGACACATTCCCTACCCACAGTGAGCTTACTTTCTAGAGGGGGAGGCAGACATTATCCCCTTGATTCTATTTATTGCTATTGTTCTAGTATGTCCGTCTCCCCCGATTAGACTGTAAGCCCATCAAAGGGCAGGGACTGTCTCTATCTGTTACCGATTTGTACGTTCCAAGCACTTAGTACAGTGCTCTGCACATAGTAAGCACTCAATAAATACTATTGAATAACTCAATCGGCCGTGGATATGTACATCAGTGCCGTGGGGCTGAGGGCGGGGGGGGCAAATGTCAAATGCTGAAAGGGTACAGATCCAAGTGTGTTGGTGATGAGAAAAGGAGGGCTAAATTGGGGAAGACCTATTGGAGGAGATGTGAACTTAGGCTTTTAAGGTGGGAGAGTGGTGGTCTGGTGATAGGGATAGGGGTCAGCAGTAAGATAGACCAGATCAATCAATGGCAAGTGAGTCAGCTGATGCTAGAGGAGCAAACATGTGCAGGGTGGGTTATAGTAGGAGATCAGTGCAACAATGTCTAAGTTGAAAATTCAATCCTGTGAACTCCATTATCTTTGGGAGAAAGGTCATGGTTTTCAATTCATTCCTTTCTGTTATCATCAAACGGTATTGGAAAGTTGTGAAAGTTCCCATAGTTTATCTACCTATGAAATTGAAGTACCAACTGTATTGCAGTCACTGAGCACTTTGGCTTGGAGATGACCCGCAGGCATTGGGATCGAGAAGTTGGAGGATGGGGGGAGAGTGCAGGTTCTTCCGTTCTCTTTTCATCAGTAGGATTTATCGACTGTCCACTGGACATAGAGGATAGAATTGGCAAGAAGGAGATCTTTGTGATCTTGAGGGGGCTGTTTCCATGGGGTTGAAGAGGGTGGAAGCCAGACTGCAGTGAGCGAGGAAAGAATCAGAGAGCAAGTGGAAGACAAGAGGTGTAGACAACTTTTCTCAGGGAGTCGGGAAAGGATATGGTCAGAGGGAGATGGGGCAAAACTGGAGGGTGTTGGGCCAAGGAAAAGTTTTTGTTTTTTCTTTTAGAATAAGGCATGTTTGAAAAGTGTGGGTAAGGAGCCATTGGAATGTGAAGCCGTTGAAGGTGGTGTTCAGGGAGGGAAGAGGGGGGCAGTGTTTTGATAAGGTGCCAGGGGGTGAGTCAGAGGTGCAGGTGGAGGGGGTAGAATTTGAGAGAAGTGGGAAGATCTCCTCGTAAGATACAGCTGGTAAGGATAGGCAGGTCAAGTGGAGAGACATAGGCCAGAAGGTAGAAAAGGGAGTGTACTGATGACCTTTTTCTTCCAGGCACTCCCTTTTCTGCCTTCTGGCCTGTGCCTCTCCTTTTGACTTGCCTAATAAATCTACATGCTGATTACCATGCTCCTATCTTTCTTTTCTACCCGACATTTGCTTCGATTGACAAGGCTTTGAGTTAAGGAAGATATATGTGAGTCTAAACTTCAGGATCTGAAGATGATGCTCCAGGCAGTCTTCGCCACTGTCACTGTGTTCAAATAGAAATGAAGAGATGTGTGTGACTGATAATTCTTTGCAAATTGTGTGAATGGTAAAGACCGTCTGTTGCTGGGCTGTAGCATTTATCTCCAGTAACTGGTGCTGGTTTCAAATGTTGAGGTTACAGTCTTCATAAAGTCTTTGCTCCGAGAATCACCCTTTCCCTACCGTTGACCAGGTTGGTCTGCTTGCCGTCTCCAACATTCCCCATTGTGTTAAATTTATCTGAGGTTTGGCTTTGTTGCATCCTTAAGGTTTTTCTTCTGTTCTTGTATGTGGTCCAGTCAGTGACTTTGGCTATCCTGTCTGTCCCCTTCACATGCCTTTGAAGCAGCATGGCTTAGTGGAAAGAGCACAGGCTTGGGAGTCAGAGTTCATGAGTTCTTATCCCAGCTCCTCCACTTGTCAGCTGTGTGACCTTGGGCAAGTCACTTCACTTCTCTGTGCCTCAGTTACCTCATCTGTAAAATGGGGATGAAGACTGTGAGCCCTACATGGGACAACCTGATAACCTTGTATCTACCCCAGCGCTTAGAACAGTGTTTGGCACATAGTAAGCTCTTAACAAATACCAATACTATTATTATTATTATTATTATTATTATTATTATGTCTGACCCAGCAAAGATGAGATATATAAGCACAGTTTCATTGACAGTAGACGGACAGCATTCTATGACCTCATAATAATTATCATTATTATGGTATTTGTTAGTAATCATAATGATGATGGCATTAAAGTCCTTACTTGGTGCCAAGCATTGTTCTAAGCGCTTGCTATGTGCAAAACTACTGAGTTAAGTGTTGCACGTGGTACAATGTCAGCAGATTGGACAGAGTCCCTGTCCCACGTGATGTTCTCTGTCTGTGAGAAGGAGAACATGTATTTCTCCCCATTTTATAGATGAGGAAACTGAGACACAGAGAGTAAAGTGACTCGCCCAGGGTCACCTAGCAGGCACCTGGCAGAGTCGGGATTAGAACCCAGTTTCTCTGACTCCCAGGCCTGTGCTCTTTCCACCAGGCCACGCTGCTTCCTGCAATTCTTTTTAAATTCAGTTTTCTCCCTGTTAGTCTACCCTTGGGTCATTAAATAAAGTGCGGTCTAAATTGCAGAATTCAGGGCCCGTATAATATATTGTTGGTATTGGTTAAGCGCTTACTATGTGCATAGCACTGTTCTAAGCGCTGGGGGAGATACAGGGTCATCAGGTTGTCCCACGTGAGGCTCACAATGAATCCCCATTTTACAGATGAGGTAACTGAGGCACAGAGAAGTGAAATGACTTGCCCACAGTCACACAGCTGACAAGTGGCAGAGCCGGGAGTCGAACCCATGACCTCTGACTCCGAAGTCCAAGTTCTTTCCACTCAGCCACGCTGCTTCCCCGTATCACATGTGTGTAGTCTCTAGATACCACTCCATTTCTAGCAGGAACATGAGTGGCTGGGAAAAGAGAGTTCGAGTGATGCTGTGCCAACTACTTCCACTCCGAGCTGTTTGTCTAGGATCCTCCGTTGTTCCCCTTGGGAGGCTCCACCTTCAGCGTATTGGAGATCCTTAACTACGTGGCGCTTCATGGGTTCGGGACTGGTGGATAATCTTGATCATCTTGCAAAATAATAATAATGATGGTTCATTCAGTAGTATTTATTGAGCGCTTACTATGTTCAAAGCACTGTACATAGCGCTTGGAATGTACAATTCGGCAACAGATAGAGACAATCCCTGTCCATTGACGGGCTTACAGATGGTATTTAATAAGCGCTTACTCTGTGCCAAGCACTGTTCTAAGCACCGGGGGAGATACAAGGTAATCAGGTTGTCCCACGTGGGGCTCACCGTCGTGATCCCCATTTTACAGATGAGGTAACTGAGGCACCGAGAGGTTAAGTGACTTGACCCAAGTCACACAGTTGACAAGTGGCGGAGCCGGGATTAGAATCCAGGACCTCTGACTCCCAAGCCTGTGCTCTTCCCACTGAGCTGCGCTGCTACTCAACCTGATTATCTTGTATTTACTCCAGCTCTTAGAACAGTGCCTGGCATACAGTAAGCTCTTAAAAAAATACCATAAAATAAACCCCCAAAAAACCCGCACTGCAGAGAATCCTTTTAGATTTTTCTTGGCTCCTTCGAATTTCTATGAAATTGAGCAGAGAACTTGGAACATATCTTTTCTTCGCATTCCTTGGAAAATTGTCTAGATGCTTTGTAAATATTTATACCTGCTTCCTTCTAATTGTCTTAGCATAGCTTTTTTGCATGCAGTAGAAGCCCAGTGAGTACTAGTGACTGATTTTTCTTTCATTTGAAACACCTTTTGTGTACAGTATTATGAATCTTGTGTAACTTAGTGGAAAAGCCAAAAAAAAATTGACTGTTGCCTCAGGTTCCCTGTTTTTTTTTTGTTTTGTTTTGTTCCCCAGTCAATCATATTTATTGAGTACTTACTGTGTACAGAGCAGGTTCCAGCCCTTGCTAGTATTTGACTTTGGACAATTTATTGACTTCTTTTTGCCATCATTTTGGAGATTATCCATCCTTTACCAACCAACTTAAACATTCTCTGTAATATATGTATTCAACTAATATACCCAACCAGATCTCCTTGAACTCAGGGGCTTCATTCTTGGAGAATGTCCAGGTGCAAACACCACATTCGACACTTCTCGCAGACACATAAACTGTTCCTTCCAACAAATCAGAGATGCAGCATGGCTCAGTGGAAAGAGCATGGGCTGGGGAGTCAGAAGTCATGGGTTCTAATCCCGGCTCTGCCGCTTGTCAGCTGTGTGACTTTGGGCAAGTTACTTAACTTCTCTGGGCCTCAGTTCCCTCAACTGTAAAAATGTACAGATGTAAATGTAAAAAAATGTACAGTTCCCTCAACTGTAAAATGGGGGTGAAGACTGTGAGCCCCACGGGGGACAACCTGATCACCTTGTATCCTCCCCAGCGCTTAGAACAGTGCTTTGAACTTAACAAATGCCATCATTATTATTATTACAGCACGCTGTAGCCAAACAGGGTCAGACTGTTGAACATCTGTTCCCTAACTCTCTGGAGCTGTCTCATCCCAGATAGTGGCAGAACTGAGTGTAGAGTCCAGAGGTGGTCAGGCTGCAGCTCTTCTTCACTTGCTGTGCGGTTCGCACACGTACACTCAGTTATTCTTCCGTGAGCCGCAGCATTCCCCTGCAGTCTGCTCGCCGCCGCCCTGAAGCACAACCGGAGAGGGAGCTCACCGTCCCTCGGCCCCTGCTAGAGTCTCTCGGCACAGCCACTGGGAATGGAGACAGGGGATTCCACTGTAGACGGCACCACCACCCTCCCTGTCTCCCAATCCCATAACCTTACCACTATCCTCGACTCACCTCTGTCAATCAACCCACATATTTAGTCACTAAATCCTGTCGGTCCTATCTTCGTAACATCACCAAAATCTGCCCTTTCCTTTCCGTCCAAACTACAACTGCTGATCCAAGCACCATCTTATCCCGCCTCGACTACTGCGACTACCTCCTCACTGACCCCGCTGCCTCTGACTCCCCCGCTTCCTCAAGAACCTCCAGTGGTTGCCCATCTTCCTCCGCATCGAAAAGTAACTCCTACCCATTGCCTTTAAAGCACTTCGTCGGCTTCGCCCCCTCCTACCTTACCTTGCTGATTTCCTACTACAACTCAGCCCACTCACTTCGCTCCTGTAATGCCAGTGTGCTCCCTGGGCCTCTACCTCGTCTGCCTCTCCACTGAACCTTGTCCATGTTCTTCCTCTGGCTTGGAACTCCCTCCCCCTTCATATAATAATAATAATGTTGGTATTTGTTAAGCGCTTACTATGGGCAGAGCACTGTTCTAAGCGCTGGGGTAGATACAGAGTAATCAGGTTGCCCCACGTGAGGCTCACAGTTAATCCCCATTTTACAGATGAGGTATCTGAGGCACAGAGAAGTGAAGTGACTTGCCCACAGTCACACTGCTGACAAGTGGTAGAGCCGGAATTCGAACCCTTGACCTCTGACTCCCAAGCACGGGTTCTTTCCACTGAGCCATGCTGCTTATCAAGCCACCACTTTCCCTACTTTCCAAATCTTATTAATGTCACATCTCTACAAGAGGCCTTCCCCAACTAAGCCTTCAATCAGTCCATTGTATTTATTGAATACTTACTGTGCGGGGAGCACCAACTAAGCACTTGGGAGAGTACAATATAACAGAGTTGGCACGTTTCCTGTCCACAGTGAGCTTACAGTCTAATGGGGGAGCCTTCATCTCCCCTACTCCCTCTCCTTCTGCGTCACCTGTGCACCAGGATCTGTCCCCTTTAAGCACCTGATATTCACCGCGTCCTTCCTCCTGTCAGCACTTTTGTACATCTTCATAATTTATTTTAATTTGTCTCCCGCTCTAGTCTGTAAACTTCTTATGGGCAGGGAACATGTCTACCATCTCTGATGTATATTAATCTCCATCTGCTTAGCACAGTGCTCTGCAGACAGTAAGAGCTCAATAAATACCACTGACTGACTGGGGCAGGATGGGAGCAGCCGTTGCTGTGGATGCCAGTGCCGTTGAACTGAGGTGCTGTTCTGCTCCCCTCTTTTCCTCGTGCCCCCTTTCCTCAGTTGGGGTGACGGCAGGGAGAAGCGGCGTGGCTTAGAGGAAAGAGCATGGACCTGGACGTCGGAGGATCGAGACTCTGGTACTTGCTCTGACACATGCCTGGCTGTGTATGAACTTGGGCAGGTCACTTCTCGGTGCCTCAGTCACTCATCTGTAAAATGGGGATTTAATAATAATGTTGGTATTCATTAAGCGCTTACTATGTGCAGAGCACTGTTCTAAGCGCTGGGGTAGATACAGGCTAATCAGGTTGTCCCACGTGAGGCTCACAGTTAATCCCCATTTTGCAAATGAGGTAACTGAGGCACAAAGAAGTTAAGTGACTTGCCCACAGTCACACAGCTGACAAGTGGCAGAGCTGGGAGTCGAACTCATGACCTCTGACTCCGAAGCCCAGGCTCTTTCCACTGAGCCACGCTGCTTTATATGGGGCAGAGACTGTCTGAGATGATTGTATCTACTCCAGGGTTTAGTACAGTACTGTGCACTTAGTAAATGCTTAATAAATACCACAGTTTTTGTTATTAATTAGGATGGAGGGGGCAGGAGGACATGATGGGGTGCCAGGGCTGATCCCCAGAAAACCCACCCTCAGCCTGGCGGACAGAGCGGGGCAAGGGGGTGTCTAGGAGGGAGGTTTTCCTCCTGTACTTCTTTTATTAGGTATTACTGGATTCTAATTTGTCAAAGTTTATTAGCTTAATTTGTTTAAACCTCCTAAATTGTCATTGACCACTTAGACAGCTGAACTTTATGGGTAGTCATGGCAATTAAAAGAGATAAGATATTTTTATTTCGCATTCTTAGCTGAACTTTGTTGACCTGCTAGATTGTAAGGTGGAGGGTGGAGAGAGCATGTCTAGAAATTCCGTTGTACCCTCGCAAATGCCTTTTACAGCACACTGCATATGGAAAGAGATCAATAAATTATAATGGTAGAAAATATATGTTTCCAAAAGAGGTCACATTAAGAAAGCACATCATCCCTATCGAACTCACCCAAGCACTTAGTATAGGGTTATGCCCACAGTAGGTGCTCAGATATTCTTGAATGATAAAATATAGTGCTCAAATCTAATAATTGAAAATTCACATATTTAAAATTAAGTCATTTAAATGATTGTATATTTGCATAACTGGTAAGCTTTAGGTACACAAGTGTCATCAGGGATAAAACAGCTCTTTACCATTTCTAAACTAAAGAAAATATCTGATATGCACATTTAAAATAATGAACAGTTTGGAATGACAAAAACAGCTGCTGACAATTGATGATAATTGACTTAATAATCACTAAAGAGTCCAGGACAATGCTTTTTTTCTCTGCTTTCTTTTCTTTTTAGTCGTGGCTTAAAGAATCTATTTTTTACTTCAAGACTTTCTTCCTAGAAAGTCTTTGACTTACAGGAGCAGCATAGTGTAGTGGATAGAGCACAGGCCTGGGAGTCAGAAGGTCTTAGATTCTAATCCCTGCTCCGCCACTTGTCTGCTCTGTGACCGTGGGCAAGACATTTTACTATTCTGTGCTTCATTTACCTATCTGCACAGTAGGGATTGAGACTGTGGGCCCTATATGGGACAGGGACTTTGTCCAACTCAATTTGCTTGTATCTGCCTCAGCACTTGGTATAGTGCCTGGCACATAGTAAGCACTCAAATGCCATTATTGTTATTTAGAAGGTAGACTCAATCAGTTTTTCTGTAGCGTATGTTTTCATTATAATAGCAATAGCATTTATTAAGTGCTTTCTCTGCTCCAAAGCATTAGGGTAGATACAAAACTGTCAGATCTGACCACCTCTGTCCCCCAAGAAGCTCATAATCTAAGAGGTGAGGAGAGTAGGTATCTTATCTCCATTTTACAGATGAGGGAACTGAGACACAGAGAGGATAGGTAAGTTACCCAAGGGCACATTGCAGACCTGGGACCTAGGATCTGGGTTCTAATACCGGCTCCGCCACTTGTGTGGCTCTTAACTTCTTTGTGCCTCAGTTACCTCATCTGCAAAATGGGGCTTTAGACTGTGAGCCCCATGTGGGACAGGGACTATGTCCAAACTGATTATCTTTTGTCTGCCTCAGTGTTAAGTACAGTGTTTAGCTCATAGCGCTTAACATGTACCGTTAAAAGAAAATAAAAACTGGAACTAGAACCCCGGAATCAGGAGATTCCCAGTTGTTTCCAGTAGGCCAGGCGCTTGGAAAGAATGTTGTTGAGGAATTATCAACCAATTATATTTATTGAGCGCTTACCCTGTGCAGATCCTTGGGAGAGTATAATGGAGTTCCAGCAGCTCACAGTCCAGTGGGGGAGATGGGCACTAAAATAAATTTCACGTAGGAAGGAAGCAATAGAGTATAAAAATTTATGCATGAGTGCAACGGGGAGGTGAATTAGCAAACATTCGTCCCACAACAGTGCATTCTCCTGGATATGGCACAGTGCGGTGTTGGAAGAAACAGATCGCACCATGTGCAGTGTCTATCAAGGTGTGAGTGTAACGTAGTACAGTTTTCGTGAACACAGGCTTTTCTGTAAACACAATCCCCACTTCACAGGAGAACTTTATTGCCTGTCAGTTTTTACTATTCTTCCATTGTACCTCTATGCCAGGGTGGCCAAGCCTCCTGAGCTGAAGAGGCACAAACCACAAACAACATAGGGTCCGGGGCTGCAGATCAAAAGAAAGTCTTTTAATCAGAGTAGGGAATCAGCCTGGGGAAGAGGGGCAGAGAGCAAGCATTCTTGAATAACAGGGGATGGTGAGAAAAGGCAGTGGCAAGGAAGAGACAAGCAGCGTATTCATTCATTCAGTAGTATTTATTGAGCGCTTACTATGTGCAGAGCACTGTACTAAGTGCTTGGAATGTACAATTCGGCAACAGATAGAGACAATCCCTGCCCGTTGACGGGCTTACAGTCTAATAGGGGGAGACAGACAAAAACATGACCACTTAGTAGCCAATATAAATAAAAATTAAATATTTTAATAGGGAGGTAAGTGGTAAATATGATTCTTAATTATACAAAAACTAAAGACTAGGATTTTTGTCTCAAGAATTCATCATCATCACTGGAAGTGGGGCGCACAGTTCTGACGCCTCAAAAATGGTCATTTCCTCAGATATTGGCCCCAGGGGTACAGTGAATTTCTTCTCATTATCAAAAAGCATTCGTTTAAATAATACATTTAAGCACGAAGCAAATCCCAGTAAAGGCCCACATGGGTACCACCATCAAAAAGGCTGGAGCAGCACAACGTGACAGCTTATCACTGTGGGCATTGCGGGGGAGAACGAAATAATAAAGCCTCTGTGAGCGATTCACACAGCAAGTGAAGAACCACCGCAGCTGTTCTATGCAGTTCACTTTAGAGTCATATTATTAAGTATATCACAGTGAATCACCCCAAACTATGCACTCACAACATACGCAATGCACTGCATATGGTGCCCTGGTTGGGTCGTGACGGTGTGTATTTTCTTGTAATATTAATAGATTCTCAAGATCCAGGATCTAGTGGCATTAGTGGGATATCGATGATGGGTTTAGAGCAAAGACTGAACCAAAAAGCCAGGGAAACTAATCAGTCTAGAAAATCTTTCTCTTCCTTAGGTTGCCAGTTGTTCTGCCGGTAAAGCCAATTAGGAAACTAAATGGCCAAGGACTTTTATTTTTCACCAGTTGTAAAATCAGTAGTGGTGTGGCTGTCTAAACCCAGGGAAGTATAGGAAGAAATTATTAGATTCCTTCCAAACCAATTCAACATGGTCAGAATGACATAGCAGTTGAGATTTTTTTTTAATGATATTTGTTAAGTGCTTACTATGTACCAGGCACTGTTCTAAACGCTGGGATAGACAGAAGTTAATTAGGCTGGACACAGCCCCTGTCCCACATGGGGTTCACAGTCTTAATCTACATTTTACAGATGAGGTAACTGAGACACAGAGAAGTGATTTGCCCAAGGTCACACAGCAGACAAGTGGCAGAGCCAGGATTAGAATCCAGATCCTTCAGACTTGCAGGCCCGTGCACTATCCAATCAACTGAATTGCTTCAGTTGATTAGGATAGTAATTAATACTTCAGTTGAGTTCTAGAGACAATAAGAGGCACCTACAAATTTAATTTTCCTTGGCATGAAAAGGAAGCATATTTGGAAAACTCAAAACTGCACTGAATCAATCTGTGGGATTTATTGAGTACTTACTGTGTTCAGAGAGAGTATTGTACAAACCACTGGAAAATAGTACACTAAGCTGAGTAAGACTATCATCCACAACGTCCCCAAATGAGAGAAGGTAAATAAAATTAATGGTATTTTTAGTGTGCAGGTCTTGAGAAATATGTAACAAATTTTTCTAAGGCTTATTTTAATCATTTTGTTTTCTGGTTTTTTTTTCATAGGGAAGACAGACAAGATATTTACACAAAACTGTAGCGCGTAAAGGAGCCAGTGGTGCCTTATTCGTGGTAAGTCCTAACCTAAATTACCTTGTTGAAATGGAAAACTTGGGGCAACCTTAAGTATCTTAAACACTGTAATCTATAACACTGGATTTAAAGGGTTCTCTAAAAGTGAGTAGCTGAGCTGATTTTAGAATAATGGGGAAATGTCACATTAGCCCCGAACAGATCTTTTTCCGGATTTTGGCTCGCTGGGAAGATGAGATGTGTTTTCTGAACTGGTAGATGGTGGCCGTTCTCACATTGGGCCTCTGCTAACTACCCTCTTTCCCATTCTTTGGCTGCTGGAGCAGGGGCGGTCTTCCCACATTCCTTCTTTTGGCTCATCAGTTGTGGGCTCCTTTATATTATTCCCTGCTGCGTCTCTAGATTATTACCATTTTCCATTTATTAGCCAGTTTTCTCATGGATTTATGACCCTTCCCTGGTCATGGAAAAGTGAATAAGGTCAAATTGTTCCAGGACCACAATGAGGCTGAAAACATTATTATATTTATTAAGTTATTACTTTGGGGCTGGCACTGAGCTAAGCATTGTATAGATACAAAGGTAAAACAATTCAGACATTGTCCCTGTCCCGTAAGGGATCACAATCTAGAAAATAGGAATGACTATGGGAAAATTAAAAATTCAGCAATCAAAAATGAAGAACATTACATAATTGGATTAAACTGTATTTTTTACGTTTTTGGAACTAAAGGATTTAAGACATTTCAAGAACTATGGCAGCATGGCCTCAAGGAAAGAGCACAGGCCTGGGAGTCAGAAGACCAGAGTTCTAATTCTGGCTCTGCCAGTTGCGTGCTGTGTGAGCGTGGGCAAGTCACTTAACTTCTCTGGGCCTCGGCCCTCCTGTTCACCCTCCTACTTAGAATGTGAAATCCATGCGAGATAGGGACTGTGCCTATCTACCCCAGCGCTTAGAACAGTATTTGATGTATAGTAAGCCCTTAACAAATACTGATGAAAAAAGCATGGTAAAATTTTTTTTTATCATCGGAACCTCCTTACAGTGCTCCGACTGCCATTGCCTGGGAGGTTCCTTTTGCTGCCATTTCTCTAGACCTGAAGACTCTCCAGTCCTCCCGGAGCTTTTACCGTTCTGGCCGACTCGGGACTGTGAGGCAAGGAGGAAATCAGAAGTGTGGGGATGCAACAGGTGATGTCTCGGCTGACTCTAGGAGCTGGAAAGGCAGCAAGCCCCCTCTTAGCTTCTTCCTCCCAGGCTGACTTTAAAGGTTGTCTTCCTTGCTCCCATAGCACTGGGCCACTCCTTTGTATCTAGCTAAGGACCCTCCTATTCCCCCCCAACCAAGCCCACACTTACCAAGAAACTGGCTGAAGCGGGTTTGGTTGGGTTTTTTATGTTTGTGATAGGCTGGGGTTGGACACAGTCCCTGCCCCATACGGGACTCACAGTCTTAGTCCCCATTTTACAGATGATGTAACTGAGGAGAGCGAAGGTAACTGACTTGTTAAAGGTCACACAGCAGACAAGTGGCAGAGCCGGAATTAGAACCCAGGTCTTCTGGCTCCCAGGCCCGTGCTCTATCCGCTAGGCCATGCTGCTCTTCCATCTCTGTGCTGCTTTCCTATACCAAGCTGACTCAGCATGAAAGCGGACCTGTTCCCTTGACCGTAATGTTTGTGGTATTGGTTAAATTCTTACTATGTACATCGCAGTAGGGTAGATACAAGATAATTCTGTTATCTTCAGGAACTCTTCCTTCCCTCTCTCTAATCCTCATAATAGAAGTACTAGACCCAGGGACAGAGCAGAACAGGACTTAGTCAGTCAGCATTCTGCTCTGTGTATTTTTTTAAATGGTATTTATTAAGCACCTACTATGTGCCAAGCACTGTGCCAAGCCCTGGGGTAGATGAAAGCTAATCAGGTGGGACACAGTCCATGTCTCACCTGGGGCTTTTAGTCTTAATCCCCATTTTACCGATGAGGTAACTGGGGCCCAGTAGGGTAGATACAAGATATGTCCCAGTAGGGCTCACAAACCTATGGACAACTACTAAATCCCATCAATTAGAGCCCCCAAATGGGTGAGGCTAGAGGTGGACCAAGGAGTTCACAACAGCAGTAGTAGATACTTTGCCGTCTTTAGGTTTCCAGCTGGAAAATAAGTAGCCTTTTATTGAGAACTCTTTCCTGCTGCCTCTGTGCTTCTGCTCTCTCCCCACGACACACACCCATTAGACTGTAAGCTTCCTCGGGGAAGGGACTTTGTCCTTCATTTCTATTATACTCTCCCAGGTGCTTGGTACAGGACAGTGTTCCACACAGAGTAGGCACCCAATAAACACTACTGACTGGCAGTCTCTTTGGGAGCCCTTTTCTGAAATTAAGGGTCAGGTGCACTGACCAATAAAGAGTATCTAAAAGGGCTTTTTCTCTCTATTTTGTCAAGAGGGCTACATTTGAGAATCATTAAGAATATAATTTAAGAATGTGCCAAATTGTGAGCGATTATTACTTTAGGCTTCCCTCTCTTTACCTTTAGGACAGAACATTAAGCAAGGGGATTTCGATATTAAAGAAACCAAGGCACCACTAAAATGTGAAAAATAATCCATCCTTCCATTCACCAATTCCCCAGATCTGTGGGTCACTTGTGTCTTCTGTCTACTATATGACCCTGTTGTTAACTTCTCTTCCCTTTCTTCTTTTTTCCAATTTAGGAATGGGAAGTAGAAGTGTATGAAGAGGAAAGGGAGAAAGGCGCACGCGCACACAAGCGCTTTGTGAGAAGCAGCTATGGCCTATTGGAAAGAGCCTAGGCCTGGGAGTCAGAGGACCTGGGTTTTAATCCTGGCTCTACCACTTGTCTGCTGTGTGACCTTGGGCAAGTCACTTAACTTCTCTGGGCCCCACTTACCTCATCGGTAAAATGGGGATTAAGACTAAAAGCCCCATGTGAGACATGGACTGTGTTCCACCTGATTAGCTTTCATCTACCCCAGGGCTTAGCACAGTGCTTGGCACATAGTAGGTGCTTAATAAGTACCATTTAAAAAAATACACAGAGCAGAATGCTGACTAAGTCCTTTTCTGCTCTGTCCCTGGGTCTAGTACTTCTATTATGAGGATTAGAGAGAGGGAAGGAAGAGTTCCCGAAGAGCCTCAAGTTGCCAGAGTTTAAACACAGTTGTTTGGCTCATACCCTCATTTTTACAGCAAGAATTTTAGTAAATATTTAAAGTATGACCAGTTGTATCAGTATTGTACTTTGGGCTTCAGAGCTCATTGTTATCACAATGGTAATGAGTTTGTGGAAAATGTTGTGGTTTGACAAAAATGTTTGCAATGGATAGGTGTTGTTTTAATTTCATTGCTGACTTGCAGAGAAAGCAGTGTGGCCTTGGGGAAAGAGCACAGGCATGGAAGTCAAAGGATCGGGGCTCTAATCCAGGCTCCACAAAATTTGCTGGGTGACCTTGGACAAGTCATTTAACTTCTCTGTGCCTCAGTTCTGTCACCTGTAAAATGGGGATTCAGTATGTGTCCTCCCTCCTATGTAGTCTGAGTCCCATGTGGGACCTGTATTTTTTTATAGCTACCCCAGCCCTTAGTACAGTGACTTTATAGTCATAGTAATGACTTAACAAATAGCACCTGAACCCTGATATGAATTTTGTCACTTGATTTTAATTGGCCACCTGAGCATAATTTTGAAATTTGGATAACATACTTTTTCAGTCATGTTTGCATAAATAGAAAATGGCTATTTTGACCACTTGTCACCTTTCACCAAACACATGGACCCAAATGAAAAATGAAAAGTCACTTTCCTTGGCATTTAAAATTTCAAAATCCCCATTTCAGTTCAGCGTTAGACTTCATTGATCACTCAGGTATTAACTACCCTTATTTCCTGTCCACCAATTCCCTTCTTTTCTGCCACTTTGTTCTTGTAGCACAGAGATACTCCTGAGAATAACCCAGATACTCCATTTGACTTCACACCAGAAAACTACAAGGTAAGAGAAAATTAACAGTGTTTAATACATAAAGTGAATCTGAAATTTGTCCTTGGAGTATATTACAAGTGCTACCTTTTTTTAAAAAAAAAAATACAGAGAATAGAGGCAATAGTGAAGAACTATCCCGAGGGACACAAAGCAGCAGCTGTGCTTCCAGTTCTAGATTTGGCTCAAAGACAGAATGGATGGCTGCCCATCTCTGCTATGAACAAGGTACATTTCTTTTGCCTTAAGAATCCTAGTAATTGTTTTAACAAGCGATCGTAGTATGAAGTGAGAAATCAGAGTGCTCCGTTATGGGCGCTTCTCTTCGTGTCAGAACTACCTACCCCACGGATAGCAGTTCTCCTTGAGAGAATTCCAATTGTGCTGCCACTGGTCCCATTAAAAATACCAGAATGATCGGGAAGATGGCACTTTAAAAGTGAAATAGGAGGAAAGTGGCACAGTAAAGCAACTAAATTGCAAACCCTGGTCTTATGTGTAAGACAGAAGACGTAGATGTGACAAGTTCTTTTCTTCTTGTGTGATAGAAAAAGAATAAGATGTCGAGAATAGAAGAGAATAATATAGAAAGGAAAGATTTGAACTTACTTTGTCTTAAATTCCAAAATCCTAAACTTTTCTGAGTTAAAAAAAAAAAATCTTTGTTATGCTCAGGTGAATTACTGAGTGGCAGTGGATAGATGAAGTTCTTCAGCAGACGGAAAGAGATATTCCCTGCCAGAGGAATATACACTTTCAAGTTCATCTAGAAAAAGGTGGTTAAGAAATGTTAATTCTCCTTCCACCTTAGGCTGTGAGCCCCAGGTGGAACAGGGAATGTGTCCTACCCAATTATCTTGTTTCTATCCCAGTGTTTAATACAGGGCTTGGCACATGGTAAACACTTAATAAATACCTCCACTATTATTATCATGACTACTAATAATAAAAATTGCTTTTCCAGAAAGCATTTTTTGCCAGAACCTCAGGATTCGTAGTTCAGAACATCAGTTTCTCTTTTTGAATTGCCGTCGACTTTTAAAGGCATGGGATTATATCTTTAGGATAAATGGTAAAGGCAGAAGATAAAAATGAACTGACCGGTTCTTTCGGAAAGATGTGAATAACTGGTCCCACTATTGGGGTGCTAGAACTCTTTTCGGCCCATGGTCCATTTAAATTGTCCTTTTTAAATCCTTTTGAATAGTCAGATTAATGGCTTTTCTCCAAAAAGTGATGGATTAATTTTTTTTAGGGGGCAAGAACAACCCCAGTTTCTGCTCTTAACTTTTTGTGTGTGTTGAAGATAAAGCCAAATCAGTTTTAAAACTCAGTTGCTAATTGAAAGACCAAAAGTTTTCAAGGAAAAATTTGCTAAGATGTCTTTTTTTTTAATATTTTAGGTGGCAGAAGTTTTAGGAGTGCCTCCAATGAGAGTGTATGAAGTAGCAACTTTCTATACAATGTATAATCGAAAGCCTGTTGGAAAGTATCACGTTCAAGTGTGCACAACTACACCGTGCATGCTGCGAGATTCCGACAGCATATTAGAGGCCATTCAGAAGAAGCTTGGTAAGTAATACATTGTGTGGGTGTGCAGAATGGTAGTTTCTCAGTTCCGTAAGATCCCTTCTTAGTGTTGCACCTTTTCTTCCTGCCATTTTCACCTTCTTGCTTGGAAAAAAAAAATTATGTGCCCTCCCTTTATTTCTGTCTCTTTGGGGAACCCTATTTTTAAATGTGGTATGGTGCTTTATATGTTTAGAAATACAGTACGAAGTTACCTTTGTCACCTAGAAGCCATTACAAATAATATTAATTGTATTTAAGCGCTTACTATGTGTCAAGCACTGTTCTAACCACTGGGTTAGATACAGATTAATCAGGTCAGATACACATGGGGTTCCCAGTCTAAAGAAGAGGGAGAAGGTATTTAATCCCCATTTGCAGATGAGAAAAATGAGGCACAGAGAGGTTAATAATAATAATAATAATAATAGTGATGGCATCTGTTAAGCACTTACTATGTGCAAAGTACTGTTCTAAGTTCTGGGGAGGATATAAGGTGATCAGGTTGTCCCATGTGGGGCTCACAGTCTTAATCCCCATTTTGCAGATGGGGGAACTGAGGCCCAGAGAGGTTAAGTGGCTTGCCCAAAGTCACACAGCTGACAAGTGGCTGAGCCCGGATTTGAATCCATGACTCTGACTCCCAAACCCAGACTCCTTACCCTAGGTCACACGGCAAGCAAGTTACAGAGCTGGAATTAGAGCTCAGGTCCTCTGACTCCCATGCTCTTTCCAACAGGACAAAATAGTAGAGAGTTTTGAAGTGACCTGATTAAATAGTTTAATTCATTAACTGCATTTATTGTAGATCACATAATTGCACGTTAATTCTGCTAGGGAAGGTGGTAAAAGGGTACTGAGTTAAACCTGGGAAATTTTAAAAAATGGAATCTGAATTATATAAATTATATTAAGTAAGTTTGTGAAAGTAATAGAGCATGAACATTTCTAGGTAATGAGTAAATGTTGTTTAATAATATCAACAATTACGGCATGCATTAAGCACTTACTGTGTGCTGAACAGGTGGGAGTAAGTCCCTGTTCCATGATCCCCAGTTTACAGGAATTGGGGCCCAGGGAGGAAGAGTGATTTGCCCAAGATCACACAAGAAGCCAGTGGGAGAGCTGGGATTAGAAGACAGTTTCTCAACTCTCAGTCCCATGCTCTTTGCCCAAGTCCACAATGCCGCATAACACCTCAACACGTAAAATGCTGATCCCATTTCATGGAGCAGACAGAAAGCTGTGAAGATATAACAACAACAACCTAAGTCAACTTGTATTCTTTTGCTTTTCAGGTATAAAAGTTGGGGAAACGACACCTGACAAGCTTTTCACACTGATAGAAGTGGAATGTTTAGGTGCCTGTGTAAATGCACCAATGGTTCAAATAAATGATAATTACTACGTGAGTATTTCACTTTAAATATTGTAATTTCCCTATATTAAGCAACAGGAGGCCCAGTTTTCGAGTTGTTGGTATTTTATCGGGTCAACCTCATGCAATTCAGCAGAAGCTGCAAATTCGGTCATTTTAACAATGAGTTCACCCTCCAAAATTAACAGCAGTGTTAGTATTCCAGCCGTGGCGTGAGTTTTCTCACACTTGTGCCACACTGTAAACCATTGAGATTACCACCATATAAATAACGATGATGTGGATAATATTTAGTGCTTCTTCACATTGGCAATGGTGCCATTGTCTGTGGAATGTATTTGGCAAAGAAAGTCCCGCATTCTACTTGTAATTCAATCTCCTTTTTATAGAATGGGACATTCTCATCTTTCCTGTGAAATCAAATTTTGTGCCGGGTTAACTGTAGATTTATTCTAGAAGCTGAACAGAGAAAGCTGGCTTAAAATTTTCAGGTTTGTAGCCTGGGTTGTTTTCCTAAGAAAACCTGAGAATACCCTGGCAAATACCTGTTCCTCGTAGTTCCAGTTGTTTCTGTTTTCAGGGAAGGTCTCCGTAGGCAGACCCTTTTGTTGACAGTTTACAGCTGCCTGTGTTATTTTGTAGCTCTTCACTAGAGCTGATGCTGCTGAATTTATCTAGTCTGTCCATCTTTTTCAGGACTTCATTTCTCATGTTTTAATTCTCTGATCCTGTGGTGATAAATCAGCCACCCAACACATTAAGTAGCTCAGCCATTAAGTTTTGTTTTTTTTTTAAATAAATACCTGGGCTTTTAAGAAACCAGACAGTGAATTAGGAATTGATTTCAGTGGACTTGGGTTTAAGCCCCTCCAAGCACAGTATCCACTTTCTTTAAACTAAGCTTCTTTCAGTTTTCCTTTTCTTCATACTCTCTAAGCTGTCATGTCAAAAGATAAAATTTTATGAAAATTATAAAACGTTTTGACTTTTGTCCCTGTTTTATCTCTCACTGTCAGAACAAATAATTTATGGGTGTCCTAATTCATTCACCTTCTCGCCAGATTTAATCCTCTCTAGGATTTATTTAAAAAGGAATAGCATATTCTACTTTCTTTTTCCTGCTATGCTGTGCTCTAAAAAAAAAAAAGAATTGGCCCAAGGATATGCGTATAGTGGTGGCTGTCTCTATAACCAGTGACAGGTCGGTTGCAAAATGAATAGAGCAGGGGTGGAAAAAGTCAGAATTTGTGTCATCATTTGTGTTATAAAACTATTCTAGCTTAAGGCAGTACTCTTTGTTAATTATATTGACCTAGCCTTGATTTAAGTATCTCAAACTACTCTTCTAAATTTAATTAAAGCAGTCTTTAATTTAGACATCACAGAGCAGTTTTCAGAATAATTCTTTCAGTATTTCTAGGAGTTTTCAAAACAGAATCATCGGTTTGAAATAGTACTGCAAGTGGCTTTTTCACTGTTGAACTGAGCTATTCATCTGATGGCTTTCAGGGGAAATTTGATCCCTTGGGATCATAAAACTTGGCTGTAGTAGTGCTTTCATTTTACTGCTGTAGTAATCCCCATTTTTAGATGTCTAAGCACTCAAGTTTCTTACCTATCTGTGCTTCATCCCCTCCCTCTTTTCAGTTCTCCCCATTTCCTTTTATTTATCAAGGAGCTGTTTTTCTTCATCATTTCAAACTTTCATAGTCTGCTTTGAGTGATGTTGCCTAACATCCAAACCCGATAAGACTGTAAAAGTAGCCTTATAGACAACGGCTGTAGAATAAAACCACGGCAGGTCACTTACATAGAGTAAAAAGCCCTTTGCAAAGATGGCAATATTCAGGAAACATTAATGGCAGACTAATTTAACTTAGGCTGCCTGAAAAAGCCCTTTTCTTTGTTGTGTTTCACTGAAGCTCTGGATATTCCATTCATCACAATAGTGGGAGTAGTCACCGTGGAATCTGAGTACCAAACCACGGCAACATTAGCTTGAGTTCCTGTGGTCTATTTTTGCCCAGTCTCCAACAAAGTTAATTGAATTGTTCCACCGATCACAGGAAAAGGGGGGAAAGGGCTAGACTGTACCAGTAACTTAAAGGGATATGTGCAACCGTGGTCTTCTCTCCCGAAGCCTCCTTTTCTCCTGTCTGATGTCTGTGGGCAAGCTATTCTTTTTTCTGAAAATGAGAAGAGGCCTGAAGACTATTACCAAAGTTCACAAAGAGTTTGTTTATATATGCTAAAGCATATGTCATGGGGCTAACTCCTGAACTAAATAGTGGATGGAACGTGGAGAGGAAGGAATTGTCTGTGATTTATTAAACCGTTGAAAATATGAGATTTAATAAGTGTTTTATAATATGTTGCTGAACTACCCGTTTTTTGGCTCTTTTACAAATCAAAATTTTGTGAACCAAGTGAAGAACATAGCTGGTCTCAAGACAAATCATTTAATTTTACTGCATTGTAGTAATCAGCATTCTGTGGCTTGCTTTGCTGAAACCTGAAATCCTACCAATTCTGGCTGATGGCTTCGGTTTACTGGTACCAATAAAAACAGAAGAAACAATTACCCGAAAAAATCAGTTCTTACAACTGTGATGTAGGTAATACTGAAATCCCAATAGATACCTAGACATCCTCTAGACTGTAAGCTCGTTATGGGCAGGGAACAGTTCTGCTAATTCTGTCCTATTGTACTCTCCCAAGCACTTAGTACAGTGCTCTGCACATAGTAAGGGCTCAATGAATTCAGTTGGTCTCAGTAATAATCAATATTGTTCTTCAAATATGACATAATTTGATATTGCTAAAATTAGCCTGCATTGGGAATGAAATGAACAAAGACCAGATTTTGTCAAGAGAAAAGAATCATTTGAAAATTACTATTTGAATAATCACCTCATTTGTTGAATTCAGTTTTTATTGGAATCACAAATCAAATATACCCTTTGCAAGTCGTGGTATTTAAAGGTTCCCATGGGTAGCAACTCTTTAAATACCCATGAATACCCACGCTTAGAGAAGCAGCGTGGCTCAGTGGAAAGAGCACGGGCTTGGGAGTCAGAGGTCGTGGGTTCTAATCCCGGCTCTGCCACTTGCCAGCTGTGTGACTTTGGGCAAGTCACTTGACTTCTCTGGGCCTCAGTTACCTCATCTGTAAAATGGGGATTAAAACTGTGAGCCCTGCGTGGGACTACCTGATTGCCTTGTATCCCCCAGCGCTTAGAACAGTGCTTGGCACATAGTAAGCGCTTAACAAATAGCACTATTTAAATACCACTATTTAAATAATCCAGAACACTCCCCCGTGCCCCACACTAAAACATGGATTTAAAAGTCCTTTTCCTTCCAAATGTATATTTTGAGAACCGACCCTGCTAGTCAGAGGCACACAGGTTCCCCAACGGTTTGGGGGAGCCTTACTAGGGGGTTGGGGACCAGGCATTTTCTGGAGCTCCTTCCTCAGAGGATTCTCTTCTGCCGTCCCTTGGGTGGGATGAAATGACACCAACTTTCTTCCATCTACTTGAACCGCACTTCCTGATCTCTTGTTGCTGCCAGACTTTCATGGCCACCCCCTAGGAGATCCAGGGAGAACTCTGGACATGCTATGATCAATCATAGACAATCCGTGAAAAATATGGGGCAGAAATGTCCTCAGAATTTCTCCCCCAGTGTGAAAGTTACTGATGTTAGGAGCGCCAAGTACAGAAGTATAGAAACTGCCCTCTCAGTAGTATAGGGACATCAAAAGTCAACAATCTGGGAAAAGTTTCAAGTGTATTATACTTGAATATATATAATATATATAATATTATATTATACTTCCGTTACCAAGACCTGCCGGTTTCGCCTCTACAATATCGCCAAGATCCGCCCTTTCCTCTCCACCCAAACGGCTACCTTACTATTACGGGCTCTCGTTATATCCCGGCTAGACTACTGTGTCAGCCTTCTCTCTGACCTCCCTTCCTCCTCTCTCGCCCCGCTCCGGTCTATTCTTCACTCCGCTGCCCGGCTCATCTTCCCGCAGAAACGATCTGGGCATGTCACTCCCCTTCTTAAACAACTCCAGTGGTTGCCTATCGACCTCCGCTCCAAACAAAAACTCCTCACTCTAGGCTTCAAGGCTCTCCATCACCTTGCCCCTTCCTACCTCTCCTCCCTTCTCTCTTTCTACCGCCCACCCCGCACGCTCCGCTCCTCTGCCGCCCACCTCCTCGCCGTCCCTCGGCCTCGCCCATCCCACCGTCGACCCCTGGGTCACGTCCTCCCGCGGTCCTGGAACGCCCTCCCTCCTCACCTCCGCCAAACTGATTCTCTTTCCCTCTTCAAAACCCTACTTAAAAATCACCTCCTCCAAGAGGCGTTCCCAGACTGAGCTCCTCTTCCCCCTCTACTCCCTCTGCCATCCCCCCTTTACCTCTCTGCAGCTTAAGCCTCATTTTCGCCTTTTCCCTCTGCTCCTCCACCTCTCCCTTCCCATCCCCACAGCACTGTACTCGTCCGCTCAACTGTATATATTTTCGTTACCCTATTTATTTTGTTAATGAATTGTACATCGCCTTGATTCTATTTAGTTGCCATTGTTTTTACAAGATGTTCTTCCCCTCGACGCTGTTTAGTGCCATTGTTCTCGTCTGTCCGTCTCCCCCGATTAGACCATAAGCCCGTCAAACGGCAGGGACTGTCTCTATCTGTTGCCGACTTGTTCATCCCAAGCGCTTAGTACAGTGCTCTGCACATAGTAAGCGCTCAATAAATAAATACTATTGAATACTATCTTGTATTACAGGAAGATCTGACACCTAAGGACATTGAAGATATCATTGATGAGCTGAAGGCTGGCAAAGTCCCAAAACCTGGACCAAGGTAATTTCATTTGTAGAAAGCAAATGGAATTAGTACTCATAAATCTTTAGAGCAAACAGCTTTATTTCCCCCCTTTTTTTTAATATGGTATTTGTTCAGTGTTTACTATAAGCCAGGCACTGTACTAACTGCTCGGGTTAATCAACTAATCAGGTTGGGCACAGTCCCTGTCCCACAAGGAGCTCACAGTCTTAATCCTCATTTTACAGATGAGGGAACTGAGGCCCAGAGAATAATAATAATAATAATAATGTTGATATTTGTTAAGCACTTACTATGTGCAGAGCCCTGTTCTAAGCGCTGGGGTAGATATAGGGTCATCAGGTTGTCCCACGTGAGGCTCACAATCTTAATCCCCATTTTACAGATGAGGTAACTGAGGCACCGAGAAGTTAAGTGACTTACCCACAGTCACACAGCTGACAAGTGGCAGAGTCGGGATAATAATAATAATAATGGTGTTTATTAAGAGCTTACTATGTGAAAGGCACTGCTGTAAGTGCTGGAGTAAATACAAGATAATCAGGTTGGACACACACAGTTCCTGTCCCACATGGGGCTCACAATCCCCATTTTACAGATGAGGGAACTGAGGCCCAGAGAATAATAATAATAATGATATTTGTTAAGCATTTACTGTATGCCAGGCACTGTTCTAAGCCCTGGAGTAAATACAAGATAATCAGGTTGGACACAGTCCCTGTCTCACATAGGGCTCACAATCCCCATTTTACAGATGAGGGAACTGAGGCCCAGAGAATAATGATAATAATAATGGTATTTGTTAAGCATTTACTGTATGCCAGGCACTGTTCTAAGCCCTGGAGTAAATACAAGATAATCAGGTTGGACACAATCCCTGTCCCACATAGAGCTCACAGTCTTAATCCCCATTTTACAGATGAGGGAACGGAGGCACAGAGAAGTGAATTGACTTGCTCAAGGTCACACAGCAGACAAGTGGCGGAGCCAGGATTAGATTCCCAGACCCGTGCCCTTTCCACTAGGCCATGCTGCTTCTGTTTTCCACGAAGCTTTCGATTAACTACGATTCAGTACGACTGAATGAATGAACGAACTGCCACGGTAACTTAATCCAAGAGACAGAAGTAACATCGATATATGCCACTGGCCTAGCTCACACCTCAACCTTAAGAGGAAGACTTTCTACCTTACAGGGTACAAACCATTCACTTTCCCTATCTGTTGTATAGGTATGAATATTTCAACCTAACCTTGGTGTGTAAAAATGATGCCGCTGATGGCGAGATTGTCTCTCAATCTCGCACACAAATGGATTCAATCGATCAGTGGGGTTTATTGAGCACTTGCCATCCTCACACACTCCCCAGATCCCCCTGGGCAGAGCAGTAAGGCAGCTGGCAAGAAGTGCTGACCGGAGTCTTGGGGCAGAATGTCAACCAAGATCTCGGGTTGCACCCTTGCCAGTTTTTGGTAAGCCATTGTTAAGTACGGCACTCAGGTTAGCTTTAGTTAGAAGAGGGAGGAGGGAGTCTTTTCCGGCTTTTTTACAAAAACAATGGAAAAGTAAAGTCAAAGAGTCCCCCAGTAAACTAAATCAAAGCCCCCTCTCCACCCCTCCACCCCAAGAAAATCCTCTGAGCAGACATAAAGAAATCAAAATGAAATGGAAGGAAAGTAAGGATCTCTTTAATTACCTTACTTAAGCAAAGTATTTCCACTCACCTCGCCCCCTTCTACCTCTCCTCCCTTCTCTCTTTCCACCGCCCACCCCGCACACTCCGCTCCTCTGCCGCCCACCTCCTCACCGTCCCCCGTTCTCGCCTATCCCGCCGTCGACCCCTGGGCCACGTCCTCCCGGGGTCCTGGAACGCCCTCCCTCCTCACCTCTGCCAAACCCATTCTCTTCCCCTCTTCAAAACCCTACTTACAGCTCACCTCCTCCAAGAGGCCTTCCCAGACTGAGCTCCCCTTTTCCCTCTACCTCCCCCTTCACCTCTCCGCAGCTAAACCCTCTTTTCCCCCCATTTCCCTCTGCTCCTCCCCCTCTCCCTTCCCCTTCCCTCCCCTCAGCACTGTACTCGTCCGCTCAACTATATATATTTTCATTACCCTATTTATTTGTTAATGAGATGTACATCGCCTTGATTCTATTTATTTGCTATTGTTTTAATGCGATGTTCATCCCCTCGATTCTATTTATTGCTACTGTTCTTGTCTGTCCGTCTCCCCCGATTAGACTGTGAGCCCGTCAAAGGGCAGGGACTGTCTCTATCTGTTACCGATTTGTACATTCCAAGCGCTTAGTACAGTGCTGTGCACATAGGAAGCGCTCAATAAATACTATTGAATGAATGAACTCCCCACCAACTTATCATTTAGAAGTGTAACCACCTCTTTCAAGGGGCTAGTTCCCTCCACCCATCCTAGTGAACAGGGCCCTCTCCCAGCCTGCATTCTGAAAAAAAAAAACTCAACAGCCCTAAGGGAGGAGAGGACCTAGGAGATACGAGATTCAGGATTCCATTTAATGCCCTTGGTTTTATTGAAATGGACTGAATTTGAGCCATGGATCTAGAGTGGAAAACGTTTTAACTGGTATCTTTGTCTAGCAGTACTTTGGGGCTCTTTTGAGGTCAGTACTCAGATCGCATTTTCCATGGGTTATCCAGTATTGAGAAGCTCATATTAAATTTGTACTCAGTGGAACTAGAAAGGCTTAGCAGCTTTTGAAATGAGTATTCTCTCCATTAAGATAGGCATCTGAAACAAGTCAGCTCTCCACTATAAAGGATAATGCGTAGATCATGAACAGAAAGACTCCAGTGACTTCGCTCTATAAAAGCCGGTGCTTTCATTGTCCTCCCCTCCCTATCCCTCAACCATTTTAACAGATGCGCTGGATACCACATTTATTCAAATAACATGCACGCTGATTTTAAATCAAGCATTCGTGGTGGTATTTAAAGGCAAACAGTTTCTGATTCTAGGGCCATCTTTGGAGATTGTCGGGCCTCTACTCACATTCACTCGAGAGTCCAAATCCATATATAGAAGTATCTGCAGCCTCAACCTCATCTTTTTACTTCAACTTTCTGTTCCCACGCGTCCAGTGCTCTGCTCTGAAGAGTAGGTGCCTAACGAACACCGCCGCTGTTGATGGATGGATGGAAAGCTGGCCAAAATTCTAGTGTCAACTGGGTAGGAAAGAAAAGGCTATATATAGCAGGGCTAAGCTCTAAAGCCAAAGTAGAAGTAACAAGATTGAGGAGTTTCTTTACGATAGAGTACAGCAGGCCGGACCCAAGCCTCATTTTAACGCATCCTTCCGTAATGGGGGCTCTGAACAATCAGACTTTTATTTCCTGGCTCAGATTTGTCTACTCGTGGAGAGGGTAACGATGTATTTTTGGGTTGCTGCTGTTCTTTGTACTGACTTTGAACAGATGCCCTTACTGAGCTAGTCCTAGTGTCCAACTGAATGAAGCTTTACTGAATGGGTGAAGGCCCAGTGGGATCTGACCACAGATGCACCCGTTTCCTATCGGCTGTTGCACGATGCCTGCTGTTATGCCCAGGGGTAACCCGGTGAGAAAGTATGCAAGCCACCATCACTCGGACAGAAAGTGCTCAAGCGTGTGTCCTCCAGGCGGTAGGACATACCTAGTTCCCAGGGTCTGCTCCGTACAGCGCACTGTGCTGGGAGAGAATACACAGGCGAGAATTTGGCATGGTTCCTGGAGTGTGAGTCTTAACTACAATCCAATAATAAGGTGGGAAATGGTTTGGCAGCAGACAAGAAAGGAATGATGAAATCACGTAAATTCCAAAGAAACGGACGACAAAAGTATCACGTCCAGTGGAAACGAGGACTGGTTGAGGCCTCATGGTGCAACCGTCTAGCAGTGATCCCCTCTAAAGGGCAAGGCCGTGATAGAGGTCAGACAGCATTTTCTCTAAGGGGACCCGCTCACTCGTCCGCTTTATGTCAGCAACAGCAGCATCATCTTCGAACCGAAGGATGACTCTATTAAGCAGAGATGCTAGGAAGTAGCAGAACTGAGCGAGTTCAGTGTCACCCTCTTTCCCTTGCTGGTGGTCGCCACAGCGGCAGGGAATGATTATAATTACGATATTTGTCAGACGTTTACTATGTGTCAAACACCGGCCCGAGTGCTAGGGTAGATACCTGAAAATCAGGTCGGGCAACGTTCCTGTTCCACATGGGGCTCGCAGTCAAAGTAGGAGGGAGAACAGGTACCGAATCCCCATTTCACAGTTGAGGAAACCGAGGCCCGGAGAAGTTCATAGGCTTGCTCAAGCTCACACAGCATATGAGGGGGAGCAGGGATTAGAACTCAGGTCCTCTGCCTCCCGGACCAGTGTTCTTTCAACTAGGCCACGCTGCTTCAGGGAAAAGTTGTAGGCTCCGTGGTCACGGTGTTGTTTGCCAGCTGTGTTGGGAGCATCGTACTAGGCCCGTTACAAAAGTCAAGGGAACAGTCCCGGCCCATGAGAAATTAGTTTTCAAGCAATAAGAGGCACAAACATAAATAGTACTTAGCTAATTTAAAAATGGGGTGATCATTTAATCTAAAATAGTCTTTTAACAAAAATTAAGTTGGAAGTAGGGACCAGTATTTCATTTTTAAGCCTAAAATCGTAAGGAATTGGAGTTGGCTTGGCAGCCGAAAATAATACAGGATTATAAAGCTTTGTACAGCAGAAATGCAGAAAACTTTCTTTTGTTCCCGTTTTGAGTTTTAGATTTACTAAATTTTAACCTGTTCCTTTCTGAGGGGTTTTACTAAATTGGGAGAAAAACTCTTGTTCATAAAAGCCCCTTAGCGGCTTTTTGCACTTAACTGAAAATTCCATTTCTGAAGGTGCTTTTTTTTATGCTAAAGTTGAATGTGGTGATAATAGTTAGTGATGTTTGCATTAGTTAAAAATACTTGAGCTCAACTAAAAAAAAATAACATGTGGCTATAGTAGAAATGCAGAGATGAAGTAGACTGTAGGTGGGAATTGGTCAGAGCACTAAGAACGGTCATCAGAAAAAGTCATCTAACTTCTCCCTTTTAATGGCCTAGTGGAAAGAGCACGGGCCTGGGGATCAGGGGGCCTGGGTTCTAATCCTAACTCCACACTTACCTGCTGTGTGACCTTGGGTAAGTCACATAACTTCTCTGTGCCTCAGTTTCTTCATTTGCAGAATGGGGATTTAATACCCGTTCTTCCTCCTACTTAGACTGGGAGCCCATGTGAGACCTGATTATCTCGTATCTACCTCAGCGCTTAGTAGAGGGGTCGGCACCTAGTAAGCACTTATCGAATGCCTCATTTGCGCTTCCACATAGTAAGCGCTCAATAAATACGATTGAATGAATGAATTTGGTGAGTGTGTTGGGTTAGTGCTTGTAACTGTATCATCTGTTACCTTTAGAAGGTAAAAACCTGATTTCAGCAAATGAATATCAATTTTAAAGCAAGCTCAGTTGCTTGGGGTTTTTAAAAGAAAGGGAGAGTCCTTTATCTTGATTGAAACCCCTCTGTGGAATTAACGTGTAGCCCGAATCTTTGAAAGACCCTTTTGTTCCTTCCTTCTTAAATGCTGTATAAACATATTCTATTGTTCTCGTGTCCTGTTCACCCTCAAATAACCTTTTGGTAAATTATGCTTTAATGTGTACAACTGTAGTGCTCTATAAACAAAGACTCTGAGACGTGAAACCAGTGACTTTTTTTTCCCTCGTCCCAGGAGCGGCCGCTTTTCCTGTGAACCGGCTGGAGGCCTCACTTCTTTGACTGAGCCACCCAAAGGACCGGGATTTGGGGTTCAAGCAGGGCTCTGAGTAACTGGTGTCAAAACCTGTTACCTGTGAAAACATTTCCCAGTAAACTTAATAAAATATATATGCACATCTCCATCTAGATCAGTAGTGTGCTTCTTCGGGTCCATGGCAAAAAGTGTGGCGTAATAAAATTGTTGGTATTTGTTAGGCCCTTACTATGTGCAGAGCACTGTTCTAAGCGCTGGGGTAGATACGGGGTAATCAGGTTGTCCCACCCGAGGCTCACAGTTAATCCTCATTTTCCAGATGAGGGAACTGAGGCACAGAGAAATGAAGTGACTTGCCCACAGTCAGCCAGCTGACAAGTGACAGAGCCGGGATTCAAACCCATGACCTCTGACTCCCAAGCCCGGGCTCTTTCCACTGAGCCACGCTGCAATGGGTAGAGCACGGGCCTGGGAGTCAGAAGGTCATGGGTTCTAATCCCGACTCCGCCACCTGTGTGCTGTGTGACCTGGGGCAAGTCGCTTAACTGCCCTGGGCCTCAGTGACCTCATCTGTAAAATGGAGATTAACACTGTGAGCCCCACGTGGGACAACCTGATTACCTTGTACCTACCCCAGCGCTTAGAACGGTGCTTGGCACATAGTAAGCGCTTAACAAGTACCATGATTATTTATGATTACCTACCAGACTCCCAAAATCAGATGAGTGTTTTGAACTGGCTGGGGTTCTCTGCCCAATCTGGCCTTCCGTACCTGCGGGGGGAGAAAGCCACTCGACTCGGGCACCCACGAGCCAGGTTTTGGCCTTGTGTGGTTCTTTACCATAGCACTCTCTAATGTCACCAGACTGCTTTTTGGTCCCCGAAACTTATAAAGTCAATGCCTCTTTCTAACTGCCAAGTTCAATTCACACCTCAGACTACAAGTCTGACATCTTTACAAAATAGAGCTTCCCTAGGGTTTCCGTACATGAAAAATATATTCTAAAGCTTCAACTACTATAATCCCCATAACCAAGCAAGGAGCTGCTACAACGGTTTGTACAACGGTACAAAATGAGTTGTAGATTGGGTGAAATATTTTATTGGAACTTATTTACGACCATCACTTGTACTTCGTTCACGGGCAGAATTGATCGCTTAGCATTTAAAAGTTCAGGGAGGTGGCAAAGTGAAAGAAACTATTACTTAATCCTTCGGGTGCACCAAAATGTAAGATTTAGGAACATCTCTGACAACCAAGAATGGCTAAATTAAAGATATGAACTAGCTGATTCACACATTCCGTTTCACCTGCACGTTTGCTAGCGATCCGAGCTATTTTAATCAATGAACTGGAGAACGGCACAGACGCAGGATCACTTCCCTCTATTGTACTCCCAAGCACTTAGTACAGTGCTCTGCACACGGTAAGCGCTCAATAAATACCAGTGATTGCTCCTCGTCGTCATTCTGTAATCGCTCTAGCTCAGAAGCTGCCAGTGAATTTTGTCTGGGTCTGCAAGTCATCACTCGATGAGATTTCTTTAGGATTCCACTTGACTCACTAGCTCAGCTTCCCTGCCAATGTACAGAGCACAGAGTACTGTTTTTAACTTGTGACTGTGACCTCATTGAGCCTTTGAAGTCAAATTCTATTTTTCCAGAAACTCCACTGTAATCAAAAACCCTTCTCGGGGGATGCAGGCACTTTTAACTGAAGGTTAAATCGAAGGAGAAGCAGCGTGGCTCTGTGGAAGGAGCTCGGGCTTGGGAGTCAGAGGACGAGGGTTCTCATCCCGGCTCCGCCGCTTGTCAGCTGTGTGACTTTGGGCAAGTCACTTCACTTCTCTGTGCCTCAGTGACCTCATCTGTAAAATGGGGATTACGACTGTGAGCCCCACGTGGGACAACCTGATCACCTTGTGTGTACCCCAGTGCTTAGAACGGTGGCGCATGGCAGGCGCTTAACAAATACCGTCATTATTATTATTATTATTAAACTAATACATTTATTTTAACAACAAATAGCTTTAGAAGATGAGATGTTTGTCAGAAGATAGGCTTTTAGCTTTGCAACTCGATTTTGAGACTTGGATTTTTGGATTCCATTCCTAATTAGAACAATATATGCTTCTGAACGTAATTGAGAAGCAGCGTGGCTCAGTGGAAAGAGCCCGGGCTTGGGAGTCAGAGATCCTGGGTTCTAATCCCGGCTCCGCCGCTTGTCCGCTGTGTGACTGTGGGCCAGTCACTTCACTTCTCTGGGCCTCAGTTCCCTCCTCTGTAAAATGGGGATGAAGACCGTTAGCCTCACGTGGGACAACCTGATCACCCTGTATCTCCCCCAGCACTTAGAACAGTGCTCTGCACATAGTAAGCGCTTAACAAATACCAACATTATTATTAAGGAGGGATCGTCGATGGATCTGTCCTTAACCGGAGCTCTCCTCGTCTCTCCTATCACCCCAGATAACTGAGTTGGTGGAGAGGCTGCCACATCTATTATCCTGATGTCTCCGGGCGCCCCGGAGAATGGAAAGAAATACTTAAAATAGACTTAGCGGGAGAAGAGGATAGCGATAACAAGCCAGCTGCTATAAAAAGAGGGAGCGAGCAACCAGTTCCACGCCACGCTCTTCAGACCAATCAATCAACCGGTACACCAATTAATCGACGGTATTCACTGCCTGCTTCCTCCGTGCAGTGCACTGTACTAAGCACTGGGAGACCGCACAATACAGTTCCCGACAGGTGCCTTTATCGGGCCAGTTCTGGTACTTTCATTCAATAGTATTTATTGAGCGCTTACTATGTGCAGAGCACTGTACTAAGCGCTTGGGATGAACAAGTCGGCAACAGATAGAGACAGTCCCTGCCGTTTGACGGGCTTACGGTCTAATCGGGGGAGACGGACAGACAAGAACAATGGCACTAAACAGCGTCAAGGGGAAGAACATCTCGTAAAAACCGATGGCAACTAAATAGAATCGAGGCGATGTACAATTCATTAACAAAATAAATAGGGTAACGAAAATATATACAGTTGAGCGGACGAGTACAGTGCTGTGGGGATGGGAAGGGAGAGGTGGAGGAGCAGAGGGAAAAGGGGAAATTGAGGCTTTAGCTGCGGAGACTTAAAGGGGGGATGGCAGAGGGAGTAGAGGGGGAAGAGGAGCTCAGTCTGGGAACGCCTCTTGGAGGAGGTGATTGTTAAGTAAGGTTTTGAAGAGGGAAAGAGAATCAGTTTGGCGGAGGTGAGGAGGGAGGGCGTTCCGGGACCGCGGGAGGACGTGACCCAGGGGTCGACGGCGGGATAGGCGAGACCGAGGGACGGCGAGGAGGTGGGCGGCAGAGGAGCGGAGCGTGCGGGGTGGGTGGTAGAAAGAGAGAAGGGAGGAGAGGTAGGAAGGGGCAAGGTGATGGAGAGCCTCGAAGCCTAGAGTGAGGAGTTTTTGTTTGGAGCGGAGGTCGATAGGCAACCACTGGAGTTGTTTAAGAAGGGGAGTGACATGCCCAGATCGTTTCTGCAGGAAGATGAGCCGGGCAGCGGAGTGAAGAATAGACCGGAGCGGGGCGAGAGAGGAGGAAGGGAGGTCAGAGAGAAGGCTGACACAGTAGTCTAGCCGGGATATAACGAGAGCCCGTAATAGTAAGGTAGCCGTTTGGGTGGAGAGGAAAGGGCGGATCTTGGCGATATTGTAGAGGTGAAACCGGCAGGTCTTGGTAACGGATAGGATGTGTGGGGTGAACGAGAGGGACGAGTCAAGGATGACACCGAGATTGCGGGCCTGCGGGACGGGAAGGATGGTCGTGCCATCCACGGTGATGGAGAAGTCTGGGAGCGGACCGGGCTTGGGAGGGAAGATGAGGAGCTCAGTCTTGCTCATGTTGAGTTTTAGGTGGCGGGCCGACATCCAGGTGGAGACGTCCCGGAGGCAGGAGGAGATGCGAGCCTGAAGGGAGGGGGAGAGGACAGGGGCGGAGATGTAGATCTGCGTGTCATCTGCGTAGAGATGGTAGTCAAAGCCGTGAGAGCGGATGAGTTCACCGAGGGAGTGAGTGTAAATGGAGAACAGAAGAGGGCCAAGAACTGACCCTTGAGGAACTCCAACGGTTAAAGGATGGGAGGGGGAGGAGGCGCCAGCGAAGGAGACCGAGAATGACCGGCCAGAGAGGTAAGAGGAGAACCGGGAGAGGACAGAGTCCGTGAAGCCAAGGTGAGATAAGGTATGGAGGAGGAGGGGATGGTCGACAGTGTCAAAGGCAGCAGAGAGGTCGAGGAGGATCAGAATGGAGTAGGAGTCATTGGATTTGGCAAGAAGGAGGTCACGGGTGACCTTAGAGAGAGCAGTCTCGGTAGAGTGGAGGGGACGGAAGCCAGATTGGAGGGGGTCTAGGAGAGAATGGGAGTTAAGGAATTCTAAGCATCGATTGTAGATGACTCGTTCTAGGATTTTGGAAAGGAAGGGTAGTAGGGAGATAGGACGATAACTGGAGGGGGAAGTGGGGTCAAGAGTGGGTTTTTTTAGGATGGGGGAGACGTGGGCATGTTTGAAGGCAGAGGGGAAGGAGCCCTTGGAGATTGAGTGGTTAAAAATAGAAGTTAAGGAAGGGAGGAGAGCAGGGGCGATGGTTTTAAGAAGGTGAGAGGGAATGGGGTCCGAGGCGCAGGTGGAGAGGGTGGCGCTTGCGAGGAGGGAGGAGATCTCCTCTGAGGATACTGCAGGGAAGGATGGGAAAGTAGGGGAGGGGGTCGTTGGGGGGGGAGGGGAGAGGCGGAGGGGTGACTTTGGGGAGCTCAGACCTGATCGTGTTGATTTTCGTGAGAAAATAGGTGGCCAGATCATTGGGGGTGAGAGATGGGGGAGGGGGAGGAACAGGGGGCCTAAGGAGAGAGTTAAAGGTCCGGAACAGTCGGCGGGGGTGACGGGCATGGGTGTCGATGAGGGAGGAGAAGAAGCTTTGCCTGGCGGAGGAGAGGGCAGAGTTAAGGCAGGAAAGGATAAATTTGAAGTGTGTGAGGTCGGCTTGGTGCTTGGACTTTCGCCAGCAGCGCTCAGCAGCTCGAGCATAGGAGCGTAGGAGGCGGACGGAGGAGGTGATCCAGGGCTGTGGGTTAGTGGCGCGAGAGCGGCGGAGGGAAAGGGGGGCGAGAGAGTCGAGATGAGTAGAGAGGGTGGAGTTGAGAGCGGAGACCCGATCGTCGAGAGTGGGAAGAGAGGACAGGGCGGCAAGGTGAGGCGAGATGCTATTGGAAAGACGGATGGGATCGAGAGAGCGGAGGTCTCTGTGGGGCAGTAGCGAAGATTTGCAGGGGGAGGGAGTGTGAGAGATGAGGCAGGTGAGAAGGTTATGGTCCGAGAGAGGGATTTCAGAGTCGGTGAGGGAGGAGATAGTGCAGCGGTAGGAGATGACGAGATCGAGGGTGTGACCGAGTCGGTGAGTGGGCGCGGTATGGTGGAGGAGGAGGTCGGCAGAGTCGAGGAGGGATAGCAGGCGGGCGGCAGAGGAGTCGTCGGGTACATCCGTATGGATGTCGAAGTCTCCGAGGATCAGAGTGGGCAGAGAGAAGGAGAGAAGGAAGGTGAGAAAGGGGTCAAGGTGGTTGAAGAAGTCGGAGGTGGGACCGGGAGGGCGGTAGATGACGGCGACAAGTAACTGGAGTGGGTGGTAGAGGCGAATGATATGGGCTTCGAAGGAGGGGAAGGAGAGGGAGGGGGGAGGAGGGATAGTGCGGAAGCGGCATCGGGGCGAGAGGAGGAAGCCGACGCCTCCTCCCTTACCGGTGAGTCTGGGGGAGTGGGCTGTCAACCTCCAATTTCACCTGCCGCACTGAATACAATTAACTCAAGCAGCAGTGTGGTCTAATAATAATAATAATAATAATTATAATGTTGGTATTTGTTAAGCGCTTACTATGTGCAGAGCACTGTTTTAAGCGCTGGGGGAGATACAGGGTCATCGGGTTGTCCCACGGGAGGTTCACAGTCTTAATCCCCATTTTCCTGAGGAGGTAACTGAGGCCCAGAGAATAATAATGTCGGTATTTGTTAAGCGCTTACTATGTGCAGATACAGGGGTAGATACAGGGTCATCAGGTTGCCCCACGTGAGGCTCACAGTTAATGCCCATTTTACAGATGAGGTAACTGAGGCACAGAGAAGTGAAGTGACTTGACCACAGTCCCACAACTGACAAGTGGCAGAGCTGGGATTCAAACCCACGACCTCTGACTCCCAAGCCCGGGCTCTTTTCACTGAGCCACGCTGCTTCTCATAGTCTAGTGGATTGAGTACGGGACTGGGAGTCAGAGGACCAGGGTTCAAATCCTCCACTTGTCTGTTGTGTGTCCTTGGCCAAGTCCCTTACCTCCTCTCTGCCTCAATTACTTAATCTGTAAAATGGAGATTAAAGTTGTGAGCCCCATGTGGGACATGGATTTTGTCCAACCTGATTCATTCATTCAGTCAATCATATATATTGAGCGCTTACTGTGTGCACAGCACTGTACTAAGCGCTTGGAAAAATACAACCTCATTATCATGTATCTACCCGAGAGGATAATACAGCGCCTAATAATAATAATAATAATAATGTTGGTATTTGTTAAGCGCTTACACCCCACCACGGCTTAGTGGAAAGAGCACAGATTTGGGAGTCAGGGGACGTGGGTTCTAATCCCGACTCCGCCACTCATCAGCTGTGTGAATTTGGGCAAGTCACTTCACTTCTCTGTGCCTCGGTTATCTCCGCTGTAAAATGGGGATTAAGACTGTGAGCCCCACGTGGGACAACCTGATCACCTTGTATATACCCCGGCGTTGAGAAGGGTGCTTGGCACATAGTAAGTGCTTAAAAAAGGCCATTATTATTATTATTATCATTATTATTATCCCGGCTCTGCCACTTGTCTGCTGGGTGACCTTGGGCAAGTCACTTTGCTTCTCTGGGCCTCAGTTCCCTCATCTGGAAAACGCGGATGGAGACTAGACTGTGAGCCCGTTGTTGGGTAGGGATTGCCTCTGTTACCAAATTGTACTTTCCAAATGTTTAGTACAGTGCTCTGCATACAGTAAGCGCTCAATAAATGACAGAATGAATGAACTGTACTCTCCAAGTGCTTATAGAAGCAGCGTGGCTCAGGGGAAAGGGCCCGGGCTTGGGAGGCAGAGGTCATGGGTCCTAATCCTCACTCCGCCACCTGTCAGCTGTGTGACTTTGGGCAATTCACTTGACTTCTCGGTGCCTCAGTTACCTCATCTGTAAAATGGGGATTTAGACTGTAATTCCCCACGTGGGACAACCAAATTACCCCGTAACTACCCCACCGCTTAGAAGAGCGCTCGACACAAAGTAAGCACTTAACAAATACCAACATTATTAAGTGCTGAGTACAGTGCTCTGCAGAGTAAGCACTCAGTAAATATGATTAAATGAATGAATTGTACTTTCCAAGCGCTTAGTGCAGTACTCTGCACACAGTAAGCGCTCAATAAATATGGTGGAGTGAACTGAACTTTCCAAGCGATTAGTACAGTCTCTGCACACAATAAGTGCTCAATAACCTCAATGGAACGAATGAATTGTCCTTTCCAAGCACTTAGTCCAGTACTCAGTCCAACATGGATCAGTGGAAAGAGCCCGGGCTTGGGAGTCTGAGGTCTTGGGTTCGAATCCCAGCTCTGCCACTTGTCAGCTGTGTGACTGTGGGCAAGTCACTTCACTTCTCTGTGCCTCAGTTACCTCATCTGGAAAATGGGGATTAACTGTGAGTCTCATTGGGACAACCTGATTACCCTGTATCTACCCCAGCCCTTAGAACAGTGCTCTGCACAGGGTAAGCGCTTCACAAATACCAACATTATTATTATTACTCTGCACCCAGTAAGTGCTCAATAAATAGGAATGAATAAATGAATTGTTCCTTGAGCCTCACGTGGGACAACCTGATGACCCTGTATCTCCCCCAGCGCTTAGCACAGTGCTCTGCACAGAGTAAGTGCTTAACAAATACCAACATTATTATTATTACTCTGCACCCAGTAAATGCTCAATAAATATGAATGCATGAATGAATTGTACTTTGCAAGCGATTAGCACAGTGCTCTGCACAGAGTAAGCGCTTAACACATACCAACATTATTATTACGCTGCACCCAGTAAGTGCTCAATAAATACGAATGCATGAATGAACTGTACTTTCCAAGCGCTTAGCACAGTGCTCTGCACAGAGAAAGCGCTTAACACATACCAACATTATTAATTATTATTACACTGCACCCAGTAAGTGCTCAATAAATACGAATGCATGAATGAATTGTACTTTCCAAGCGATTAGCACAGTGCTCTGCACAGAGAAAGCGCTTAACACATACCAACATTATTATTATTACGCTGCACCCAGTAAGTGCTCGATAAATACGAATGCATGAATGAATTGTACTTTGCAAGCGCTTAGCCCAGTGCTCTGCACAGAGAAAGCGCTCAACACACACCAACATTATTATTATTACGCTGCACCCAGTAAGTGCTCGATAAATACGAATGCATGAATGAATTGTACTTTGCAAGCGCTCAGCCCAGTGCTCTGCACAGAAAAAGCGCTCAACACGTACCAACATTATTATCATTATTACTCTGCACCCAGTAAGTGCTCAATAAATACGAATGCATGAATGAACTGTACTTTCCAAGCGCTCTGCACAGAGAAAGCGCTCAACAAGTACCAACATTATTATTATTATTATGCTGCACTCAGTAAGTGCTCAATAAATACGAATGCCCGAATGAATTGAACTTTCCAAGCGCTCAGCCCAGTGCCCTGCACAGAGTAAGCGCTCAAGCAACAGGATGGGATGAAGGGCGGCCTGTTAAGTCCCCCCGGCCCCGCCCCCCTGCAGAAGGGAGGTCACGTGGTGGGGGCAGAGGCGCGCGGCGGGCCGTTCTCCCGTCACGTGCAGCGCCGCCCTTTCCTCGGCCGCCTCGCGCCCGGGGCCGAGGGGACGGCGCGCACGCGCAGCCGGGGCGGCGCGCGGCCCCTCGCGCGCGCGCGCGCCCCGCCCTCACGCGCTCTCCCCCGAGCGGCGCGAGCTCCTTCTTTGGCGCCGCAGCCGCTCCCCGCGCAGGCGCAGTGCTGGGGGCGAAATCCTCACTGCGCCATCGGCTCGGCGGCGGCCCAGAGGCGGCGGGGGGAGGGTGAGGAAGGAAGGAAGGCGGCGTGGCAGGCAGGCTGGCTCGGGAAAGAGACGTGCACTTAAATAACCCTCTCCTCCCCGACGCCCATTCGGCGGCACAGACCCCTTCGGCGGAAGGGCTTGCCTCGCCGCCGCCGCCGCCGCCATTTCCAGAAGGTTCCAGTCGCAGTCCCCGCCGCCGCCGACCATGGCGGAGCCCCCAGGGCGCCGCAGCGGCCGTGGCGCATGCGCGGGAGGGAAGAGGCATTCAGTCAGTCAGTCATTCAGTCATTCGATAGTATTGATTGAGCGCTTACTATGTGCAGAGCACTGGACTAAGCGCTTGGAATGGACAAATCGGCAACAGATAGAGACCGTCCCTGCCCAATTCCTTCATTCAATAGTATTTATTGAGCGCTTACTAGAAGCAGCGTGACTCAGTGGAAAGAGCCTGGGCTTTGGAGTCAGAGGGCATTCATTCATTCATTCATTAGTATTTATTGAGCGCCTACTATGTGCACAGCACTGTACTAAGCGCTTGGAATGAACAAGTCGGCAACAGATAGAGACAGTCTAATGGGGGGAGACAGACAAGAGCAATGGCAATAAATAGAGTCAAGGGGAAGAACATCTCGTAAAAACGAGGTCATGGGTTCGATTCCCGGATCTGCCACTTGCCAGCTGGGTGACTGGGGGCCAGTCACTTCCCTTCCTCTGGGCCTCAGTGACCTCATCTGTAAAATGGGGATGAAGACTGTGAGCCTCACGTGGGACAACCTGATGACCCTGTATCTACCCCAGCACTTAGAACAGTGCTCTGCACATAGTAAGCGCTTAACAAATACCAACATTAGGTGCAGAGCACTGTACTAAGCGCTTGGAATGCACAATTCGGCAACAGAGACCATCCCTGCCCAATTCATTCATTCAGTAGTATCGATTGAGAGCTTGCTATGTGCAGAGCACTGGACTAAGCGCTTGGAATGGACGATTCGGCAACAGATACAGACCATCCCTGCCCATTGACGGGCTCACAGTCTAATGGGGGGAGACAGACGGACAAAAACAAGACAACATAATCACGATAAATAGAATCAAGGGGATGTACGCCTCATTAACAAAATAAATAGGGGAATAAAAATCTATAGAAATGAGCACAGTGCTGAGGGGAAGGGAGAGGGGGAGGAGCAGGGGGAAAGGGGGGCTTAGCTGAGGGGAGGTGAAACAGGGTCAGAGAGAGAGCAGAGGGAAAAGGGGAAGCTCAGTCTGGGAAGGCCTCTTGGAGGAGGTGAGCTCTCATTCATTCAATAGTATTGACTGAGCACTTACTATGTGCTAGGGACACTAAGCTAAGCGCTTGGGATGGACACTTAGGCAACAGAGACCATCCCTGCCCAATAACGGGCCCCATTTATTAATAATAATGATAATAATGATGGCATTTGTTAAGCGCTTACTATGTGCAAAGCACTGTTCTAAGCGCTGGGGAAGATACAAGGTGATCAGGTCGTCCCATGTGAGCTCTCAGTCTTCGTCATTTTACAGATGGGCTAACTGAGGCCCAGGGAAGTGAAGTGACTTGCCCAAAGTCACAGGGCTGACCAGTGGCTGAGCCGGGATTTGAACCCATGATAGTATTTATTGAGTGCCTGCTATGTGCAGAGCACTGGACAAAGCGCTTGGAATGGACAATTCGGCAACAGATAGAGACCATCCCTGCCCAATTCATTCATTTATTCATTCAGTTGTATTTACTGAGCGCTTACTATGTGCAGAGCACTGGACTAAGTGCTTGGAATGGACAATTCGGCAACAGATAGAGACCATCCCTGCCCATTGATGGGCTCACAGTCTAATCGGGGGAGACAGACGGACAAAAGCAAGACAACATAATCACGATAAATAGAATCAAGGGGATGTACACCTCATTAACAAATTAATAGGGTAATATACCCAAAGTACGGGCTCACAGGCTAAACGGGGATCTTGATGATGTCGCCTCGTTTTTGTCTCCCCCGTTTAGCCTGTGAGCCCGTCGTCGGGTGGGAAATTGTCTCTTAACTGTGGCCGAATTGTCCATTCCAAGCGCTTAGTCCAGTGCTCTGCACATAGTAAGCGCTCGGTAAATACGATTGAATGACTGACTGAATGAATGAATAGTGTAGTGGCCCATCCCAGGCTCAGTGGAAAAAGCCCGGGCTGAGGAGTCAGAGGTCACGGATTCTAATCCCCACTCTGCCACTGGTCAGCTGGGTGACTTTGGGCAAGTCACTTCATTTCTCTGGGCCTCAGTGACTTCATCTGTGAAATGGGGAGGAAGACTGTGAGCTCCACATGGGACAACCTGATTACCTTGTAATAAAAATAATAACAATGTAAGCCCGTCACTGGGCAGGGATTGTCTCTATCTGTTGCCGAATTGTGCATTCCAAGCACTTAGTACAGTCCTCTGCACATAGTAAGCGCTCAATCAACACTACTGAATGAATGAATTGGGCAGGGATGGTCTCTGTTGCCGAATTGTCCATTCCAAGAGCTTAGTCCAGTGCTCTGCACATAGTGAGCGCTCAATAAATGCTATTGAATGAATGAATGAATAATAATAATTATGGTATTTGTTAAGTACTTACTATGTGCCAAGCACTGTTCCAAGCGCTGGGGTAGATACAAGGTAATCAGATTGTCCTCCGTGGGGCTCACATTTTTAAATCTCCATTTTTACAGACGAGGTCACCGAGGCCCAGAGAAGTGAAGTGACCTGCCCAAGGTCACCCAGCAGACAAGTGGCAGAGCCGGGATTAGAACTCACGACCTCTGACTCCCAAGCCTAGGCTATTTCCACTGAGCCACGCTGCTTCTCTATATAATAATAATAATAATAATGTTGGTATTTGTTAAGCGCTTACTATGTACAGAGCACTGTTCTAAGCGCTGGGGGAGATACAGGGTAATCAGTTTGTCCCACATGAGGCTCACAGTCTTAATTCCCATTTTACAGATGAGATAACTGAGGCACAGAGAAGTGAAGTGACTAGGCCACAGTCACACAGCTGACAAGTGGCAAAGCGAGATTCGAACCCATGACCTCTGATTCCCCAGCCCAGGCTCTTTCCACTGAGCCACGCTGCTTCTATCTACCCCCCAGTGTTTTGAAGAGTGCTTGGCACATAGAGAAGCAGCGTGGCACAGTGGAAAGAGCCCGGGCTTGGGAGTCAGAGTTCATGGGTTCGAATCCCCGCTCCACCGCTTGCCAGCTGTGTGACTTTGGGCAAGTCACTTAACTTCTCTGTGCCTCAGTTACCTCATCTGTAAAATGGGGATTAAAACTATGAGCCCCATGTGGGACAACCTGATCACCTTGTATCCCCCAGCACTTAGAATAATGCTTTGCACATAGTATATATATACACACACTTACAAATACCAGCATTATTATTATCAGGCCTCCCCGCTAAGTTTGGTTTTTTTTGAGAAGCAGCGTGGCTCAGTGGAACAAGCCCGGGCTTGGGAGTCAGAGGTCATGGGTTTGAATTCCGGCTCTGCCACTTGTCAGCTGGGTGACTGTGGGCAAGTCACTTAACTTCTCTGTGCCTCTGTTCCCTCATCTGTATAATGGGGATTAAAACTGTGAGCTTCATGTGGGACAACCTGATGACCCTGTATTTCTCTGCATTTAGAACAGTGCTTGGCATGTAGTAAGCACTTAACAAATACCAACATTATTATTATTATAATTATTAATATTATAGTAAACGCTTAACAAATACCAACATTATTGTCAGCTGTGTGACTGTGGGCAAGTCACTTGACTTCTCTGTGCCCGTTCCCTCATCTGTCAAATGGGGATGAAGACTGTGAGCCTCACGTGGGACAACCCGATAATAATAATGATAATGTTGGTATTTGTTAAGCGCTTACTATGTGCCGAGCACTGTTCTAAGCGCTGGGGTAGACATAGGGGAATCAGGTTGTCCCACGTGGGGCTCACAGTCTTAATCCCCATTTTACAGATGAGGGAACTGAGGCCCAGAGAAGTTAAGTGACTTGCCCACAGTCATACTGCCAACAAGTGGCAGAGCTGGGATTCGAACTCATGAGCCCTGACTCCAAAGCCCGTGCTCTTTCCACTGAGCCACGCTAACCCGATATCTACCCCGGCACTTAGAACAATGCTCTGCACAGAGTAAGCGCTTCACAAATACCAACATTATCGTGGCGCAGTGGAAAGAGCACGGGTTTTGGAGTCAGGGCTCATGAGTTCGAATCCTAGCTCTGCCACTTGTCAGCTGTGTGACTGTGGGCAAGTCACTTAACTTCTCGGTGCCTCAGTTCCCTCATCTGTAAAATGGGGATGAAGACTGTGAGCCCCACGTGGGACAACCTGATTCCCCTGTGTTTACCCCAGCGCTTAGAACAGTGCTCTGCACATAGTAAGCGCTTCACAAATACCAACGTCATTATGTCAGCTGTATGACTGTGGGCCACTCACTTCCCTTCTCTGTGCCTCCGTTCCCTCCTTTGGAAAATGGGGATTAAGACCGTGAGCCTCACGAGGGACAACCTCATTACCCTGGCTCTCCCCCGGCGCTTAGAACAGTGCTCTGCACAGAATATTCATTCATTCATTCAATAGTATTTATTGAGCGCTTACTATGTGCAGAGCACTGTACTAAGCGTTTGGAATGTACAAGTTCACCAATACCAACATTATCATCATTATAGTAAGCGCTTCCCAAATACCACCATCATCGTGTCAGCTGTGTGACGGTGGGCCACTCACTTCACTTCTCTGTGCTTCCCTCATCTGTTAAATGGGGATGAAGACTTTGAGCCTCAAGAGGGACAACCCGCTGACCTTGGATCTCCCTCGGTGCTTAGAACAGTGCTCTGCACATAGTAAGCGCTTCCCAAATACCACCATCATCGTGTCAGCTGTGTGACTGTGGGCCACTCACTTCACTTCTCTAGGCCTCTGTTCCCTCCTCTGGAAAATGGGGATGAAGACTGTGAGCCTCAAGAGGAACAACCCGCTGACCTTGGATCTTCCCTGGCGCTTAGAACAGTGCTCTGCACAGAGTAAGCGCTTCCCAAATACCACCATCATCATTATTATAGTAAGTGCTTCCCAAATACCACCATCATCGTGTCAGCTGTGTGACGGTGGGCCACTCGCTTGACTTCTCTGGGCTTCCCTCATCTGTCAGATGGGGATGAAGACTGGGAGCCTCAAGAGGAACAACCCGCTGACCCTGGATCTCCCCCGGCGCTTAGAACAGCGCTCTGCACAGAGTAAGCGCTTCCCAAATACCACCATCATCATTATTATAGTAAGCGCTTCCCAAATACCACCATCATCGTGTCAGCTGTGTGACGGTGGGCCACTCGCTTCACTTCTCTGTGCCTCAGTGACCTCATCTGTCAAATGGGCATTAACTGTGAGCCTCACGTGGGACAACCTGATGACCCTGTATCTCCCCCGGCGTTTAGAACAGCGCTCTGCACAGAGTAAGCGCTTCCCAAATACCACCATCATCATGATTATAGTAAGCGCTTCCCAAATACCACCATCATCGTGTCAGCTGTGCGTGGCTCAGTGGAAAGAGCACGGGCCCTGGAATCAGGACTCATGAGTTCGAATCCCAGCTCTGCCACTTGTCGGCTGGGTGACTGTGGGCGAGTCACTTCACTTCTCTGTGCCTCAGTTCCCTCATCTGTAAAATGGGGATGAAGACTGTGAGCCCCACGTGGGACAACCTGCTTCCCCTATGTCTACCCCAGCGCTTAGAACAGTGCTCGGCACATAGTAAGCGCTTAACAAATACCAACCCAAAAAAAAAAAAAAAAGCTGTGGGACGGTGGGCCGCTCGCTTGACTTCTCTGGGCTTCCCTCATCTGTCAAATGGGGATGAAGACTGGGAGCCTCAAGAGGGACAACCCGCTGAGCCGGGATCTCCCCCCCGGCGCTTAAAACAGCGCAGAAGAAGCGCTTCACAAATACCAGCGCTATTAGCATTATTTGAGGGGGCGGCGCGCGCGCGCGCGCGCGCGTGTGTGTGTGTGTGTGGCGTGGGGAGGGGGCGCGTGCCCCCGCGCGGGGTGTGGGGTCACGTGCGGGGGGCGCTCGGCCAATGGGAGGCGGGCGGCGGGGTCTCTCTCGCGCGCGCGCGCGCGAGCGGGAGGGGAGGGGGGGGAGGGGCCGCCCGGCGGCGGGACATGGTGGCGGAGCCCTGCCCGGCGGCGGCGGCGGCGGCGGCGGCGGCGGCGGCGGCGGCCTCAGCGGTCTCATCAGACGCGGGGGCTTCGCGCTGCCCGTCCCGGCGCCGCTGAAGCCCCGTCCCCCTCCCCTCCGCCCTCCCCGGGGGACACCGCCGGCCGGGGCCGGGGGGCGTGGCCGGGCGGGGAGGGGAGGGAGGGAGGGAGGAAGGAAGGAAGGACCGGCCGTGAGGAAGGAAGCAAGGAAGGAAGGAAGGAAGGAAGAAGGAAGGAAGGAGCGCGTCGGGCCGCCCAGCTGGAAAACCCCGCGCGACGTCCCTCCGGCTCCGCAACCCGGTAAGTGAGCCTCGACCCCCGCCCGACCCCCCCGCCCCTCTCCCCCGTCCACCACGACGACGACAAGGACCGGCCGGACGCTCCCCTCGCCGCCGCTCTCCCTGACGCCCGGAACATGGCGGGGAGGCCGGCGGCGGCGGGGCGGGGGCCGTGCGTGTGTGTGTCTGTCTGTCTGTCTGGGGGGGTGCCTGTCTGTGCCTCTGTGATGGGGGTCTGAGCTCTACGCCTGGGTGTCTGTGACGAGGTGTTTGTGACGGGGTGTGTGATGCGGTGTATATCTTGTGTGTGTGATTGGGGGGGGGTGTCTGGGGAGTATGCCTGTGTGTGTGTGGGATGCCGTGTATGTCTTGGGGGTGTGTGTCTGTGATGGGGTGGATGGCTGTGTGTGTGTCTGGGATGCGGTTGTATGTCTTGGGGGTGTGTGTCTGCATGTGTGTGTCTATGGGGGGGGGGTGTATGGCTGTGTGTGTCTGAGGTGTACGCCTGGGTGTGTGTCTGTGATGCGGTGTATGTCGTGTGGGTGTGATAGGGTGGATGGCTGTGTGTGTCTGAGGTGTACGCCTGGGTGTGCCTGTGATGCGGTGTATGTCTTGTGGGTGTGTGTCTGCGTGTGTGATTGGGGGTGTGTGTGCGTGTGTGTCTGTGATGGGGTGTATGGCTGTGTGTGTCTGAGGTGTACGCCTGTGTGTGTGTGTGTGATGCGGTGTATGTCTTGTGTGTGCAATGGGGTTTATGGCTGTGTGTGCCTGAGGTGTACGCGTGTGTGTGTCAGTGATGTGGTGTCTGTCTTGTGTGTGTGTGTGATGGGGTGTATGGTTGTGTGTGTGTGTGATGGGGTGTATGGTTGTGTGTGTCGGAGGTGTACGCTTGTGTGTGTCTGTGATGCGGTGTATGTCGTGTATGTGTGTGATGGGGTGTATGGCTGTGTGTGTCGGAGGTGTACGCGTGGGTGTGTGTATGTGTCTGATGCGGTGTATGTCTTGTGTGTGTGTGTGTGTCTGCGTGTGTGATGGGGGGTGTGCCTGTGTGTGTCTGAGGTGTACGCGTGTGTCTCTGTGTGTGTGTATGATGCAGTATAGGTCTTGTGTGTGTGTGTGTCTGCGTGTGTGATTGGGGGGGGGTGTGCCTGTGTGTGTCTGAAGTGTACGTGTGTGTGCCCGTGGGGGTGTGTGTGTGTGTGTGTCGATGATGCGGTGTATGGTGTGTGGGTGTGTCTGTGATGCGGTGTCTGGTGTGTGCGTGTGTGTCTGCCTGTGTGTTGGGGTGTGTGGGTCTGTGTGTATGTATGCGTGTGAGGGTGTGATGCGGTGTGTGTGACTGATGGGGTGCGTGCCTGTGTGTGCGAGTGTGTGTGTGTGTAAGGGGGGGATTGAGGGCGAGGGGCGGCAGCGACAAGGGAAAGCAGCCGCCGCAGCAGCATCGCCCCTTGTCAAAAGCTCTGAAAAACGGGGCCAGGAGGAGGAGGAGAAATCGCTCCCTTCTCGGGGTTCGCCCGGAGAGTCGGGGGGGCCGCAGTGTCCGCAGCCTCCCCCGGGCAGGTCGGGCTCCCTAACCGCTGGGCCCAAAGCTCTGCCCCCCGGCCCGCAGAACCACAGCTGGCGGCTCTTCCGCCCACGGAGCAAAGAATGTCACAGCCGGGGGAAACCCTCGAAGGGGATTTTTCGAGGCGGAGTGGCTCTTCGGACAGAACCCTAGATTTAAAAACGAATAGTCCCCTGAAGGAAACCCCGGGCCTTGGCCGCCCGCCTTTCACTTGACATCGACGGGAGTCAAAAAACCAGAAGGAATAAGCTTTCCGAGCTGGGCGGGGGGGGGGTCCCTTTAAAACCCTCTGGAAAGGATATTGCGCACAGTAAAGTCACTAGTCCTTTTTAAAAAACAAAAATAAGTGTAAGGAGCCGTTCGTTAGAGCGAGAGGTGCCAGCGGGTCTTTAAAAAGATAAGAGAAGGCACAGGATCTTCCACTCGTGCATCATCACGTCGCTGCTTTCCTAGAGATTAGCTCAGCGCTGGCAGAGCGTAGGCCCCCGTTGGCGCCGAGTGGCCGAAAGACAAAACGAGATAGGGAAAGAGGATCTAGTACTTATATTCACGAGTTCGGTCGTCGGGATCGGAAACCGTTCGTCTGCCACGAAGACTTGAACCGAACATTTTTCAGACTCCCCAGTGTTATCACCAGGAGATTCTCTGAGGTGCCTTATTAGGGACTTCGGCCCGTGGGGTCTGAAAAAAACCCATCGGTCAGTTTTGCCTCTAAGTAATAACTGTAGTACAGTCCCCGTCCGGGGCACGTCCGATAGGAGATGGAGAGACCGACGGCTCCTAAACGCGGCAGAGAGGGGAGAGATAGAGGGTCCTTGGAAAGAAAAGTGAACGAGTGCCAGGGGTGGGGTGAAGGCATCCGGCGGGGAGGGACGTCTTTACGGTCCAGATCCAGCCTTGGTCTTTTTAGTGTTTTGGGTGGCGAAAGCACCTTTGAGGAGAGATGCCTGTGCCTTAAATAAAAAGTAGGGAAGCAGGGTAGGTGTGTGTGGCACAAAGATTAAAGGGAGATAGAGTGGTTGCAGTGGGAGCGATGCGTAAAAAGGGATCAAAAAGAGCAACAGAAAGGTGAGATCATTTGGAAGATCAGAACCAGGGCCCTTGGATTTGATTCGGAAAGCAGTAGTTGGTCTGTAGGAGGAGGAAGTAGGGGAAAGGGATCCCGGTGATAGGTACATGTTTAGCCTTACCCTTCAAAGACGATAGCCCTGATGATGGTGTTTTCTATGTGCATCGATATACCGTACAAGCCCAGTGCACAGTCTTTTGGAAAGAGATGGCAGAAATAGTCAATGAGAGGATTTTGGAGTGTTTTAAAATACTTTGCCCTCCTTTACATTAAAGGTCTTGTAAAAAAAAAAAAACAAAAAAAACTTCTTACCTAGTTCAGTGTACTTACTAGTAGATAACGGGTACTAAGCTTTGAATGTTATGAGTCATCTTCGTATTGTATTTCATTATGTGAAAAGCATGGCAGGTGAGCAAAGTCGCATCACGTTCCACCAGAGGTGGGTTCAGAAAGTAGGCTATTTTAAGGGCAACTGGTCAGGAATTGTGGTCTCTTGCTTTCCTCAGCCTTTGCTTCTTAACACCTGCTGTCAGAAGACACGATAACTACTTAATTATAGCGGTGTGTGGCTATGTAGATAAGCTATTTGAATGTCTTGTACATCCGGCAGGGAGTGTGTATACCTATTCTATGGTGTTATAGTCTCTCAAGTGCTTAGTATAGTGCTCTGCATACAGTAAGTGCTCAACAAATGTCATTAGTTGATTTTGATGGGGGTTCTTTTATTCCAGGGGAGTGGATGGCTGGGAAACACCAGCCCTCTGGGTGAGATGAGGCAGGAGATAAAATTTGAGACGTGCAATTGCTTCCTCCCAAGGTAGTAACTAGCTGACTCTAAGACAGCTAGGCAGATGCAGTAACTCTGAAAAAATTACTTGTAATAATTCTGGTATTTTGTTGAGCATTCAGTGAGTGCACTGCCCTGTACTAAACACTGAAGCACAAGATACAGCGTGGCTCAGTGGAAAGAGCACGGGCTTTGGAGTCAGGGCTCATGAGTTCGAATCCCGGCTCGTCCACTTGTCAGCTGTGTGACTGTGGGCAAGTCACTTTGCTTCTCTGCGCCTCAGTTCCCTCATCTGTAAAATGGGGATGAAGACTGTGAGCCCCACGTGGGACAACCTGATTCCCCTATGTCTACCCCAGCGCTTAGAACGGTGCTTGGCACGTAGTAAGCGCTTAACAAATACCAACGTTAAGATACATTCCTTCCCCTCAAGGAGGGAGCACTGGCCTGGAAGTCAGAGAACCTGGGTTCTTATCCCCACAGCTCCCCTCGTCTGCTGTGTGCCTTTGGACCAGCCACTTAACTTCTCTGGGCCTCAGCTACCTCATCTGTAAAATGGGGATTAAAGCTTGTGAGCCCCATCTGGGACAGGGATCGGGGCCACCTGATTCCCTTGTATCTACCCCAGCACTTACTAGAGTGCCTGACACAGTAACTGCTTAGCAAATACCATAAAAAAAGTGATCTTATACTCATGAGGAGACAGACGTAAAACTCTTTACAAAATGGAATCGGAATAACACAAATGGATTACACATTTGTTACAAGTTCTGAGGATGGATATAACAAATTCATAAAACCAAGGGGTGACTTTTGATACAACTGGTGGGGTGTTAGAAATTAATAACAGCAACAATTAGAGTACTTTGACTAGTAGAGTTTGTGTTGGTTAGTAGTACATGCTTACTTTGTACAAAGCACTGGGGTAGATGCAGGCTGATCAGATTGAACATAGTCCCTGACCCATGTGGGCTTCACATTCTTAATGCCCATTTTACAGATGAGATAACTGAAGCATGGAGAAGTGAAGTGGCTCGCCCAAGGTTACACAGAAGACGAGTGGCAGAGCTGGGACTAGAACCCAGGTTCTTCCGAGTCCCAGGCCCGTGATCTCTCCACTAGGCCACTAATTGGGGAGGGTTTATTGGAGGAGGCAAGATTTTAGGAGGAATTCGAAGTTTCGGGATTTGTGAATTACTCACTTTTATCTGTGGTGGGTCTAAAATCAGATGGAAGAGGTGTTTTGACAAATAGATTGGTGTGCCAGTAAATCTGGATCTGCTCCCTAAACCAAATTTTGCCCATTCCTGGATTTACAGCCCTGTTTGGGGTGGTTCCTACTAGAGAAGTGGAAATGTGTTAATCTGATCTGTGACAAATTTCAGTTACCAAAAGCTGTAAAAGAGGTAATTTTCTCCTTAGTCTTAATCTCATGTAAATATGGTGGAAGATAATTCCTGTGACATTTAAGTGCCAACTTTGTGCCAAGCAATGTACTAAACACTGGGATAGATATAAGATAATCAAGTTGGACACAGTTCTTGTTCCACATAGGGCGCACAGTCTTAGGAGAGAGTAGGATTAAATCCCATTTAGACTGAGCCCGTTGTTGGGCAGGGATTGTCTCTCTCCGTTGCCAAATTGTACATCCTAAGCGCTTAGTACAGTGCTCTGCACACCGCAAGCGCTCAATGAATACGATCAAATGAATGAATGAATGAAATCCCCATTTTACAGATGAGGAAATTGAGACCCAAAGAAGTTTGTGACATTCTCAAGGTTACCCAACAGGCAAGTGGCAGGGCCAGGGTTTGAGGCCGGGTCCTCTGACTCCCAGATCCGTGCTCTTTCCACTGGGCCATGAAATGGTGAGGAATTGTGGGATGAGGACGCTTTCTCTTTGTTGAACATTTTGCCATTCATTTCTCCTTTGGTGTATTCATTGAAGAATCAAGGTACTTGGAAGGGAGTCCTTTTCTTGGAAAAAGATCCTCGATCTTGCTTTGAGCAAGAAAACTTTCTCTCCAATCTAGTCTTCATTACTAGCCGTGGTGGGTTCTGAAGCAAAATTGAGAATTGCTCAGACCTCCCTTCCCAACATTAAATTCCTGGAACTCTGCCACATTTGCATAATAATAATCATTAAAATAACGTGGTTTTATAGAATGCTTTTATTTTTCCAAAAGCCTATCATGTTATCTCATTTTATCCTCACAACATCCCTGTGAAGTAGGAGGCGGCAAGTACTATTATTCCCATTTTAGAGATGAGGAAACTGAAGCCCAGAGAGGTTAAGTAAATGGCCCAAGATGATCCGATCACCATCAGTGGTATTTACTGAGCGCTTACTATGTGCAGATCACTGTAGACTGAGTCCCCGAGTTTACTGGCTCCTAACCCCATGCTCTTTCCATTGGATCATGCTGCCCCTTTTTTAGATATTATGATTTATTATTGTGACATTATTTCAGACTATCTGAATCTTGTTTGGCTTAAATGGCGGGTGACTTTGGATGATGTTTCATCGGTGGGTTCAGATTGCTTTGAGATGCTTTTGTTTAATGATTCGCTTTACTCCCGTCGTTGGTACTGAAGGTCGTATGAAGTTTTCAACCTGAATCGTTTAAGCCCCTTATTAAGTGTAATTTCTTAATTCTGCCAAGGAATTGCTATTTCATTAAGGTCCTTGTTAGGCTCCTACTATGTGTCAAGCATTCATTCGATTCATTCGGTCGTATTCATCATCGATGGTGGGCAGGGAATGTCTCTGTTTATTGTTGTGCTCTTCCAAGCACACAACACTCAATAAATATGATTGAATGAATGGTATTTATTGAGCACTTATTCTGTGCAGAGCACCACGCTACGGGCGTGGGAGAGTACAGTACGACAGAGTTGGTACACATGTTCCCTACCCACAGTGAGTTTACAGTTTATAAGGGGAGACAGACTTTAACGTGAGCACCATTCTAAGGTCTGGGGTAGGTACAAGATGATCAGGTTGGACACAGGGTGCCTCACAGACTAGGTAGGAGAGAGTAGGATTTAATCCCCATTTTACAGATGAGGAAACTGAGGCTCAGAAAAGTTAAGTGATTTGCCCGAGATCACTCTGCAGACCAGTGCTGGAGCTGGGTTTAGAACCCAGGTCCTCTGATTCCCCTGCCGGTGCTTTTTCCACTAGGCTGCACTGCTTCTCATGTAGTCCTAAGGCTCTCCATAATTCATTGAAGTTTTACAGAATGCCAGGAGCAGGGTGAGTGAAAAGAGCTCTCTGGGCAGTGAAGCAGGGCCAGTGTGTGTATACAGGAGTAGCTGCTGCTTGTGTGGGGAGGGAACGTGGACTCTTGAGTTGTAGAAAAGAATGTTTTCCTAGGATGAAGCCTTTTCCTCACTCCCCTCACAAAGAACTGTTTCCTCACCAGCCTTGAGCATTCGCTTATATATAGACTCAGGTCTTCATAATGCGTAATAAGCCTGCAAAATTCTGACTTTGGAATGTGACTGTTACTTTTCTCGTATCACCTCTTGAGGCAGGAAGGCATCATCTCACATGCATTTAGGAGGGCTTGAAAGCAACCCACTGGCTCTTTAGTAGACTTGAAACCATCCTGGTAGTTTCACAGCTCTCTTCAGGGACCTTGGCCCGTTTGTGTTTCGTGTCGTACCATGATCCTTGACGTGCTGGCTCTTACAACTGTTACCTTCAGCATAGGTGTTGAAACTGAAACTAAAATAAAAAGGCCTGGGTGTTTAGCAGCAGGCTAAAAACAAAACTCGTAAGGCGGGGGGCGGAGGGGTGCATTGAGTTTTCTCTTTTTTAAACAATAGGCAGCTCTTCCATCCAAGTAATGAGAACTTCTACTAACTGTAGTCACGGTTATTTTGTTTTTTTAGCAATAAAACTCAAAACATTGAAACTTTCAGTACAGTAGTGTGCATTAATGAGTCTAGATCATCGCGGAGCCGATTTTGTGATCGTTAACCTGATGTATTTTGAAAAGCAGATGACCTTTAACTAGGTCGTTGCTGCATACTTTAATTCCACTAAATTTAACTTTTGCTCATTTGAAACTATCGGTACACTGAGCCACAGACTTAGAGAAAGCTCTTAGGGCAGTATATGGGTGGCCAAAGTTGGGGAAAGGCGTTAAATCTGTGCTTTTGGATTAAACCATTGTACTTCCTTATTTCTCCAATTGAAACAATACACAAACTATCCCACTTCCTTTTTTGCCCTGGCTTTAAGAGCTGTTTATGGTCGATGTACCCTGCTGGCTCTTTGCAAGCAAGTTCTCGACTGTTCTCCGTTCAAACCAGAGAAGTGGTCAGCTGACTTAGTGACTATTCCCGGCTGAGGAGCACCAGTGACTAATTTATTCAAAACATTTCTTAAATGTACGGTTCATGGAACTGAAATAGCCACTACTTCCTTCTCTGGATTCTGGGGGAACGGGGGCTTTGTAGAAGAATAAAATAATATCAAAGCTTCCATTTTTGCCAAAAGATTAATAGATCTCCACTGTCCAATATTTTGCCTGTAGCAAAATGGATCGATCTGAATTTTGCTGTTTGTTTTTTCTTCCTCTGTCTTCTGCTGGAGCGGCTAACGAATAAATAGTATGTGGAAGATGCTTTATGATTAAGAAGAGGTCACAGACCTTCCTTGCCTTCTTCGACTTTCATTTTAATACCCGTTGCAAAGACAGGAGTGTAGACTAGACGAGTGTGTTAATGAAAGATATTATCCTCCTGTTCTCCCCCCCCCGCCACACACACATACACAATTTAACTCTTCCACCCCCACCCTTTTCTTTTTTGCTTGAAGTTGGATGGAGATAATGTTTGAGATGCTCCCACCTCCTGGTTCAAGAAGGAGAGGGCCAGAATTCCAAGGAATTGTTCTGAACAGGCTTAACCTCCAAGAAATGGTGTGGAGCTGCTCTCTGCAGTCTCAGAATCCATCATTTAGCCTTCTGAGTACTCCCTTTGCGTGCGGTTGCTGCTCTGTGTTATACGTTAGGGCACGGGGGCGTCCATCAGCTCGTTCGATGGCATCGAACAACTGCGTAACCCCAGAGAAAGGCAGCTTTGAGTTTTAAGGATCATTAGTACGCTCTCGCAATGAACTAAATTTTGGAGTCCTACAACAGTGTTTTTCACTGACAAGTCTTGAAAGTTTAAATAGTTCCACACTGAAACACGGCAGCTCTCCAGCTCAGGGAGCTATTTAAATCCTTTTGGCTTGGTGCCAGCATGAGGGAGCGATAGCACCATCTCCATAGAGGCGAGAAACTTGGGGACTGTGGGCAGTAAAATATTGGCTTTGTCCCTGAATGCCGCGGGACAGGCTAGGCAACCTTAACTCACCTGCCCCACTCTTTGAAGTTGGATGGAAGCCAACTGGGAAGGGAATGATAGAATATCATCGCCACTTCTGGGTTTATCCCCCCACCTCTAGTTGGCCGTGGCAGGAATGGAGCTCTCTGATCAATGTGTGGGAATGGACTTTTGCCCAGGTCTAGCTGCAGCTGAGACTGGGCTCTTGACCAGCCCCATTCGAGGACGGTATCTATCACCCCCTCTTCCCGTCATCCCTCCCTCCACCATTCCAGGGCCAACCGGAGGCATTTTTTTGCCTGTCAACTACTGTTCAGTCTCCCTGGGTCTCTGCCTGACTTTCTGTCTTTCCCCTGGTGGGGCTTTTAGCAAACTATCGCTAAAAGATCCAAATCTGACCATGTTACATCCCCTTTGGGTAGAGGCAACTACGGAGGTCTGGGAATACAGAAGCAGCAGAACGGGTGGGGGAAGAGATGAGAGCACTTCCTGTTTCTGTGGAATCCAGCTCAGTTTAGGGTGAGACAGAAAAAAACAAGTAGAGGAGGATATGCTCAGTGCATAAGTGCCTTTCCCTCTTCACTTTTCCTACACACCCCCTGGGGTAGACACACACATACCCCGTCCATTTTCCGAGTGAACTCTTTGTAGAAGCTTGCCAAAAATCAGTTGTTTTGAATGGAGAAAAATTTCAAACCTCACAAATCGAACCCCTTTTTCATTAACTGAATGCCCACGTTTTCAGAACACGGTTGTTTCAGAGACCATGACTAAAGTGTTATACAAGGTTTATCTGTATCTCTTTCCCAAAACAAAACCTAAACAGATATAGGACAAACAGATGTGAGTTCCAACTGTTCTGATTCATTGTTTTCCTTCCTCTTGGCTATCAAGATCCCAGGCAGCCGGATTCCTTATTAGGCTCAAACAGAGACCCCTGAGGCATCTCGGTAGTTAATTTTTTCAATCAATCATATTTATTGAGCGCTTACTGTGTGCAGAGCACTGTACTACGCACTTGGGAGAGGACGATATAACGACATTGGTTTTATTCACTGATTTTTGGCACTGGGCCGTCAAGACTTCTGTGCCTTGGGTTTTTTTTCCCTCATGCTACATTTTTTTTTCTTTGAAGGTGAACCCACAAGAAATCTCTAGGCAGAATAGTCTCTTATTTTACATTTTTACAAATGTGGGTAGCAACAGATCAAATCATGGGATGAGCTCCATTTCAGCCTCTCTTTCCAGATCATTTCTAACCTTTCTGCCGACTTTTGCCAGTGGGACAGGATTTTTCCGTCCTGGCTCCCAAACTCTCCTCTCCCACCGGGGCTTGTTCTGCCTGCTACAGAGGAAGAATCCACCAGCTTTCTCCTCCTGTGTTCCCGATTCAAGTTAGGTTGTTTTTCCTTTTCCGCTGTTCAGCTGAGCAATCCCTGCCGTGGAAGGAAGAGGCCCGGTAAACTCCCTTGCCTCCTCTCCACTTAGGATATGGCTGAGGGAAGCTGGGTTCCCTCACCTCAGAGTGAGGCCCCGGGCTGTCCACTTTGAAGCTGTGATCTGCCTGCTGTCCAAAATGAAAGTAGGAAAAAAAAAAGAAAATCATAAAGGGCTAGTCCCACTGGCCTCCTGGCACCACCAGTCTTATTTCCACCCAACCAGACTGTGACTAGGAAGAGAGAAGCAGTGAGGCCTAGTGGATAGAGTACGGGCCTGGGGCTCAGAAGAACCTGGCTTCTAATCCCAGTTCCTCCATTTGTCTGCTGTGTGACCTTTAACAAGTCACTTCACTTCTCTGTGCCTTAGTTATCTTACAGAATGGGATTGAGAGTGTGAGCCCCATGTGGGACATGGACTGTGTCCAGTTTGATTACCTTGTACCTACCCTAGTGTTTAGTACAGTGCCTGGCACATAGTAAGTGCTTAACAAATACCATAAACAAAAAAAAGAGATAAAAGAACCCTCCACCATCTTCCGTGTAGTGGTTCCTTCCTGTCTCTCCAGGCCTCACATTGCATCGTTGCACGATCCAACTCCTTCTTAAACCCTCCTCCCCCCCATCCTGGCCTGTCCTCTAAGACTAGTAGCAGTGGAGGGTAGTTTAGCTAATGGTTACTGCTCTGGTGGGAAGCCTTGAGAAACAAACAATCTTCCCCCAACTATCCTTGTTAGAGTAACGAGTACACATAATATAACTTGTTACAATTTTTTTGCTTTTGTAAGTTGATGTGCATAACATATATACACTCTTTGATCGAGGAGGCTCATCTGTGCACATGTGACCTCAATCAGCATTATGTGGCAAGATTGACCTGATGTGCATACATTTCCCAGAGCAGGTGGAGTGGCAAGTCCTTCCCAATACTTAGGCTCTCTTTGCCACCCAGAGTTGTGCCTTGCCCTTGATGACACTTCCCATGAAGTGCTCAGAGTGCCACACCCCCTCCCAGTTGGCAAGGTCAGGGCTTTCTGTTGCTCACACTTTGGACAGCTCTCAAAAATACAAAGAAGCCCAGGGCTGAACTAGAAAATCAAAGAAACTTCCTGCTCCCCACTGAGAGGATGTAAGGTACATCCTCTGTGCCTGCCATTCGGTCTACCTTGGGATCTACAGAAAGATGGGCCCCAGAGCTGTTGGACACACACATGGAAACCTCGGGTCTACGGACAGTGACTTAGTAAATAACCTTAGAGTGCTTCTGCAGGGAGAAATAAAATCAGCAGATTCAGTCTTGTTTATCGTGTGCTTCCTGTGTGCAGAGCACTGTACTGAGCGGTTAGGAGAGTGCAGTGCAACAGAGTTAGTAAGCACGCTCCCTGCCCACAAGGAGCTCATAGTCTAGAGGATTCCAGTGACCAAATTCTCAACAGGCAGGAGAAGAAAACCCAGTCATTCGGGGAGATCCTGGGGCAAATTAAGGGAACGTGGTCAGGTATTATGAAGGCCGTGAGGACACTGAAGCATGGAGTTCTGCCGCTGCTAAGTGTTCCTTGACAGAAGTATCAAATGAATGAAGCAGGAAGGTACCTTAGAAATCATAAAGACCGTGATTTTGGATGGCCTCAGGGAAGAAATCAGAGGAAGCGGATCACAAAACAAACAAGCTGTACTTTTCTACCATATTCTGGACAAAATAACCAAGGGAACCCTTGCAGACCTAGACACTGTTAAGAACTGTGGGAACTGCAAACGGATTCTACCTGTGGGTAAATTCTTAGCAGAAACTAAGATGATGATAACCGTGGCTCTTAATTACCATTGGACACACTTCACTCCTGAATTTAGCCATTGTTTTAGAATCTGGAGGGCCTAGTCCAGAAAATTACCAAGTTATCCCTTGTGACTTGAGAAAGCGAGATTCCCCAAAGGGTTTTTCTCATGCTGAGCAAAGAGCACTACCAAGGGTGGAGGATGTTGGAGTCACCAAACGGTTGGAGATTGGTACTTGCCTTCTAAGAGTCATGAGGGCGACCTGTAGGGCCCGATCCACAGCCGTCCTAATAGCTGTGGAAATGGAAAGAGAAATGACAGATTCAACACAGAAATCCCAGAACACCTTAGATTAGAGAAGCAGCGTGGCCCAGTGGAAAGAGCCCGGGCTTGGGAGTCAGAGGTCATGGGTTCGGATCCCGGATCTGCCACGGTAAGTTGTGTGATTGTGGGCAAGTCACTTAACTTCTCGGTGCCTCAGTTACCTCATCTGTAAAATGGGGAGTAAGACTGTGAGCCTCACGTGGGACAACCTGATTACCCTGTATCTATGCCAGCGCTTAGAACAGTGCTCTGCACATAGTAAGCGCTTAACAAATACCAACATTATTATTATTATCTATCTGCCCTACAACTCGGAATCACTGTTCAGGCGAAAGTCTTTGACACTGTGGACCCACCCCCTTTTGGATACATCATCTAAGCATGGCTTCACTGACACTGTCTCCTCCTGATTCTCCTCCTCCTCAGTCTCTTTCACAGGCCCCTCCTCTGCCTTCCACCCTCTAACTGTGGGAGTCTTTCAAGGCTCTATTCTAGTCCCCTTCTATTCTCCATCTACACCCACTCTCTCAGAGAACTCATTCACCCACACGGCTTCACCTGCTGTCTTTACACAGATGATTCCCAGATCTTCCTCCTTTTTTGCGGTATTGCGTTTCCTCCTGCCTTCAGGACACATCTCTAATTTGAAGTCCCCCCAATGCTTCAAATTTAACATATCTGAAACAGAACTCCTCATCATCCTCATCTTCCCATCCTGGCACCACTCCCCACCCCTGACTTTCCCATCACTGTAAACAACTCCACCATACTCCCTGTCTCATAAGCCTGTAACTTTGACATTCTCAACTCATTTCTCTCATTCAACCCACATATTCAGCCTGTCACCAAGTCCTGTCAATTGTACCTTCACATCACTAAAATCTGACCTTTCCCTATCCATCTAAACTGCCACTATACTGACCCAAACACTTCTCATAGCCCTCCTTGACTACTGCATCACCCTCATCGCTGACCTCCCTGCCTCCTGTTTCTCCGCACTCCAGTCTTTACTCTGGTGCCTGAATCATTTTTCTAAAAAGACCTGTTCAGTTCACGTATCCCCGCTCCTCAGAAGGCTTCGGTGGTTGCCTCGTCCCCCTCTGCATCAGACAGAGATTCCTAACCATTGGCTTTAAAGCACTCAATCAGCTCAACCCTCCTCACTGACTTTTCACTAAAATTCAGCCCAGACACTCGCTCTTCTAACACCAACCTACTCACCTTATCTCTCTCTCATCTATCTTGCCGTTGACCCCTTGCTCCATCCGACCTCTGGCCTGGAACTCCCTCCCCCTTCATTGCCAGCAGACAGCCACTCTCCCCACCTTTAAAGTCCTTCTTAAACCACATCTCTTCCTAGAAAACTTACTTAAGCCCTCATCTGTCCTATCTGTTCATGGGTTCTAATCCCAGCTCCGCCACTTGTCAGCTATGTGATTTTGGGCAAGTCACTTAATTTCTCTGTGCCTCATTTACCTCATCTGGGGATTAAGACTGTGAGCCCCACGTGGGACAACCTGATCACCTTGTATCCCCCCAGCGCTTAGAACAGTGCTTTGCACATAGTAAGCACGTAACAAATGCCATTATTATTGTTCCATTCTCCTTAAACACTCATTCACCCCACCCTCAGCCCCACAACACTTAGGTGTATATCCATTATTTATTGCAATGTCTGTCTTCCTCTCTAGAAAGTAAGCTCCTTGTGGGCAGGGAAGTGTCTATGAACTCTTGTACTGTACTCTCTAAAGTGCTTAGTACAGTGCTCTGCACACAGTAAGTGCTCAATAAATAAATCTCATTGATAATACCATAGGAGGAATAGATACATTAATCAGTTTTCAATAGTATGACACCCTTACTGCATGCAGCACACTATACTAAGCACTTGGGAGAGTATTCATTCAATAGTATTTATTGAGCGCTTACTATGTGCAGAGCACTGTACTAAGCGCTTGGGATGAACAAGTCGGCAACAGATAGAGACAGTCCCTGCCGTTTGACGGGCTTACAGTCTAATCGGGGGAGACGGACAGGCAAGAACAATGGCAATAAATAGAGTCAAGGGGAAGAACATATAGCAGAGTTGGTAGACACGTTCGCTACCCACAAGAGCTTACAGTCTAGGGGACTGTAGATACATGACAACATTGGAGGCTTATGTGAAATGCCACCAACAGGCACTGCTTTTCCAGGGACCTAGAACTTTTGAATTAATTCACCTGTCTGATCCCATTTATACATCGTTCCACAAAACTATGAAGCAGAATGGTCTAGTGGATAAAGCAAGGGCCTGGGAATGAGAAGGTAGATTCTAATCCCGGCTCTGCCACTTGGCAGCTGTGGAACTTTTGACAAGTCACTTCACTACTCTCTGCCTCAGTTACCTCGTCTGTAAAATGGAGATGAAGACTGTGAACGTCACGGGGGACATGGACTGTATCCAACCCAATTAGCTTGAATCTACCTCAGTGCTTAATAGAGTACCTGGCACATAGTAAGAGCTAAACAAATTCCTTTAAAAAAAACAACAAAAAACCTCAGCACCCAGCAGTAATAATAATAAATGTTGGTATTTGTTAAGCGCTTACTATGTGCCGAGCACTGTTCTAAGCACTGGGGTAGACATAGGGGAATCAGGTTGTCCCACGTGGGGCTCACAGTCTTAATCCCCATTTTACAGATGAGGGAACTGAGGCACAGAGAAGTTAAGTGACTTGCCCACAGTCACACAGCTGACAAGTGGCAGAGCTGGGATTCGAACTCATGAGCCCTGACTCCAAAGCCCATGCTCTTTCCACTGAGCCACGCTGCTTCTTAGAGGCCAATAGATCAGGAAAAGAAGCAGAGTATAACAATTTGATATAACTGCCTATCTCCCCAACCCCCCCCCCCCAAGCCCCATCTTACCCACCTCCCCAGGTTGATAATGCCCAATAGGGCATCTAACAGACACCGAACCTACAATTTCCCTCAGAAACCTGAACACCTTTGTCTTAGAAGAAAAATGCAAAATGTAGTCCCTGAGAAAGATCTTTCCACAATGGGGCTCGATAATGAAAGTGACCTGATTCCTCAGATTGTCTGTGTCCTCCTCTAGACTGTAAGCTGGGTATGATTAGAGAATGTATCTCTTAATTTTGTTAAATTGTACTCTCCCAAGTGCTTAGTACAATGCTCTGCACATAGTAAGCGCTCAGTAAATACAATTCATTGGCACGTTCCATAAAGCAGTTAGTGTGACTTTCCAACGTGGCTCAGTGGAAAGAGCCCGGGCTTGGGAGTCAGAGGTTATGGGTTTGATTTCCGGCTCTGCCACTTGTCAGCTGTGTGACTGTGGGCTAGTCACTTAACTTCTCTGAGCCTCAGTTACCTCATCTGTAAAATGGGGATGAAGACTGTGAGCCTCACGTGGGGCAACCTGATCACCTTGTATGCTCCCCAGCGCGTAGAACAGTGCTCTGCACATAGTAAGGGCTTAACAAATGCCAACATTATTATTATTATAGAACAAGACTGTCCTGCACCAAAGTCCAAATTCACTGTTCCCTTGGGATAGCTGTTGAGAGGAGTGATATTGCCACAGCTATATATTAGACCAGACATCAGAGGTATTACTTGGAGGGAGTGTGGCCTAGTGAAGAATAGCAGGGCCCTGTGAGTCAGAAGACCCAAATTCTGGTCTCTGCCCACCTGGCCTGCTCTGTCATCCTGGGCAAATCAGACCAGTGTATTGGACCCGTGCATCACCAGTACCGCTACATTATCTCCATGTTCCTCACTTCCCTCGGTAATCAGTCAGTGGTATTTATTGAGCATAGACTATATGCACTACTTGGGAGAGTGTAATACAATAGAGTTGGTAAAATAAGATATATGCTGTCCTTATCTTGTCCTTAGAGGAGCAGCGTGGCTCAGTGGCAAGAGCCCGGGCTTGGGAGTCAGAGGAAGGGAATTCTAATTCTGGCTCCGCCACTTGTCAGATGTGTGACTGGGCAAGTCACTTCACTTTTCTGGGCCTCAGTTCCCTCATCTGTAAAAAGGGGATGAAGACTGTGAGCCCCACAGGGGACAACCTGATTACTTTGTGTTTACCCCAGCACTTAAAACAGGGCTTGGCACATAGTAAACCCTTAACAAATACCATTATTATTACTATATCTAAGACTCATGATCCCTGAGTGGACAGAGACTGCGACTGGTCTGGAAATCTTGTATTTACCCCTCTGCTTAGCACAGGACTGGAGCCCAATGTAAGTGCTTGACAAATACCATTATAATAATAATAGCAGGTCATAAGCCTTCTGTCCGAGCACTTATTCCTTGGAGGTTTGCAATTTGGTCAAACCCCTGTGTCTTATATCCTGCCATCCCCAGATTGTCTTGGAGTACTCTTCCGCCTAAGTTGGTCCAGCCTTCGAACAACAAGCAAATTATTGGCATTTTGGGTAGTTGTATGGGGAAAAAACCCCATGGGAACAGCTTCTTGTCAACAGGATCATGAAAGAACTCAACAGCCTTCTGGGTGGTACATTACCATCATGCTTGCTCCATGATTAATATGCCTGGGAGCTGGAATGGCTGAGTCGTTTCATGGAAAGCTAGCTTCCTAGGAAGTCATTTCTGGACCTGCAAGCTTCAAGCAAGTCCTTGAGGTAGACTTACCATATCTCCACATCTTAGAAAGGATGATAGTCCTAAATTTCACCTTAAGGTAGTTTAGAATTGTATGTAAACCCTCTTTTTTATAGTATTTGTGAAGCACTTCCTATGTGCCAGTTACTGTACCAAGCACTGGAGTAGATACAAGCTAATGAGGTTGCACAGAGTCCATGTCCCACATGGGGCCCACAGTCTTAATCCCCAGATGAGATAACTGAAGCAGAGAGAAGTGAAGTGACTTGGCCAAGGTCGTACAGCAGACAAGTGGCAGATCCACCATTAGAACCCAGGTCCTTTTGACTCTCAGGCCCCTGCTTTATCCACTAGGCCATGCTGCTTCTCATTTTTGTGAACCTTACACTCTGAGTAGTGATAAGGAGGCAGCCCCACACTTTCAGTGCAAAAAACCCAGCTATCTCCACTACCTGGAATGTTCCCATAGCCAAGGTTATCCAGTTAACTTCTCATGTCTTGTGTGAGAGTCCCAGTAGCTAAACAAACCATCTCCCACGGGCTGACGGACTGAGGGTGCATAGCATCCCTTCAGTGCTGGACCACTACCAACGCAGAACAACCCTGCGGTCGTCCGTGGACATTCTTTGAACACTGTTGCGTGGAAACTGATTCCAAGCAAATGAACCGTTCTGGGTCGATTGGCTTCCAAGTAGTTCATCCCCAGCATCAAATCCCTCTGATTTGATCTGGTTGCTCTCCCAATTTGGGGGAAACACAGTCTACTGACTGTGTTGTAATTCTTCAAAAGTGTGTAGCACAACAGATCAAGTCCTCCATTGCTCAGAGGAATGCCAGCAATACCACTGTACCGCTAAATCACCCACTCTGTCTCACAAGCCCTTGACCTTGGCATTATCCTTAACTAATCCCTCTCACTCAACCCACACATTCTCTTTGTCACGAAATCCTGTCGGTTCTACCTTCACAACATCACTAAAATATGCCCTTCTCCATCCAAACTGCTGCCGTGCTGATCCAAGCTCTTCTATCCTGCTTGGACTACTTCATTAGCCTCATCACTGACTTACCTGCCTCCTTCCTCTCCCCACTCCAGTCCAACTTCACTCTGCTGCGTGGATCATTTTTCTGGAAAATAACAATCAGTCCATATATTCCTACTCCTCAAAAGCCTCCTTACCTCGAGCTTTAAGGCACACAATCAGCTCTCCCTCTCCTTCCTTACATTACTATACTTTACTGAAACCCAGTCCTCACGCTCTGCTCCTCTGCCGCCAACCGACTCTCTGTATCTCAATCCCTCCTGCTGCCAACCCCTTCATATCCAGTGATCCACCGATCTCCCCACCTTCCAAACCCTTAGAAAATCACACCTCCAAGAGACTTTCACTGACTAAACCTTCATTTGCCTTACCTATCCTCCCCTCTGCAGTGACTGGGTACTTTTTCCTGTCCTCATTTGTATTGCACATTCTGGAAAGACTTTGCTGTGATCTGAACCCCAAATCACCACTCTCCTAGCCTGTGTTTTTGGATCTTTATTAATAATAATAATAATAATGGTATTTGGCTTTAAACATCTATAATCTATTTCACGACACTCTGTATGTGATGATTTTAAACTCCATTTAGCTGTATACTGGGTGCTATTTGGCAAAAAAAAAAAGCAGTAAGTGCTTTCCATCTAGGGCAAGTGGTGATTCTGGGGAGAGCCAGTGTTTGTAATTGAGGGAATAGCAATGGAACTGAAAAAAAAAAATCTAATTTACTGTGAGTATAAATACCTAGCCAATATAGGGCTAAAACCTTGATTTTTCTTACAGTTTTTTTCCCTTGAGAGCAAAGATGAAAATTACAGGGTTTTTTAAAGTCAGCATTTTTAAAGCCCTACGATGGAGTCTCCCTTCAGGAACGATGGATGAGCTTCCATCCTGAGACTTTAAGGCTGAGAACCTGTGCAGAGGAATTAATTATAGTGCTGTTGGCGTGCATAACACCTCACACGCTCATTCCTGCTGCACCGTGAAATACTGGGTCCATCAGTATGATCAGTCATGATAATGAATGTCAAAATTTGCACTCAAAGCACTCGTGGGCACGGGCCTGGGACTCAGAAGGTCATGGGTTCTAATTCCGCCTCTGCCACTTGTCTGGTGTGTGACCTTGGGCAAGTCACTTCACTTCTCTGGGCCTTAGTTACCTCATCTGTAAAATGGGGATTGAGACTATGAGCCCCATGTAGGACGGGGACTGTATCCACCCCGATTGGCTTGATCCACCCCAGCACTTACTACAGTGCTTGGCATATAATAAGTATTTCACAAATACCGTTATTACTATTATTATTATTATTACATTTTCAAAGCAGCTTTACGTTCTAATGCAGTGGTTAGAAGGTAAGCACAGCCTACTTCAGAAAACAAATGGACTTGTAAAATTACTTATTGAGTACCCAGGAAAAAGGATTAGATGTTAGAGGGCATTAGTTTGGAGATTCTCTCAAAGCTATCCTCAGCAAACTGAAAAGAAAAACATGGTGTAGAATAATCTAAATATTTTACATTCATTTTACAGGCCCTTCTAACTTCGTCCGCCTTGGTTGGCAAGCATTGTTTACTTCAGATTCAAAGTGAAGAGAAGCACTTAGTACAGTGCTCTGCACACAGTAAGCACTCAATAAATAGGATTGAATGAGTGAGTTGTCTAAGGCAGAGGATTGTTTCAGTTGTTCTCCAAGTTCTTTGAGGGTTGGCGATTTCCATCTCTACTGAGAGTGGAAAAAAGTGCAACAGAAATAGGTAAATATAAGAAAAAGAACTTTGATAAAAAGGATTGTTGTTGGGCTATTAAGGGAGATTTTAGAATGTCCATTCTCCCACAGTGAGTAGGTAACCCCATGCCTGGTCACCTAGCGTGCTGATTTTTTTTTTCCAATGAGTTTTAGAGGATTATCTCTCAGCCCTTCATCCTCAAAGAAGATGCCACCGATGGTGAAATTCAGACACGGGCATATGGGGGACTGAAAAGGCCAGTGTGAGATCGACAGCCCCAGCAGCATCGGTCGGTCGGAGAAGGCGACCCTTCGTGCGCTCTCAAGCTCGCTGCTTGGTACCCGTGGTTCTGTTTTCATGGCTGCCTCCTTGTTTCATGATTCTTACGGAGACTCTGCTCCAACAGAGCCACTCCTTTCCTGATTTCAGTGCAACAGCCCAGTCTCTCTGCACCAAATGACTCCAAGCTGTCAGCTGGCACGCAGCATTGTTGAGCCGTTTGGGTCTGTATCCTTAAATCATTTCCTCTGAACCTCTTGCTTTCGGTTTCCCATTTTCAGTTCACCAAACAGCAGCTGCCCTTGTATCTTGCCGTCTGTCCTCACGTGACTCGCCCAGCACAACTGCGTTGCGGCGCAGTCAGTTCGAGGCGACTGGCTCTGTACTGGGGCTTTGTCGTTGCTTCTGCCAACTGATGTTGAGTATGGGCCATAAGCGATGCAGGTGAAACTGATCAAGAAGTCAGATATGGAGTCGTTGCGGAGTCTGGATCTCACAGCCACAAAGGAGGTAGACCGGCACTGTAGATCTTTTGTTTGGTCCGGAGCCTGAAATTCCCCTGCTACGTTCTGTTGGACAGGCTCCCGGAGGAGATCTGCTGACCCTCTTGATTTGAATTTTTACTTCCTAGTCTGTTGTTGTGTTGTTGATCAGTAGGCTGCTTAGGTAACAGAATTCTGTGACCACATTTAGCTCTGTGTTGCCAGTGTAAATTTGTAGTTGTGTATATGACTTCGGTGGTGCAAGCAGATAGTTTACCTTCAGGGTTGTCAATCAGTGATATTTATTTGAGCGCTTACCATGTACAGAACACTGGACTTAAGCTCTTGGAAGAGCATGATGCAACAGAGTTAGCAGTCACATTCCCTACCCACATGGAGCTTGCAGTCTAGAGTTTACCAGCCCCCTTGCTATGCCCATGCAGGAAGTCCAGACAGTAGCTTAGCTCAGTGGCATTTTCTGGGGCAGAAGAAAAATTGCAAATCATCTCTTCACAGTGTTGAATTTTATCTGATCAGAGTCTACAGGGAACGGATTGGAATTGGAAAAGGAATGAGCCACAGTGCCGCGCCTGGCCGATGGTGTGTCGGTGGCGAATCATGTCCTACCCGGAGGAATTCCGGGAACTTGATTCGGACTCTTCTTAGCTGTCCCTCCAACACGAGGCAGACCGAGTCATCGGGGTCTTTCCAAACACACACTCATCCATTCAGCCTAAAATGGCCACAGGTGTACAGAATCACCACCCAGCCCAGGGATTAACTGTTCCAGACAGAAGACCACAGGCTCAGTCAGTGCTTCCAAAAGAGATTGGTGTGGGCACCATTCCCACCCCATGCTCTGTGGCTGGGGACCGATGACCGTTAGGGCCCGGCCGATTCGGCTCGGTCAGTGCTTCCGAGAGAGATTGGTGCGGGCACCTTTCCCACCCCATGCTCTGTGACTGGGGACCGACGACTGTTAGGGCCCAGCCGATTGGGCAAAATGGTTTATGGTCATTTGCCTGTCTTCTGGTTTATGTGTTTTTAGGGAGCAGTGATCTGCGAGACTGAGTGGTGTCCCTCTATGACTGAATGGTGCTCCAAGTCTGTTGAGTTGGCAGAATTTCCCAGAATAGGGGACACCGACAACCACATCTCTTGTTGCGTCTTCAAACCTGTCTGCCTAGAGTGTGACCTTGGGCCGGTCACTTAACTTCTCTGTACCTGACCACAGGTGAGGATTTTGCAGATGAAGAGTAAGACTGAACCCATGTGGCATGTTGGCTGCATCCAACCTGATTTGCTTGTATCAACTTAGTACAGTGCCTGGCATATAGCTGGCATTTAACAAGTACCATTGAAAAAGAAAAGAAAAGAAACCCAGGACCAGACCCATTGTGCATCTCTGACTTATCTCACTGACTTTGGGGTTGACTTTGGCATTTCTTAGGGTTTGCTGGCAAAGCCCTAGATAATTTAGATGCCATAGAACATTTTCCACAGTAAAATTCAAATCTCGTCATGTTGCAGTACCTATTCTGAGTTGATTTAGCCTGTTTTGATGGTGCTGTTTGTCATACATGCTAATGAACATAGCTGTACCTCGATTGTCTGTGCTGATTGGTAGAAGAGGGGAGTAATTGGAATTGGTAAATAGTCAACAATAACTGTGGTATTAAGTATTTAAGATGGGCTAAGCACTGGAGAGGATAAAATACAATCAGATCTGACCCAATCTCTGTTCCATATGTGGCTCGCAATCTAAGGGAGAGGGAGAATGGGTATTTTTTCCCATTTTACAGATGAGCAAATTGAGTAACAGAGAAGTTAAGCAACTTGCCCAAGGTCACACAGCGGGCAAGCCCAACCGTAGCCATCAATTTCTTCCCTTACTGATATTTTCCAGAGAATCAAAATCAATTTTAATTTCCTCTCCTCATCTGGTCGACTTTGGTAGAAGCCCCGAATTGTTAAAAGACAGGTAGTAAGAAAGGAGTAAGAGAAGAGAGAATTTGGTGGTTCTACAGGTAGTCAGTCTTGGAATAAATGCATGGCCCTAAAGGGAGCTACAGGAAACTGTGAAGTTCTTCACTTCTCAAGGCCGGGAAAGGAGTTCTTGGTTAAAAAAGGCCCGTTTTAGCTGTGCAGAAGGACAGCTTCGTGCAGTATTGCATAGTGTATTGCCAGATTTTTCCCAGTCAACTGCTGCAGCAATTAAGAAGGGAGTGACTCACATCCCAAAGCCCCGCTGCTGCCATTGAGCTGAGGAGATAGAGCCACATACCGCCGCCGCGGCCATGTAGCCTGTCCGTATTTCTCATCCTTGTGGAGAGATGATACTTTGGTCGTCTCAACGACGTTTATCTTCTGAAATAATAACACCGTGATACCGTGTTAGGAGCTTTATCTCCAAACACAAATTCTTAACAAAGAAGGGGAAGCCAAAGAAGGAAATGCTGCAACAACCAGATACCTCGTGGTAGAATATAGCAACAGCCAGGAAAAAGGGTGGAGTAATAATATCCCCTCTCATTGCTCTCTCCTCCCGCCCCCCCCGCCCTTAGAGCCCAGGATCTTATGCCATCCTCTACCCTTGATGACTTGCCACTATCTGCTGTGTGATCTTGGGCAAGACACTGTCCCCCTTCTGTGCCTCAGTTACCTCATCTGTAAAATGGGGATTGAGACCGTGAGCCCCACATGGGACAGGGACTGTGTCCAACATGATTTGCTTGTATTCCCCCCCAGAACTTAGTACAGTCCCTGGCACACAGTAGGCGCTTAAATACCCCAGTTTTTATTACTATTATAATTACAATTCCCCCCTCCCCCACATACACTCCACAGAGCCCAGTCTGATTTGAGGCCAGTCCCAGGAATGAGTACCTTGACAGTGCCCAGCGGGCAAGACCGGATGGACCCACGGTAGTCACCAGTCCAGAAAACCCTTTGAAAGCTAAACTAGCTCTGGGTCTGAACTAAATGGCAGGACCCAAGTCCCTCTTCTGAGCTATTCTAAGACTGGCGGGGACCGATCCAATCTAAGGCACGTTCCCCAGGCTTACCCGATGCCCTTTGAGTCTGGTTTGGAATCAGACAGCCTTGGGAAATGTGAGATGCAGAATAACATTTACCAGCGTGTCCTCTGTGTGTGACTTCTACATCTGGACATTTGCTGGGTCCCTAGAGGCATCCAAAATTAAGTGGGATTCAAGAGAAGGAATGAAATTTCTCGTGACTCATGCTGTCTTTTAATTCTCACCTCGGCCTGTCACTTGTCTGTTTTCCTTCTAGAATATTTCCCAGATCTTCCCTTACATCTTTAACTAATCCTCATCTTCTCCACTTAATCTCTGCCTTCAACTACTGTTTCTATGCAGATGAGTCCCAAATCTACCTCTCTGGTCCTCACCCCTCCTTCTCTGTAGTATTCACATTTCCTCCTGCCTTCAGATCATCTCTACTTGGATGTCCTGCCGACACCTCCAATTTAACTTGTTCAAAACAGAACTCCTCCTCTTTCTACCCAAACCCCCGTCATCCCCTTGTCTTTTCTAACACTGTAGCGGGACCACCATGTTTCCTGTCCCAAAAGCCCTTAACTTTGGCGGTGTCCTTGACTCATCTCTGTCATTAAACCCACGCATTCAAGCTGTCGCTAAGTCTTGTCGGTTCTTCCTTCACATCACCTCTAGAATCTGACCTTTTCCCTCCCTTCAGACTATGCTGATCGAAGCACTCACCATTTCCCGCCTCGGCTATTGCGTCAGTCTTCTTGCTGACCTTCTTGTATCCTATTTCTTTCTTCTGCCTATACTTTGCTCTGCTGCCGGGATCATTTTTCAGAAAGCCATTCAGTCCATAGATCCCCACTCTTCAGAATCTCCAGTGGTTGCCCACCCACCTCTGCATCAGACAGAAATTCTGTACTGCCAACCAAGGGTTACCGACCCCTTGAGCCTGGAACTTCTTCCCTTTTCATATGGGGCAGTCTGCCACTCTCCCCACCTTCAAAACCCTCCTAAAATCATGTCTCCAAAAGGCCTGCCCAAGCTAAACCCTTTATTTCTCCTATCAGCCCTCCCTTTGCTTTCGACTATGAAACTGACTATAAACCTCTTAAGTACTGCCATACTCACTCCAGCCCAACAATCTAATCATAGGTAAATATTCTTATACTATTTCCCCTACCCTTAATCTGTTTTAATTTCTGTCTGCTCCTGCAAACTGTAAGCTCCTGGCAGGCAGATAGCATGTCTGGCAGCTCCATTGTATTGTACTTTCCCAAGCACTTAGTACAGTGCTCTGCACATAGTAAGCGCTTAACAACTACCATGGACAGATTGATTGATAATCATTCACCACCTGTTTCAAACACTTGTCTTCCCCCCACATCAGCTTTGTTATTTCATTCAGTAAGTCGTATTTATTGAGTGCTTACTGTGTGCAGAATGAGCACTTGGCAGAATACAGTATAACAATATAAACAGTCAGTAGAAACATTCTCTGCCCACAGTGAGCTTACAGTCTAGAGGGGGAGATAGAAGTAAATAAACTATGGCTATAATAATAATGATAAGTCTGGTATTTGTCCAGCGTTTGCTGTGTCCCAGGCACTGTATTAAGCACTGGGGTGGATAGCAGCATGGCTCAGTGGATACAGCATGGGCCTGGGAGTCAGAAGAACTGCGAGTTCTAATCCCGGCTCTGCCACTTGTCAGCTGTGTGACTGCGGGCAAGTCACTTCGCTTCTCTGTGCCTCAGTTACCTCATCTGTAAAATGGGGATTAACTGTGAGCCTCACGTGGGACAACCTGATTACCCTGGATCTACCCCAGCACTTAGAACAGTGCTCTGCACATAGTAAGCACTTAACAAATACCAACATTATTATTATTATAAGCAAATCAGGGTAGACACAGTCCTTGTCCCATATGGGGCTTGCAGATTTAATCCCCATTTTACAGCTGAGGTTAATGAGGCACAGAGAAGTGAGGTGACTTGCCCGAGATCACACAGCAGACAAGTGGCAGAGCTGGGATTAGAACTCGCGGTTCTTCTGACTCCCAGGCCCATGCTGTATCCACTAGGATCTGTACACAAGTGCTGTGGGGCTGAGGGAGGGGTGAATCAACGGAGCAAATCAGAGTGACGCAGAAGGGAGTGGGAGAAGAGGAAATGAGGGTTTAGTCAGGGAGGCCTCTTGGAGGAGATGGGCCTGCAATAAGGCTTTGAGAGTGGGGAGAGTCATTGTCGGATATGAAGAGGCTGGGCGTTCCAGGCCAGAGGCAGGATGTAGGCTGGAGTTCAGCGGTGATTAGGTTGGTATTACAGGAGTGAAGTGTGCGGGCTGGGTTGTAGTAGGAGAGCAGCGAGGTAAGGTAGGAGGGGGCAAAATGATTAAGTGCTTTAAAGCCAAAGGTGAGGAGTTTTGTTTTGATGCAGAGGTGGATGGGCAACCACTGGAGGTTCTTAGAGAAGCAGCGTGGCTCAGTGGAAAGAGCCCGGGCTTGGGAGTCAGAGGTCATGGGTTCGAAATCTGCTTCTGCCACTTGTCAGCTGACTGTGGGCATGTCACTTAACTTCTCTGTGCCTCAATTCCCTCATCTGTAAAATGGGGATTAACTGTGAGCCTCACGTGGGATGACCTGATTACCCTGGATCTACCCCAGAGCTTAGAACGGTGCTCTGCACATAGTAAGTGCTTAACAAATACCAACATTATTATTATTATTATTGAGGAGTGGGGAAGCGTGGCCTGAACGTTTTTATAGAAGACCCGGGCAGCAGAGAGAAGCATGGACTAGAATAGAGAGAGACAGGAGGCAGGGAGGTCAGCAAGGAGGCTGATATAGTAACCAAGGCAGCATAAAATGAGTGCTCGGATTAACGTGGTAACAGTTTGGTCGGAGAGGAAAGGGTGGATTTTAGCGATGTTGTGAAGGTCGAACCGGCAGGATTTAGTGATAGATTTAAGGAGCGATGAGTCGGGGATAATGTCAAGGTTACAGACTTGTGAGTCAGGAAGGATGGTGGTGCTGTTCACAGTGACGGAAAAAATCAGGGGGAGGACATTTGGAAGGTTTGGAAGATAAGGTATTCTGTTTTGGACATTTTAAATTTGAGGGGTCAGTGGGATTTCCAAAAAGAGATGTCTTGAAGGCAGGAGGAAATGCGAGTCTGCCAAAAGGAAAAGAGATCAGGTCTGGAGGTGAAGATTTGGGTAATCATCTGCAAAGAGGTGGTATAGTTGAAGCCATGGTAGCGAATGAGCTTTCTAAGGGAGTGGGCGGAGATGGAAAACTGACTCATGAGGGAGTCCCACAAAAAGGGGGTGGGAAGCAGAGGAGGAACCCACAGAAGAGATTGAGAATGAGTTATTTGTTTCCCTGCCTTCAGTCTCTGCTCTCCAGATCATCTTTCCAAAATAGTCAAAACATGTCCCTCCCTTCCTCCTTTAATGATCGATTTCCCTCTGCTGCACAGAAGGAGGTCCAAATGGCAGCTCTTCTTTGCAACTTTGAGAATATTGAGAAGCGCTGTGCTGCAGAACCCTGGCCATTGGAAACTCCAATCCCTGAAACTAGGGAGTGGGCAAGGACTGAGTCCCCCGTGGCTTGGATCCCCTTTAAGACCAGGGGTCCGTGGTCTGCCATCTCATCCGGGGCCGCCGGACACCGCCTGCCAGAAGGCTACCTTTACAACCTTTAAAGAATCACCTCTGAAAAGCAGGAAAAGCACAGGCCTGGGAGTCAGAGGACCCGGGTTCAAATCCCAGCCCTGCCCCTTGTCTGCTGCGTGATCTTGAGCAAGTCACCTAACTTCTCTGTGCCTCCGTTACCTAGTCTGTAAAATAGGGATTAAGACTCTGAGCCCCTTGTGGGACATGGACTGTGCCCAACAGGATTATCTCTATTTACCCCAGCGCTTAGTAGAGTTCCAGGCACATAGTAAGCACTTAACAAATACCACAACAGAAAACCTTAAAACTCTGAAGAGTTTGCAGAGCTTTGTTGAGAAGGCGTGCTTATATAGAGCGGTAAGGAGTCTCGGACCCCAACTTTAAAGATAGAAGGTCTTTATTGAGAACCCACTGAGTGCAGTGTGTTGTACTGAATGCTTGGCACAGTTCAGCCTAACAGGAGATAGATTCTCTGCCTTCGGCATGCTTACACTGTAATGGAGGAAACAGACGTTAAAAAATATTTGCAGACGGGATAAATAATAAATCGGCATTACTGTTCATCATGCATATAACCGTAAGTGCCGAATGAGGATATAAATCAATATATATAAGGTGGCTGATGGGTTGACGTGATTTGGGTTTTGAGGCTTCTTCAGAGATGGCTTTTTGGAGGAGGTGGCATTTCTGTGTTCTGTCTGATCTGTGAGATCCTTGAGGGTAGGGAAGAGTCTGTGAGCCCCATGTGGGACAGACTATGTCTGACCTGATTATCTTGTATCTACCCTGGCGTTTAGAGCAGTAGTTGGCATATTGGGGAAGCAGCGTGGCACAGTGGAAAGAGCCCGGGCTTGGGAGTCGGAGGTCACGAGTTTGAATCCTGGCTCTGCCACTTGTCAGCTGTGTGACTGTGGGCAAGTCACTTCACTTTTCTGGGCCTCAGTTACCTCATCTGTAAAATGGGGATGAAGACTGTGAGCCCCACGAGGGACAACCTGATTAGCCTGTATCTACCCAGCGCTTAGAACAGTGCTCTGCACATAGTAAGCGCTTAACAAATACCAACATTATTATTATTATTATATAATAAGCCCTTAATAAATACCACTATTATTATTATTATTACTCTATTGGATTCTTCCAAGCACTTAGTAAAATGCTCCAGACAGTACGTGTTCAATAAATATTATTATTATCAATGGTATTTAAGTGCTTACTATGTGCAGGCAGTGTACTGAGGTAGATACAAGCCAATCAAGTTGCTCATAATCTGTCCCACATGGGGCTCACAGTCTTAATCCCCATTTTACAGATGAGGTAACTGAGGCCCAAAGAAGTGAAGTGACTTGTCCAGGGTCACACAGCAGACGAGTGGCAGAGCTGGGATTAGAACCCAGGTTCCTTTTAACTTCCAGGCCTGGGCTCTAACCAGTAGGCCATGCTGCTTCATTATTAATTGATTACTTATTCTTTATTGATTGAGAGAGCTTCAGCCTGGTGTAGTACAAAGTGAATGAGGTGTAGTTAGAAAGTTTTCTTGGGAAGAATAAAGAGAGCTAGAGAGTAGCCGGTGAAGAGGGCTGCTATGTAAAGTAAATCGAGTTGGTCAGAAGCGTGGAAGCAGATTGTGAGCAGTTCTTGCTTGATATGGAGGGAGGGGTGAACCAATTGGAGGGATTTGGAGATTCATTCTTTTACTTGGCTTGAAATTGTCAGCTTGGCTTGTTGACTCCCTTACTTGCTGCAGTCCACTCTTAAAGTTGTCTTTCCCTGTCTGTCCTCACCTACACCTATGTGGGCCAGGGAGAGTTTGTCTGATCTGTTATAGTTGTATTTACGCCAGGGCTTATACAAAAAAGTAGGGATAGACAATCCCTGCCCACAAGGAGCTTACAGACTAGAGGGGGAGACAGTCATTAAAGTAAATTACAGATGAATGTGGGCATAGGTGCTGTGGGACTGTGGAGGGGTGGGGTATTGCTCGATACATTTACCTAATGCTTGTTTTTTCTCCTGCTCAACTCTTATGGAAAAATACTTTGTCTCCCCCATCTCATTTTAAGCTCCTTGAAGGCAGGAGCTGTGTCTCTGACTTCAGTTATCTTCTCCCAACCGTTCAGTATAGTACTTCGAGAAGCAGCATGGCTTATCGGATAGAATATAGGCCTGGGAGTCAGAAGGACCTGGGTTCTAATCTCAGCCTTGCCACTTGTCTGCTGTATGACTGTGGGCAAGTCACTTTAATTCTCTGTGCCTCAGTTACCGCATCTGTGAAATGGGGATTAAGACCGTGACTGACCCCATGTGGGACAGAGACTGCATCCAACTCGATTAGCTTGTATCTACCCGAGCACTTAGTAGAATGCCTGGCACATAGTGAATGTGTAACAAATACCACAAATATTATTACTCTGCACAAAATAGATCCTCAATATGTACTATTTAATGATTATTTGGGACTTGGGCTAGATGGGATAAATTCATTCATTCATTCTTTCAATTGTATTTCTTGAGCGCTTACTATGTGCAGAGCACTGTACTAAGCACTTGGAATGTACAATTCGGCAACAGATAGAGACAGTCCCTGCCCATTGACGGGCTTACAGTCTATTTCGGGGAGACAGACAAAAACAATAGCAATAAATAGAATCAGGGGGATGTACATCTTATTAACAAAATAAATAGGGTAATCAAAATCTATACAAATGAGCAGATGAGCACAGTGCTGAGGGGAGGGGAAGGGAGGGAGGAGGAGCAGAGGGAAAAGGGGGGAAAAGGGGGCTTAGCTGAGGAGAGATGGGGGGGGCAATGAAATAGGTACAGGGAATAAAGTATAGGTGGGAATGATGTAGGAGGCCTGAATACCCATTTTCCCTCTTCCTCCTTTCTGGTTTATATTCTTCCTTCAGGTGGCATTGAGGAACATAGTAGAGCCGAAACAGGGAGGCACGTGGAAGGGCAGTGTTACGAGTGTTAAGAGTGGCAAGATTAAAGAGAAAAGAGCAAAAGTGGATGTTTGAAGAATCCAGACTTAAGCCACTGCAGATCAATTGGTGTATTTACTGAGTGCCTACTGTGTGCCGAGCACTCTACTAAACTCTTGGGAGAGTACAGTACAACAGAGTTGGTCTGCACGTGTCCTGCCCATAAGGAGCCTACAGTCTAGAGGACTCATGTTGTGAAAGGAAAAATGAAAGTCTTGTAACGTTCTCAAAAACTCGTTTATCTTGGTCTAGGGCTCTTGATTAGAAAAATTTAGAACCACTAAAACAGTCTTTATCAATGTAATTTGAAACTATAAGCTTGCAAAATATGGGAGGCAACATAGTCTTGTGGAAAAAGTGGGGGACTGTGAGTCTTTGGACCTGGATTCTAGTCTCAGCTTTGTCACTGGCCTGCAGTTTGATTGTGGGCAAGTAACTGAGCCTCTCTGTCTCAGGCTCTTCATATTAATTTAATATAGTAATAATAATAATATGATATTTGTTAAGCGCTTACTATGTGCCAGGCACTGTGCTAAGCGCTGGGGTAGATGCAAGGTAATCAGGTTGTCCCACGTGGGGCTCACAATCTTAATCCCCATTTTACAGATGAGTTCACTGAGGCACAGAGAAGTTAAGTGACTTGCCCAAAGTCACACAGCTGACAAGTGGCGGAGCTGAGTTTAGAACGAATGACCTCTGACTCCCAAGCCCATGCTCTTTCCACTAAGCTACTGTGCCTCTCCCCGCCCCACCCCACCCCTTGTACATCGTACACGGCATTGAGGCCAAATCAAGATAATTGATGGGAAAGCACACTGAATAAATAGAAACAGTGCCATACAATAGCAAATTCCAGTTTTTTATGATATATGCTTTCATTCTGCATTTTGGATAGGCTGCTATTGAGTAATCAGGGAATGTTCTTCCCACAAGGTACAATTGTCTGGATACAATGCAAATGTGGTCTCCAAAATAATGGTGCAGCAACATGGCCTAGTGGATAGAGAGCATGGGCCTGGGAGTCAGAAGGACCTGAGTTCTAAATCTGGCTCCACCACTTGCCTGCTGTTTCACCTTGGGCCAATCACTTAACTTCTCTTGGCCTCAGTTCCCTCATCTGTAAAATGGGGATTAAGATTGTGAGCCTCATGTGGGACAACCTGATGACCCTGTATCTCCCTCCGCGCTTAGAACAGTGCTCTGCACATAGTAAGCGCTTAACAACATTATTATTATTATAATAAAAAATCATATTACACATTCATCAATCAATCAATGGTATTTATTCAGTGTTTACTATGCAGAACACTGTACTGCAGAACACTGTGCTTGGCAGAATACAATGCAACAGAATTAGCAGACATGTCCCCTGCCCCTAACAAGTTTACAACCTAGAGCGGGGAAACAGACATTAATATAAATAAGTAATTTATAATATATAATTTAAAGATATATACATAAGTGTCCTGTGGTCTGGAGGAGGTGGGAGGAGGGGCAAATATCAAATGTCCGAAGGTCACTGATCGAAGTCCTTCTGGAGAGCGATCCAGGGAAAAGAGGGCTTAATTGGGGAAGGCCTTTTGGAGAAGTCTTGACCTTAATAATGCTTTGAAGATGGAGAGAGTGGCGACCTGGCGTATATGGAGGGGGAGGGAGTTCCAGGCTCATGAGAAAAGGGTCAATGACCAGATAGACGCGATCGGGACACGGGAGCTGGGTGTGTGGGCCGGGTTGTACTGGAAGATTAGTGAGGTGTGGTAGGATGGGACAAGCTGATACAGTACTTTAAAGCCATCAGTAAGGAGTTTCTCTTTGTTGTGGAAGTGGATGGGCAGCCATTGGAGGTTCTTGAGATGTGGGGAGACATGGACCCAATGTTTCTCTTGATAAATGATCTGTGCGTCGGAGTGCAGTATGGATCGGAGAGGGGAGAGACAGGAAGCCGGGAGGTCAGCGAGGAGTCAGATGCAGTAGTCGAGGCGGGACAGGCTAAGTTTTTGGGTCAGCATGGTAAAAGTTTGGATGGAGAGGAATTGGGGGGGTGGGGGGGTGTTTTTAGCAGTGTTGTGAAGATCGAACCGACAGGATTTGGTGGCAGATCGAATAGGCGGGAGGAATGAGAGAGATGTGCCGAGGACAAGGCCAAGATTAAGGGCTTGTGAGATACGGAGGGTAATGGGGTTATCTACAGGGATGGGGAGGGTGGGGTTTGGGTGGGAAACTACGGAGTTCAGTTTTGGACATGTTTAATTGGAGGGGGTCAGCGGGACATCCAAATAGATATGTCCTGAAGGCAGGTGGAATTGCCAAATTACAGGGAAGGAGAGAAGGTCATGCGTAGAGATGTAGATCTGATGTGGATTCATTAGATGTAGATTCATAAGGCATTGGTCCAGGCAAAAGAGTACTAAAACATAAGATTCTTCAGGGACATAGCCCCCACATAATGGGAAAGCCGACTGTATATCAAACTTGCAATCTCCACAGGGTGCCTATGCAAAAACTGGCATAATTTGCTTAGGGTACAGAAAAACAAAGCTTTAGGCGATGTTGCATCCCAGCTGAAAATTCATTCATTCATTCATCCAGTCATATTTATTGAGCGCTTAGTATGTGCAGAGCACTGTACTAAGCGCATAGAATTGGAATGTACAATTCGGCAACAGAGAGAGACAATCCTTGCCCAACAACGGGCTCACAGTCTAATAGGCCAGCATGGTGCGGTGCTCTCTAAAGAAAAAGTGACATTTCTTGACCAAAGCTTAAGAAACTTCATGAGACTAAGGCAGAAGTCAAATTGCTACACACTGCAAATGACAAACCTGGCAGCACAAAGGATTATGTACGCATGTGTCTGTGTGTAAACAATGCAGCCAATATTTTGGGTCCCACATTGACCTCTTTAGTTTTATATGCATCTGTCAGTGAATTTCATTCAAGGTGTTCAAGTACAAAACACAGCTATGTATAATTTATAGAAACAAATGTTCTTAGTTTTTATGCTTCTGCTTCTGTTTTTATATGTGGAACTTGTGTTTTCCCTGTCCCCCCGTTAGACTCTAAGGTCTTTGAGAGCAAGCCTACCGTTTGCTGTCTTTGAAAGTTGCCCTCAGCCACAGTGTGCTCACAGATGTTGCCGGAACTTGTCAACTGTAGCTATCCAATGGGGGTTTTGAGCTAGTTCTGAAAGACCTCTCTGAAATATTCAGATGGCAAGACTGCATTATTAGAAATGAGGTCCTGGAGCATTCAGGATAATGTTTAATATTTATTTGCAGTTGGCCATAAACTACTTAAACAGTTTTCCTGTTGAGGGCCAAAGGGAAACAAGCAGAAGTAAGGTTGGGAGAAGAAACAATGCAATGTATTGGAATAATGCAGGTCCCGGTTGCCGGGAAGTAACCGCTTCAACAGACTGAATGATATGTGGCATTCTAAACTGAAATTCCTCAATTTGAACAAGGCTTTGAGGAAAGAAAGCCATAAACAATAAGTCCTGTCAGTAGTTTACAGCTGCGAAGGAGAGGTCAGGGTGCTGGTGGGGATTTATCCTCCAAAAACATTGTAAGTATTGCACAGTGTAGGTTTCTAGAATAAATCAGTTAGATAAATCACTAGTTATCATCTCTATAATGCATTTACAGTGCATGAAAGCTTCCTTCTTACTATGCACTGGAAATAATAGGGGGCTGTTTTCTGAGAACGCAGTCCCTGGCGCAGAGAGGGAGGCTGGATTAAATGAAAAATTTGCGACAGTAAAAAAAAAAGTTCATTATTGCCTAGAGAAGCTCATTCTTAATCTCTCCATCTCTTCGCCCTTCCCGGCACCACTAAACCACCAGAGCCTTCCCCAAATTCGGAAATGTGGAGTACAGTCTCTGCTGCCTTCGAAAGTGGCTGGTGGCATTTTTCAATCAACAGGCCACCCCTCCCAGAGTCCGGATCCCCGGACGATGGAGCAATCAGGGCCAAGTGGTCGGATGCTTCTGGGACACTTGGTCTCCTCCTTAATTCATCTTCTTTCCCAAATTCTTGGAATAGACGTGTTTAGAATAACCGTTCGTGTACTTACTACAGTGAGACTAGGTAGCTGTCCCTCTCTTTTTAAAATAGGTCGAATGTTGATTTCTGACTAAGGTTGATTGGGAATGATCAACATTAGTTAGATCTATTTGAAAAGGAATTGATCTGCTGCTACTGTTTGATAATAGTAAGTGTATGAACTGAGAAAACAGTATTTGTTTGTCTTCTTTACTGACCAGGATTTCTTCTTACTTCCTTCAATTTGCTAGCAAAAAGTAACATCTCTGTTGTTGTTTTTTTCCTCCTGAATAGGGTTAAATGAACCATCTGTAACAGAAATTCGGAAAGTTGATTTCTCTCCCATCTACCCTCCTCCCTACAAGTTCAGCTAGTTCAGGAAAGGTGAATGTCACTGGAAAGAACAACATTTCAGTTAGTATAATGTATAGTATCCCCATTCAGAGCACGGTTACAGTGGTGAAATTTTCCAAGAACATATCAATTCTGTCAAGGTTATACAGGGATGTGGTTTGAAAATCACAAAGCACTTTAGCTTTACAAACACCTTGAGTAAAGTTCCATGGATACGCTCTCTTTGACACAGCTAATTTGATGGTCCTTGGTGTTTTTTATGCACTGTAACCGGATTCAGTCAATCAGTGGCATTTATTAAGCGCTTACTGTGTGCAGATCACTGTACTAAACGCTGTAGATAGTCACGATCCCTTCCCACAAAGAGCTTGCAGTGTAAAGGGTGATTCTTGGTGTAGTCTTTGTTCTATTGAGTTTTCACCGTATGGACAAATATGTAGACTAATGTTTGTGTACTAAAATTAGGATTATGTACTAATGTTTTTTCCATGTTTTCTTTTCTATTCTTCCTCCCATTCCTTTTTTTTTTCTTTTTGGTTAAGGACTAAAACTAGGTAGTGAAGAACAAAAGAAGGCTTGTAGACAGGCAAGACAGCCGACCAAGATCTCCACATTTCAATTAATAAATGGTATTATTGAGTGCCTATTGTGTGCAGAACATGGTACTAAACACTTTAGAGAGTACAGTGCAAAGAGCTGGTAAACCTATCCCACACCCACAAGGAGCATAGAGTCTAGAGGGGAAGACAGGCAATAAAATAAATCAGGGGAAGTGGGAAAGTGTATTTAAGTGCTGTTTACATAAGTGCTGTGCGGCTGAGGGTGAGGGATACAGGTCCAAGTTTATAGGCAATGCAGAAGGGAGGATAAATAGAGGAGATGAGGTCTTAAAGAAGGCCTCTTGGAGGAGATGTGATTTTAGGAGGATTTTGAAGGCAGGGAGAGTGGTGGTCTGTTGACTGTGAAGGGGGAGGGAGTTCCAGGCCAGAGAGAAGACATAATAATAATGATTACGTGCAAAGCACTATTCTAAGCATTGGTGGGGGGGTGGTACAAGGTGATCAGGTTGTCCCAAGTGGGACTCACAGTTTTAATCCCCATTTTACAGATGAGGGAACTGAGGCCTAGAGAAGTGTGACTTGCCCAAAGTCACACAGCTGACACTTAGGCGGAACCGGGATTAGAACCCATGACCTCTGACTCCCAAGCCCGTGCTCTTTCCACTGAAACACGCTGATTCTCTACAAGGGGTCAGCAAGGAGATAGGCAAGATCGAGATACAGTGAATTTTCATTCATTCAATTGTATTTATTGAGCACTTACTGTGTGCAGAGCAATGTACTAAGCGCTTAACACTGTACAGTGTTGGCACTAGAGGAGTGAAGTGTGTGGGCTAGGGTGTATCAAACGATCACAGATATTTATTGAGCGCTTAATGTGTTCAGTACAGTGTACTAAGCACTCGGGAGAGTACTGTGTAGCAGAGTTGGTAGACACGTTTCCTGTCCATAATGAGCTTACAGTCTAGAGGCTTGTCTTTTCCTCCACTTGTCTGTGAGTGACCTTGAACCAGTCACTTAACTTTTCTGTGCCTTGGTTACCTAGAGTAGACCTATATCTATCTAGAGTTTTATTATTATTATTACTATTATATTAAGCACTTGCTATGTGCCAGGCACTGTACTAAGCGCTGGAGTGGATACAAGCAAATGGACCTGGACTCGGTTCCTGTCCCATGCAGAGCTCACAGTCCCAATCCCCATTTTACAGATGAGGTAACTGAGGCCCAAAGAAGTGAAGTGACTTGCCCGGGGTCGCACAGCAGACAAGTGGCAGAGCCCGGGATTAGAACCCATGACCTCCCGACTCCCAGGCCTGTGCTCTGTCAGGCGGTAAAGGTAGGAGGGGGTTTGCCAATTGGGTGCCTTAAAGCTGAAGATAAGGGGTTTCTGTTGGAAGCATAGGTAGATGGGCAGACTTTGGAGTTAGGAAGAAGAAAATTGCATGTTTTTTTAGAAAAACGATCCAGGCATCAGAGTCAAGAATGGGCTGGAGAGGGGTGAGCCAGGAGGCAGCAAGGTGGGATAGGAATAGTGCATTTAATGCAGGTAGGACCTGTCATCGGCTAGTTTCCTTGAGATTTCCAGCCACTGCAGTTTTAGCAGCAGTTGGGGTGAGATTTCTAACTTCCCGGTGTTGGTCGTGTTTTGGGAGGACAGTTTTACCACTTCCCCTCCAGCCATTGTACATCCTCCCACTCCTTTCCCTACCCTACTCCCAGGTTCTTCCCCAAACCACACTAAACCTGGAAAGCTGGGAATGCTGTCCGGACTGCTCTCGCTTCCGCTGGTGGCCTCGATCCTGCCCTGGTTGGGGGAAAGAGGCGGGGGGCGAAGGGGGCAATTGTTACGGAATTCACAGGAGATTCTGTTACTCTGGGGCTAGAAGCAGCGTGGCTCAGTGGAAAGAATCCGGCCTTGGGAGTCAGAGGTCATGGGTTCGAATCCCGGCTCTGCCACTTGTCAGCTTTGTGACTGTGGGCAAGTCACTTCACTTCTCTGTGCCCCAGTTTCCTCATCTGCAAAATGGGGATGAAGACTATGAGCCTCACGTGGGACAACCTGATGACCTTGTATCAACCCTAGCGCTCAGAACAATGCTCTGCACATAGTAAGCGTTTAACAAATACCAACATTATTAGAAGCAGGATGTTTAGTGAAGAAAAGGTGTCCTTTTAGGGTTGCTGTTCTTGTCTGTTCCTGGTGTTAGTTGCCTCTTTTTAATAATAATGGCGTTTGTTAAGTGCTTACTATGTACAAAGCACTGTCCTAAGCTTCTGCCAGTAATTATCTTTTCTGGGAAAGAAAACGTTCCTCTTCAGTGGTGACAGAGGGAAAAGTGATGAATATTTTAGCAAGTAACCTGAGTAGACCCAAGGAGGGAGAAGAAATGCTGTGGAAAGAGACTTCTTCAGCATTTGGTCGGACCCAGCCCTGGTAGAGTAGCATGCCTTTGCCTGACCTCTCTTTTTCCCAAGGTTTCTTAGAGCCCTGAAGGGTCCTGGGCCCTCCAAGTGTGGGGATCTTGGTTGAGCTGCCATCAAGGTGAAAACCTTTGGGGTCAGGTAGGGTCGGAGCATCCCCATGCAAAATGTGCCACCCTGTATACTGTCAACTCTTTAATAATAATAATAATAATAATAATAGCAAAGCACTGTTTTGAGTGCTGGGGGGATACAAGGTGATCAGGTTGTCCCACGTGGGGCTCACACTTTTAATCCCTATTTTAGAGATGAGGTGACTGAGGCCCAGAGAAGTTAAGTGACTTGCCTAAAGTCACATAGCTGACAAGCGGTGGAGTCAGGATTAGAACCCATGCCCTCTGACTCCCAAGTCCGGGCTCTTTCCACTGAGCCATGCTGCTTCTCTAATAATGATGGTATTTATTAAGATGCTTACTATGTGCCAAGCACTGTTCCAAGCACTGGGGTAGATCCAAGGCATTCAGGTTGTCCCACGTGGGGCTCGCAGTCTGAATCCCACGCTGCTTCCCTTCTCTTTGTGGCCAGGGATCACTTCCACCAACCCTGATAGAGAAACAGCAGAGCTAGTGGATAAAATTCGGGCCTGGAAGGCAGAAGGACCTGGGTTCTAATCCCGGCTCCGCCTCTTGTCTGCTCTGTGACCTTGGACCGGTCACTTAACTTCTCTGTGCCTCAGTTACCTCATCTGTAAAATGGGGATTAAGAGGGTGATTCCCCATGTTAGAACATGGACAATGTCCAACCTGATTACCTTGTACCTACCCCAGCGTTTAGTACTGTGGGTTGCAAAACAAATATTTAAAAAAAAAAACCAACAAAACAAATCACCTGTGGTCTTGTAATTTGCCAAACACTTAATAGTAATTGTGATATTTATTAAGGCTTAGTACAGTGTTCTGCGCATTCATTCATTCATTCAGTAGTATTTATTGAGCGCTTACTATGTGCAGAGCACTGTACTAAGTGCTTGGAATGTACAAATCGGCAACGGATAGAGACGGTCCCTGCCCATTGGCGGGCTTACTAGTCTAATCGGGGGAGACAGACAAAAACAATAGCAATAAATAGAATCAAGGGGGTGAACATCTCATGAAAACAATAGCAATAAATAGAATAAAGGTGATGTACATCTCATTAACAAAATAAATAGTATAATGAAAATATATACAATTGAGCGGTGGAGCACAGTGCTGAGGGGAGGGGAAGGGAGAGGGGGAGGAGCAGAGGGAAATGGGAGAAAAGAGAGCTTAGCTGAGGGGAGGTGAAGGGGGGTAGAGAGGGAGCAGAGGGAAAAGGGGGCGCTCAGTCTGGGAAGGCCTCTTGGAGGAGGTGAGCTCTAATTAGGCTTTTGAAGAGGGGAAGAGAATGAGTTTGGCAGAGGTGAGGAGGGAGGGCGTTCCAGGACCGCGGGAGGACGTGGGCCGGGGGTCGACGGCGGGATAGGCGAGAACAGGGGATGGCGAGGAGGTGGGCGGCAGAGGAGCGGAGCGTGCGGGGTGGGCGGGAGAAAGAGAGAAGGGAGGTGAGGAAGGAGGGGGCAACGTGATGGACAGCCTTGAAGCCTAGAGTGAGAAGCATAGTAATCACTCATTAATTAGCATTGACTGATCTGGGGCATTCCAGGCTAGGGTGCTAGACAGACCAGCCTGGACTTAGCCTGAAGTGGATCATTCATTCATTCATTCAGTAGTATTTATTGAGCGCTCACTATGTGCAGAGGACTATACTAAACGCTTAGAATGTGCAATTCGGCAACAGATAGAGATAATCCCTGCCCAGTGACGGGCTCACTTGTGGCAGTGCCCTCTTTACGAAGAGAAGTGACGCCGCCACTCCTGTGCCACTGACTCCTAAACTGCTCGGACCTCCTCTGGGAGACAACCAGATCCGGGCCTTAGAACAGCATGGCTCAGTGGAAAGAACCCGGGCTTGGGAGCCAGCGGTCATGGGTTCGAATCCTGGATCCGCCACCTGTCAGCTGTGTGACTGTGGGCAAGTCACTTTACTTCTCTGTGCCTCAGTTCCCTCATCTGTAAAATGGGGATGAAGACTGTGAGCCTCATGTGGGACAACCTGATTACCCTGTATCTATCACAATGCTTAGAACAGTGCTCTGTACGTAGTAAGCACTTAATTGCCAACATTATTATTCCCGATTAGACTGTAAGCCCATCAGTGGGCAGGGACTGTCTCTATCTGTTGCCGATTTGTACATTCCAAGTGCTTAGTACAGTGCTCTGCACATAGTAAGCGCTCAGTAAATACTATTGAATGAATGAATGAATGAATGAACGAACCCCTCAGAGTCGAGGCTGGGGATTGTCCTGGTTGTTGCTCAGTTCTGGACTGCCTTTGGAATGCCCCCATCTGAAACTCTTTTTGGGTTGGGATCCAGATTGGAGCGGGGCGAGCCAGGGATCTCCAAGCCTCTGGGGGCTCGAGATTGTCCACAGTCTTCATATAAGTGGGGTTAGGCCCTCTCATGTGTCCGGCGTGTAAATAATGAGAGGAGGCGATGTTGGGAAACTTTCTCCTCCTGTCTGCAGAGGCCAAAGTCCTTGGCTTTCCGCTTGCGTAATTAACAGTAATAAGCAATTACTACATAAATCGTATGCTGTACCTTGCCCTGTAGAATTGCTAAACTTGTTTTTATTCTCTTGCACGCTAATACTGCTATTAGTCAAAATCGTGGCAAATGTCATAAGGATCCAAAAATAAAATCTTCTTAAAGGACGTGCCCTACCATTGCTCATAACTTTAAATTTACAGACTTTTAAAAATGATGTATTGCATTGTCTTGGTTTTTGTTTTTCACCATCGTATAGGCTTTAATTAACTTTATTGTTTTTCCTCGATAGCATCGTTGATTTTTCAAATTCTGGCAGAATAAGTTCTTGCTATCATTTGACTTATTTTTGCATGTTCTTGTTCATAATCATGTTTGTAATGCTATACTTTCCCTTTTCAGATCTGCTTAGGCTGTTTTGACCAGTACCGAGCAGAATAAAAGAAGAAAGTCTGGCCACTGCAGACTGAAGCCTACTACTGAAGCTCCACTCTTGGTAATGTTTTCCTTTCAAATTTTGTTTTCCTGACATTTTTGTGAATTAAATCCCGTTCCTCCCTCTTCAGATCTGTCAGCCCATAGCTTTCCCCTCCTTCAAAGTCCTTCTGAAATCATATCATCTTTAGGAGATTTTCCCTGGTCAATTTCTAATCTCCCAAGGTTTTATGCCCCTACCTCAAACTTCCATTTTCGTTTCATCACTTTTCGCACCTGTGTACTCGCTAGTTCCCATAGCATTACGTATCTTGTCAATACACACCTGGGTGTCTTATATAAACTCGCTTATCTGTACACTCACTCATATACACGTTCCCCTTTTCTTCTTCTCCAGAGCTGTAGCCTGGATAGAGCATGGGCCCGGGAGTCAGGAGTTCATGGGTTCTATGTCCAACTCTGCCGCTTTTCTGCTGTGTGGCCTTGAGCAAGTCACTTCACTTCTCTGTGCCTCAGTTACCTCATCTGTAAAGTGGGGATTAAGACTGTGAGCCCCATGTGGGAGAGAGACTGTGTCCAACCCGTTTTGTGTGTATCCACCCCAGCACTTAATACAGAGCGTGGCATATAGTAAGCGCTTAACAAATACTACAGTTATTGTTGTACTGTAGTGTCTGTCTCCCCAATAGACTGTAAAATCCTTGAGGGAGGGGTCACGTCTCCCACGAGGTGGGATTTGTTAAGCATTTACTATATGCCAAGCACATAGATACAAGATAATCAGGACTTACATGGGGCTCACAGTCTAAGTAGGAGGGTGACTAGGTATTGAGTCCCCAGTTTGCGGATGAGGGAACTGAGGCACAGAGAAATCAAGTGACTTCCCTGAAGTCACACAGCGGGCAAGTGGCAGAGTCGGGAATAGGACCCGGATCCTGTGACTCCCAGGCCTCTGCGCTTTCCACCAGGCTGCGGTGCTCTGCTGTAATCTCCCCGATATAGTACGGTGCTCTGCACACAGTAGGTGCTCGGTACACATGTTGACTGTTTATTCTAGTTGGATAGATTCGGCGACTGTGCAGATATGGGTCCCGATATATTGGATCGGCTTGGATTTTTGAGCTAGTGATGTACTTTGGGTTGTTGCACCTGAAGCTGAGCCTGCCAACTGTGTGAATAATGCAGAAAGTGGCTGTACCAGAACTCTTTAGGAAAATCCACTTTGATTTGCCTACTATTGATGAATGACGTTTACAGGGTGGCAAGGTAGATGATGAAGCAGATATCGATTATGCCAGTCTCAACAAATATTGACCCAATTTACTGAATATCTCTATATTCATTCATTCAATAGTATTTATTGAGTGCTTACTATGTGCAGAGCACTGTACTAAGCGCTTGGAATGTGCAAGTCGGCAACAGATAGAGACAGCCCCTGCCCTTTGACGGGCTTACAGTCTAATCGGGGGAGACAGGCAGACAAGAACAGTGGCAATAAATAGAGTCAAGGGGAAGAACGTCTCATAAAAACAATGGCAAATAAATAGAATCAGGGTAATGTACATCTCATTAAACAAAATAAATAGGGTGATGAAGATATATACAGTTGCTGCATCAGGCTCCTTTCTGACCTCCCAACCTCCTGCCTCTCCCCACTTCAGTCCGTACTTCACTCTGCTGCCTGAATTGTTTTTCTACAAAAACGTTGAGGGCATGTCACCCCCCTTCTCAAAAATCTCCATTGGTTGCCGATCAACCTCTGTATCAAACAAAAAGTCCTCACTGTTGGCTTCAAAGCTCTCCATCACCTCGCTCCTTCTTACCTCATCTCCCTTCTCTCCTTCTACATCCCAGCCCACATACTCTGCTCCTCTGGTGCTAACCTTCTCACTGTGCCTCAACCTCGCCCGTCCCGCCGTCGACCCCTGGCCCATATCCTACCTCTGGCCTGGAACGCTCTCCCTCCTCAAACCCTCCAAACAATGACTCTTGGCCCCTTCAAAGCCCTACTGAAGGTGCACCTCCTCCAAGAGGCCCTCCCAGACTAAGCCCCCCTTTTCCTCAGCTCCCCCTCCCTTTCATGTCATCTAGACTTGCTCCCTTTGATTTATTCATTCATTCAATAGTATTTATTTAACGCTTACTATACCAAACAGCTCTCTCTCTATAGTCCTTTGCATGCGAAGGAGGCCTCGTTCTTAATTGTTTAATGGAATCTCAGTCCTACTGCTTCCCACTGCTGTTGGCTGTTCATACAATTTCCCAGGTGAATCTTGATTTTTTTCCCCATTATCAAAAAGTAGAGCAGCCTATTTGTCATGTCTAAGCGCACCACCTACTCTATTAGGGTTTCTGGACATTTGTCATTATCCAGGGACAGAGTAACATTCCAGGGCATAACTTCCCAGAGTTAAAGACATCTCACAGCCTGAAATATGCAGAGATTTTGGCATCTAGCAATTAGGAGTGGAATTTGCACTGAAGCAGCCAGAGTGATTACTCTTGACTCCTAGATGTTAAGGGGACCCATTTAACGTCTTTGGTGGGAGGGGGAGAGGCATTCGAGGGAGATCTTCAGCTCACTTTGCCTAAAGAAGTTAAGGATTTTTTAAAAATCACTCATGTGGAACAGATCCAGTAAAACCATAGGGTTGCATAGCCTGTGAGTACCTCAGTTCTCTCTTTCATGGATTTAGTAGAGTTTTAGAGCTCTATTCAATCAGTCACTGGTATTTATTGAGCACCTACTGTGTGCAGAGCACTTTATTGAGCACTTGGGAGAGTACAAGTACAACAAATTTGGTAAACACATTACTTGCTCATAACAGTGCTTTGCACATAGTAAGCACTGGAGAGGATACAAGGTGATCGGGTTGTCCCACGTGGGGCTCACAGTCTTAATCCCCATTTTGCAGATGAGGTAACTGAGGCACAGAGAAGTGAAGTGACTTGCCCAGTCACACAGCAGGCAAGTGGCTGAGCCGGGATTAGAACCCATGACCTGACTCCCAAGCCCATGCTCTTTCCACTGAGCCACATATGCTTACATAAGTGCCCTGGGGCTGAAAGTGGGGTGAATGCCAAGTGCCGAGGGAGTAAAGATCCAAGTGTGTGGATAATGCAGACAGAGGGAGTAGGGGAAAAGAGGGCTTAAGCGGAGAATGCCTCTTGGAGGAGATAATATTAATAATTACGGTATTTAAGCACTTACTATGTACCAGGTACCGTACTAAATGCTGGGGTGCATACAAGCAAATAGGGTTGAAAACAGTCCCTGTGCCACGTAGGGTCCACAGTCTCAATCCCCCCATATTACAGCTGAGGTAACTGAGGCCCAGAGAAGTGAAGTGAGTTGCCCAGGGTCACACAGCAGACAAGTGGCAGAGCTGGAATTAGAATCCATGACCTTCCTACTCCTAGGTCCGTGCTCTATCCACTGTGCTTAACAAATACCATAATTATTGTTATTATTTTTACCCAGCTCATACGATTTCCCCGGTGAATCTTGATTTTTCACCATCATCAAAAAGTAGAACAGCTTATTTGTTGAGTCTGGCACATATTCTAGTAAGGTATCTGGACATTTGTCATTCTCCAGTGACACAATAACATTCCCGTGCATAACTCCCAGAGTTCAAAGACATCTCCCAGCCTGGAATATGCAGACATTTTGACACCTAGCAAATAGGGGTGGGACGAGTGAAACGCCCAGACTGAAACTGTATTATTATTATTACCAAGAGCTCTGCACACAGTAAGCGCTTAGTAAATACGATCGAATGAATCACCCCAGCAGGGTCTTCCTTAAAATTCCTCTAAGCACCGTCAAATTTAAAACAAATTTAGTTCATGACCCAGAGTCCCATAGATGTTGACAGGTCAACTTGGGACCAGGAAGGAGCAAAGGATGTCTGACATCATTCCCCACTGGCTGTAAACGTGACAGGCCCTGAGTTGCAGGTGTAGAGAAGCAGCGTGGCTCAGTGGAAAGAGCGCGGGCTTGGGAGTCAGAGATCACGGGTTCTAATCCCGGCTCTGCCGCTAGTCAGCTGTGTGACCTTGGGCAAGTCACTTAACTTCTCTGTGCCTCAGTTACTTCATCTGTCAAATGGGGATTAAAAAAAAAAACTGTGAGCCCCACGTGGGACAACCTGATCACCTTGTATCTCCTAGTGCTTAGAACAGTGCTTTGCACATAGTAAGCGCTTAACAAATACCACAATTTATTTTATTTATTTTTAGGAAGAGGCCACGGGCAGAGATCAAACAATGGAGAGGGGTGTCTTGACTCTTCATGCCCTTTAGGAGTTTAATAATAATAATAATGTTGGTATTTGTTAAGCGCTTACTATGTGCAGAACCTGTTCTAAGCGCTGGGGTAGATACAGAGTAATCAGGTTGTCCCACGTGAGGCTCACAGTCTTCATCTCCATTTTACAGATGAGGTAACTGAGGCACAGAAAAGTGAAGTGACTTGCCCACAGTCACACAGCTGCCAAGTGGCAGAGCTGGCATTCGAACCCATGACCTCTGACTCCCAAGCCCGTGCTCTTTCCACCGAGCCATGCTGCTTCTCTGGTAGAATAGGCCATAAGTGGCAGTTGATGAACTGGGGAGGAGGAAGGTGCTCCATGCTCTATTTTTTTTTAATGTGTTTTAATTTTTTTTTGTTTAGAACTCCATCTTAGACAAGCTGATTATAGGGCCCAATTTTCAGACCTCCGTGCCCCTCGTAGACCTGTATTATAATGGAGTCCCTCAGTTTTGGCTAATGATATTGTAATGCTTTGGCCAGTCTACTTAAGTGTATTAGCTATCTTTCAAGCTTTAGAAAAGCGTCGTAAAAATCGGAGAAAAGGAAGGGACGTTTTACTGAGAAAAGACAAGGCAGGTTAGCTAGATCAGAGTAGGATCAGAAAATTGTTATCTTTATGCATAATGTGTCGAAAGTCTTTACTTCATGGTAAGTAAGAAAATGGCTGATATGAGTACAGGAAATGACTTACTACAGGGTTCAGGAACGATTCTAGGGAACGGCAGTGAATTTAACCAATAATTCTGGTATTTTTAACAAATTGACTATTAAAGCGTTTTTCTCATTTAAAAGTGTCTCCCTCCCTCTCTCTCTCTCTCTCTCTCACACCCACACCCCTCCCCCCCCCCCCCCCCCCCCCCCCCGGTCCCTGCCCCCCCCCCCCCCCCCAGCTTTGAGTTTGAACACGTTCTTTGAACCCAGTGTTGTGGATCTGGCTTTGAGGTGGCTTTTAATGCAGAATTAAATAACATTTAATAATAATCATTGTGATATTTAAGTGCTTTTCTATGTGCCCAGCACTACTAAGCTCTGTAGTGCGTAGAGTATATGCATATAAACACAATACCTTCCCACAAAGGGACTACAGTCTAAGTAGGAGGGAGACCAGGTATTGAATTCCCATTTTATACATGAGGAAACTGAGGCACAGAGCAGTCAAGTGATTTCTTAAGAGCGGACAAATAACAGAGCAGGGGTTAGAATGAAGATGGTCTGTCTCCCAGGCCCCTGCTCTTTCCACTAGGCCACGCTGCTTCTTTATCATTATTAATATTATTATTACTATTTTGCAGAACTAAATAACATTAAATGTATAGTAACAAAAAAAGACACTGATTATTGTGTTGAAAAAGCCAGAAAATGGTCAAATAATAAATACCATGCTGAGCTCAGTATGATCATGCCACTATTATAACATAGTTAGAATTATATTTGTAGTTACTTAAAATTTATAGTTTTAAATTCCAACTCCCCATCTCCCCTCTTTGAAAATATAGACTTTGATGAAGAGGCGTAAATTACTTCAGATGAGCCTCCTTTCAGAAAAACTTCCCTGTAGATTTTGGCATATATGTATATTTATATTTTATTCTCTGTGCATCTATTAGTCTGTCTGGTTTTGAAGAATCAGCAGCAAGTCAGATCAAGAATCGTAGCAAGTGGAAAGAGTCCACTAAGAACCAAAGAGGAGGGACTACAGATGGAACGATTGTAAGGGTAGGGTTGGCCATCAAAAGCAGCCTTAAATTTCAGAATACAATGCAACTTTTGTAATGTGTCAGCTTCCCACGTACTCACATTTGAATATATTAATCAAAAGTGGACAGCTCAGAGTAGTTGTAGAGATAAGAGGCATTAGTTTCTGAAATCTCCTCTTTGTTCTGAAAGCCACAAGCATTGAAGCAGCGTGGCCTAGTGGAAAGAGCACAATCCTGGTAGTCAGAGGACCTGGGTTCTAATCCAGGCTCTTGTCTGCTGCGGGATCATGGGGAAGTCACTTAGCTTTTCTGTGCCTCAGTTTCCTCACTGTAAAATGAGGATTCATACTTGATCTTCCCCTTAGAGATAAAGTGTGGGACAGAGACCGTGTCTGACCTTATTAGCTTGTATCAACCCTAGGACTTAGAACAGAGCTTGGCACATGGGAAGTGCTTAATAATACTTCCATTATTTATATAGCATTATAAGTGTCCAGGAGTAGAGGATTAATGGCCTCCATCCGGTGGGCTCAGACAAAAGGAATGGTATTAGTAGCTCTTGGTGTTTATTCATTTGCAACATTTTAGACGGGAAATTATATTGTGGGAATGTTTTTCCAAGGAAATGAACATTTTTCAGAATATCAGTCATTCATTGAGTACGTGTTGTGCTCCAAGCACTATGCCGAGTGCTCGGGAAAGTTCAGGAGAGTGAGGTGATGCAGTTCCTGCCCTCAAGGAGCTTACAATCTAATGAGAGGGACAGGCAAAATAATTTGTTGATAGAATGATAGGTGGGTGAATAAGGGCTTGAATAGTACAGTAGGTATATGGGTGCTTACCAAAGTGCTATGGGGGCTGAAAGTGCCTAAAATATGGAGATGGTAATTAGGATCTGATGTGGAGAGAAGAAGAATTAATCAAGGAAAGCCACCTGGAGGAGGCTTAGATTTCAAGAGGGCTTTTGGGGAGAGCTGTGTTTTGGCAGATTAGAAGGGGAAGGGAGTTCTAAACAGGGGTCAAGAGCAGGAGAGTCAAATGAGGCAACTCATTATGAGTAGGGTGACTTCAGAGAAAAGAAGAGTGCAGGCTGGGCCGAGTGGGAGAAGAGAGTCGATAAGTAAAGAGAACTAACAATAATAATAATGATATTGTTAAGCGCTTACTATATGCCAGGCACTGTACTAAGCACCCGGGTGGATACAAGCAAATCGGTAAGCAAATCCATGTGGGGCTCACTTGTCTCCATCCCCATTTTACAGATGAAGTAACTGAGGCAGTGAGGTAACTGAGGCACAGAGAAATGAAGTGACTTGCCCAGGGTCGCACAGCAGACAGGTGGCAGAGTCAGGATTAGAACCCAAGACCTCCTGACTCCCAGGCCCTTGCTCTATCCACTACACCATACTACTGCTTCTCTGGTAGTGTAGCTTAAAGTTTCTGCTTAATGTCGAGTGGAATGGAAAACGATCGGATGCTTTTGAGCAGTGGGAAGTTGTTAGGACATTTTAGAAAAATGATTTGAGCAACAGAGTGGAAATTTGGATTGGAGGCAGGGAGACCGATGAAGAGAGTGATACCGTAGCTTAGCCGGGATATGACAAGTCCCTCGACTGGGTGATTGTTCTTTTGGAAGAGAGGAAGAGACAGATCCGGGAAATGTTGTTGAGGAAATACGGCTGGCTTTAGTGACAGAGAACAAGCAAGGAATCAGCGATAAAACCAAGGTTACTGGCTTCAGCAACACGAGTGCTCGTGATATCTTCAGCTGCGATTGGAAAGTTAGTTGGAGGAGTGGATTTGGGAGGGAGGATGAAGAGTTTACTTTGGGCTTATCGACCCCAAGTCGCGGTGGGGTAGAATGTGGAAGTGGCGGAGTTATTCTGGAGGCAAGAGGAAATGAGAGATTGCAGAGGAGGACTAACGAGAGAGGTTTGGGAGATATCTGCAAAGAGGTTAAGGCTGAAGCCATAGAAGTAGATGAGTTTCCTAAGCAAAATAGTGTAAAGTGACAAGAGTGGGGGACCTGGAATTAACCTTTTAGGGTCATTCACAATTAGGGAGCAACAGGTAGAAAGGGGGCCAACCAAAGAAGCAGAGGGGAAGCAGTATCTATGTAACAATCAGTGATATTTATTGAGCACTTAACGGTTTGCAGAACACTGTACTATGAACTTGGGATCAATCATGTTTATTGAGTGCTTATATTGTATGCAGAGCACTGTACCAACCACTTGGGAGAGTACAATATAAACAGAGTGGGAAGACAGGTTCCCTGTCCACAATGAGCTTACAGACTAGAGAGAGTACAATAGAGTGGAAAAGAGCCTGGGCTTCGGAGTCAGAGGTCATGAGTTCGACTCCCGGCTCTGCCACTTTTCAGCTGTGTGACTGTGGGCAAGTTACTTAACTTCTCTGTGCCTCAGTTCCCTCATCTGGAAAATGGGGATTAACTGTGAGCCTCACGTGGGACAACCTGATGACCCTGTATCTACCCCAGCGCTTAGAACAGTGCTCTGCACATAGTAAGCGCTTAACAAATACCAACTTTATTATTTATTAAATACAATTCCTGTCTGCAAAGAGCTTACTTACTCGAGGAGACAGAAATTAAAATAAATTTCAGGTGGGTGTGTACATAAATTCTCTCGTGGTGGGGTGAAGATCAAAGTGTGTAGGTGACAGAGGGAGGGCACATAGGGGAAATGAAGGCTTAGTAAGGGAAGCCCTCTTCAATCAGTGATATTTATTGCATACGTACTGTGTGCTGAGAGCTGAACTAAGCACTTGGGAGAATACCGTTCAACAGAGTTGGTAGACATGTGCCCTGCCCAAAAGGAGCTTTCAATCTGGAGACTAAAATCATTTCCCTTGGAGGAGATATGATTTGAAAAAAGAAGATAATTATGTTGACAAATCCAAAGTTGGCTAGCATTATACAATAACAGCGAAGCTTCATTTGGGAAAGTATTTTAACAGGTTCCACTGAGTAGCTCTAATATAGCAGCTTGGCCTAGTGGAAAGAGCATAGACTTGGGAGCCAGAGGAGCTAGGTTCTAATCCCGCCTCTGCCACTTGTCTGCTGTGTGACCCTGGGCAAGGCATTTAACTTCTCTGTGTCTGTTACCTCATCTGTAAAATGGGGGTTAAGACTGTGAGCCCCTATGGGACAGGGACTGTGTCCAATCTAATTAACTTGTATCTACCGCATTGTTTAGAACAGCAGTTGGCCCAGAGTAAGGATTTAACAAGTACCATTATTCTTATTGGACCTAATGTATCCCTTATTTTGCAGATACATGATGAGAAGATCGATTCGGGACGCAGCTAGCTGAACAGCTATAAAATGCCCAAATCTGGGTCCGCAAAACCAGTTCAGAGTGAGAATTCTGACAGTGACGGAAACATGGTGGAGAAACCATCTGGAAGAAAGGTAAAATAATCCTAGTTCAGATTGTACTACCCTGACTCAATTTCTGCTGCATTGACTGTACTTTTGCTCCCTCGGGAGCAAAGAATCATTAGACCGGAACGAAGTACACCATTCGGTGCTTAAAACTAGTAGCAAGTCATTTTTTTTTTAAAAAAAAAGATGCTTTTGGTCATATTACCGAAGATACAGCCATGGAGTTTATTTTATGACTAACTACACAGTATGAATGCAAACATTTATTTTATCTAGATAAAGGGTGACATGAACTAGTGCTCTTTGGTGAGATTCAGAAATGTAGTGGGTTTGACCAATGGTCTGCCAACTCAGTATTCTCTGGTTCAGTTCTGGATTCTCTTCTATTCTTTAGCTACATCCACTCCTTTGGAGAACTCCCATGTCGTCCCATGTCATTCGCTCCCATGTCTTCGACTACCACCTCTATACGGATGATACCCAAATCTACATCTCCTGTCCTGATCTCTCTCCCTCTCTCCAGTCTCGCATCTCCTTCTGCCTTCAAGACATCTCTATTTGGATGTCCTCCCGTCTCCTCAAAATTAACGTGTCCAGAACAGAGCTCCTTATCTTCCCACCAAAACCCTGTCCTCCCCCAGAGTTTTCTATCACTGTAGACGGCACCACCATCCTTCCTGTCTCACAAGCCTGTAACCTTGGTGTTATCCTTGACTCCTCTCTGTCATTCAACCCACATATTCAGTCTGTCACCAAATCCTGTTGGTACCACTTATCACTAAATATCACTAAAATCGTCCCTTTCCTCTCCATCCAAACTGCTATCATGTTAATACGGTCACTCATTCTATCCTGCCTGGATTACTGCATCAGCCTCCTTGCTGATCTCCCAGCTTCCTGTCTCTCCCCACTCTAGTCCATACTTCACTCTGCTGCCCAGATCATTTTTCTACAGAAATATTCAGGATGTGTAACCCCACTTCTCCAGAAATTCCATTGGTTGTCCATAACCTCCACATCAAGCAAAAACTGCTCAACATTGGCTTTAAAGCACTCCATCGCCTTCACTCCTCCTACCTCACTTCTCTACTCTCCTGGTACAACCCTGCCCTAGTGGTTGTCCATCCACCTCTGCGTCCACGAAAAACTCTTCACCATTGGTTTTAAAGCACTCCACCACCTTGCCCCCTCCTACCTCACCTCACTTTTCTCCTAGCCCACACATTTTGCTCCTCTAGTGCTAGCCATTTCACTGTGCTTGCCTCTCTCACCGCCCACCCCTTGCCCACATCCTGCCTCTGGTTTGGAACGTCCTCCCCCTCAAATCTGACAAACAATTACCCTCCCCATCCCTTCAAAGCACATCTCCTCCAAGAGGCCTTTCCAGATTAAGCCCCACTTTTCCTGATCTCCCACTCCCTTCTCCTTTGCCTTGACTTGCTCCCTTTGCTCTTCACCCCTCCCAGCCCACAACACTTATGTACATATCTGTAATTTTTATTTATTTTTATTGATGTCTGTTTTCCCTCCCCAGCCCCGGCCACCTCCCCCAGACTGTAAACTCATTGTGGGCAGGAATGGGATTGCTTATTGTTGTACTGTACTCTCCCAAGCCCTTAGTAGAGTGCTCTGCACACAGTAAGCACTCAATAATTACGATTGAATGAATAAATGAAGAATAGAATTGCAGTTCGTGGCATCCCTCCTCATGGTTGGGGATGCATCTTCCAACATTTAAACATTTTCCTTCCCATAATTCCATTTTGGCCCATTTGTCCCTGAATTTATCTAAAGTCTTGAAAGCAACCTATACCCATCTTCTATTATATGGAAAATTCCTTCCTTTAGTTCCTCTTGAACTTGCCACCTTCAAACTTCAGTGGCTGCCCCTTAGACCCAGGATTATTGGATTTGTTGAACAACGATACCATGTTATTCCTCTCCACACCCTTCATGACTTTGAAGACTTCAGTCTTGTTCTGACGGAACAACCTCAATCTTAGTCTTTCCAGGTGACACAATCGAAGTCTGTCAATCAGTCAGTGGTACTTATTGATTACCTACCGTGTGCAGAGCACTATACTAAATACTTGGGAAAATACAGTAGATTAGCAGATGTGATCCCTCCCCAAAGAATTTATTGTCTAGCGGGGAGACAGACACTAAAGTATATTAGCGATAGGTGAGAAGCAATCTGGCCGAGTGGAAAGAGCACGGGTCTGGGAGTCAGAGGACCTGATCTCTAATCCCAGCTTCACCACTTTGCCTGCTGTGTGACCTTGGGCAAGTCACTTCACTTCTCTGGGCCTCGATTTCCTCATCTGTAAAATGGGGATTAAATATCTGTTCTCCCATTCCTTGAGACCGTGGGTCCCAAGTGAGACAAGGGACTGTGTCCAACCAGATTATCTTGTATCTATCCCAAAGCTTAGTACAATGTTTAGTGCAGAGTAAAATGCTTAAATGTTATTGTCTCTATCATCATTATTATTATTATCATTTAAACTAAGCAGCCAGGCATTTCACCCCCTAATGAGGTAGTTACTATTACCTGTAAGTCAGGAAGTTTTACTGTGCACTCAGATTGTTTTGTTCCTATCACCAGTCCCTGGAAATCCCACTACTTATACTTGTCCGTCCAGAAAAGAAGCTGTTTATCCTCTTACCTCTGTTTCCTATCTTGTGTTTAGTTTTATATTCCCTTGTACAGAGAGAGAGAGCAGGCACACACATATAGGGGGGTGTAATTCAGTGGCCTCTTGCCGTGGAAGAAGTTCACCTCCTGTCTTAAATGCCTTCTAGCTTTGGGGTGGGCTAAGGGAGGAGGATTCCATTCCATGATGCCATACTGAGTGTGGGGGACCGTGCCTCCCTTGCTTTCAAAGTCATAGGTTGGAGTCAGAATAAAGGAGGAGCAAGGAGTCTGATTGTTGCAGAGAGCCTCTCCGTAACTTCTGTAAGGAGGGCCCCAACTGCATTAACCCCGAGAAATACTTCTTTTTCCCTGTGGATTAAACGGGGACTCCAGAAACAGAACATTCCCTCCAATCCCAAAATAACTCTTTTTTCCAAAAATGTCTTTGGTGTGGAATACTGTCAACAGCTTCATTCAAATGTTATATGAGTTCGTTGTGGGCAGGGAATGTGTTTGATGTTATATTGTACTCTCCCAGTGCTTAGTACAGTGCTTTGCACACAGTAAGTGCTCAGTAAATACAGTTAATAGTATTTAATATTAAAGAAATGTCCACTGGTTCCCCATTAGCCATATGATTGATTGCTGCCCCGGCCAGCAGATCAGTGGTGCGTGGTTTCCCTTTATTGAAAGCATGTTGTTTTATCCCATATTGACCCTGTAATTTATTATAGCTTCTACCAGTTTCCTGGTGTGTAAGTCTATAATCCTCAATTTCCCCTCGAGCTTTTTCTAATGCTGCCTTGGGCCTATGCCATTTGTAAAGCTAGGTTGCATGCTCTTGCTTAGGAGTCCCACAGCTTCTCTTCTCAGTTCTTGCAAAATTTTTTGAGAACCACTTCTCTAGTATCCTTTCACATATTCAAGTGAAGCTGAGAAATGGGTAGCTCAGAGTGTAAAGAAGGGAATGAGAGATGAGGAAAAGTGGGGCTTAGTATGGGAAGGCCTCTTGGAGGAGATGGGCCTTCAGTAAGGCTTTGAAGGTGGGGGAGAGTAATAGTCTAGCGAATTTGAGGAGGGAGGGCGTTCGTCAGGTCAGAGGTAGGGCGACGGCACTGTCAGCTCGCTCCCTCTCATCTTATCTCTCTGGTTTCGTATTTCAAACCAACCCACATGCTTTGCTTCTCCAATGCCAACCTATTCACTGTACCTGAGCCACATATGTCTCACGGCAAACCCCTTACCCATGTCCTCCTTCTGCCCTCGAACTCTCTCCTCCTTCATATTCAATGGACCACCATTCTCCCTTCCTTCAAAGCCTCCTCCAGGCCTTTCCAGACTAAGCCCTCATTTCTGCTACTCCCTCTCCCTTGTGTCTATACCCTTTAAACATTTGCTATTTACCCCACTTTCCACCCCACGGCACTTATATCAGTGCCTTTCTGCCCCTCTAGGCTGTAAGCACAAGAGTGGGCCGGGACCAAGTCTACAAACTCTGTTGTACTTTCCCAAGCCCTTAGTACAGAGCTCTGTAACAGTAAGCGATCAATAAATACCACTGATTGATTTATTATATTGTTGGGTAATAAGTCATCTGATCTTTTTCAGTTGAAATATCCAGGTTTTCAGAGTAGTTTTAAACCATTTCCTCTCTTTTACAATTTGGCTTTCCATACTTACTTTCACCTTAAGAAATTGTTTCTAAAACAAGGCAACGAAAGAAAAAAATGTCTTTGTCCTCTCAGTCACTCATTTATTATCTCTCCTCCCTGACCATTAGAAATGACTTATTGCTTTGTCCTTCTTTCTCTTCATACATTAATTCAGAAAAGTTTTTCATGTTATTAAGTCAGTGGTATTTAGTGAGTGTTTTCTCTGCCAAACATTGTACTAGACGCTTGAGGGAGTACAGTAGAGTGGGTAGACATAATCTCTGTCCAAAAGGAGCTTTCAGTCATGAGGGGGAGGAAGACATTCAAGTAAATTACAGATAAGGGAGATGGACGTGGAAAATTTTCTTTATGGGTAGGGAACATGTCTACCAACTCTGTTGGATTGTACTCTCCCAAGAGCCTAGTACAGGGCACTGCACACAGCACTCACTCGATCATTTGCATTTATTGAGCGCTTACTATGTGAAAATCCTATTTATTGACAGACTGCCTATTAAGTGCTCTAGGGGAATAGATCCAAGTGCATAGGTGAATAGGGAAAATGATGGAAGACCTTTTGGAGGAGGTGTGATTTTTAGTAGGGTTTTGAAGTTGTCGAGAGTGGTCTGTTGGATATGAAGGGGAAGAGAATACCAGACCAGAAAGAGGATGTGGGCAAGGGGTTGGCAGTGAGACAGACAAGATTGGGGTACAGTGGTACAGTGGCTGGCATTAGAAAAGCAAAGAGCTTTGTGCCTCTTATAAACCAATTTCTTGCTTTACCTTTTCTAATCTGGTCCCCAAGAGAAATTTCCGGAATAATTCCAAAATAGAATAATAGTCCATGGAATAATAAAGAACGGTAGATATTCTGTTGGGCATTAAGTCTTTATTTTGTATTAACTTCATGTACTACATTTGTCACTCTGTGATTTATTTTCTGCTTCAAATTTAATAAAATACAAAGATGTAGCACTTGAGATTGTGACTAACTGCACTTTGAATAAAATATTATACCACTTACTGATGGTATTCATGGTAAATGTCCACTTTGTTCTCTCCGAAGTGCTTAGTAACAGTGCTCTGCACAGAGTAAGCATGAAATAAATACTACTGATAGATGTTTGTGCCTGCCTTCATTGAATTCTTTTATAAAGAATAGGAACAGGATAAAGAATAAAGGAGAGAATGCTTAGCTAATATCAGGTACAAAACCCAACTGGCCTGGAGAACAGAGCGTAAGCAGAATTTGATTTATGAGCAGACATTTTGCAATATGAAATTGGTTTGTATTTTCAATCGATGATATCAGACTTCTTTGTGCTGAGACCGTTTCTCCTGACATGATTGTTCCGGCATTTATTGAATGCCGACAGACCACGAAACCACGCATGAAAGGTGGCCTGTTTGTTCATTGTTGGATATCTATTTAGTGGTTTAAACACCCATTGTAACATCTTTTTGGTGGTATAGACATAGTTTTCCAAGAGGGGTGAGTTGTAGAGAATGAGAAGCAGTTCACTTGATGAATAATTGAAATTGTTACAGGTTGAGGAACCTATGTGTTTGAAAGAAGTAAGTTAACAGGTTAAAAAAGAAAACCTGAAGAGGCTGTCAAAAGAGTGCCTAAACCCTATCGTCACCTGTCAAGAAGATTGTCTTGCAGTTGGTCAATCCCGAGATATTATAGTCAACATTAAAAAAAATCAGCTCATTGAATTAGCTTCCATTATAAGATGAATTCTAGTCCATATTTAACTAATGGGTCCTTCTGAACTGTTCTTTTCCTAGTTTTTCTAAAAGTGGCGTGTTCAAAATTGTGCCTTTCTTGTAACTACATATTAATCTGCTGACATTGATGCTGCTCTTTTGTGTGTAACTTGTAGTTTTACTTTTTTTCATAGAGTAAAGAAAAGATTACATCCTTCAGCAAAACTCCGAAAGTCGATAGGAACGATGGGGGGAAAGAGATGAAAGAGAAGACTTCTATGAAGCGTAAACTTCCATTTACCATAAGTCCATCAAGGAATGAAGAGCGAGATTCAGACACAGGTAGAATTTTTATTTTCCTTAATCATTTACTAGTAAAATACAATGTGACTAATTTGTTTGAATGGTGGGTTTTGTCCCAAACACAATGTAAATCCAGCCAGTGATACATACTCTTGAGAGATAAGAAGAATTTTCTTCATATCTACTAACTTCCCCAGCCACCCTTCCTTCGTAGTTTTTTATTCTCCACATTTTTGTGGATATGGTTTCTTAGTGATTGAGATTGATGAAATTGTTACATATATAAATCGATTGCTAAATGATTCTTTGACACTAAATAGACTAGATTAGTCATATTTATTGAACGCTTATTGTGTGCAGAACATTGTACCAAGTGCTTGGGAGAGTCGATAAACATGTTCCCTGCCCACAGTGAGCTTACCGTCTAGAAGGGAAAACAGACAGGAATATAAATAAATAAATAATGAACATGTACATAAGTGCTGTGGGGCTGAGGGAGGGGTGAAAAAAAGGAAGCAGATCCAAATAAACATTATGGTATTTGTTAAGCGCTTACTATATGCAGAGCACTGTTCTCAGTACTGGGTTAGATACAGGGTAGTCAGATTGTCCCACTTGGGGCTCACATTTTTTAATCTCTGTTTTTACAGATGAGGTAACTGAGGCACAGACAAGTTAAGTGACTTGCCCAAGGTCACACAGCAGACAAGAGGTGGAGCCGGGATAGGAACCCACGACCTCTGACTACCAGGCCTGGCCTCTTTCCACTAAGCCATGCTGCTTCTCTGTGCCAGTGCATTGCAGAGGAGAGTGGGAGAAGAGGAAATGAGGGATTAGCTTCATTAGATAAAAAATTTTTACAGCAGTTTAGATTCCCATCTGGCCCATGAATTCCTAATTTAGACCTTTTGGGTCTCTGTCCCAGTTTTTGCCATAACTGCCTGACTCCTAAAACTTCCCTTAAACCAGGGACTGCTGATGAGTATCACTACATCTCAGAATAGGCCAGACCCTCAGACCCTGCCATCTGGAGTTCCACTATTGTGGTATTATCTTTTAAATATCAGAAAAAGCCAATTCAAGAACATGATCTTCTGTTCAAATCCTATATAACTTTTTAGGACAGAATTGTTTGATACTTTTATCCAATTGGAGTTATTTCCTCCCAATCAGTAGTATTTATTGAACGCTGTACTAAGCACTTGACATATATTTGCCCCGTCCCCACAGCATTCATACATGTCTTTAAATCATTTATTATAAATTATTCATATTAACGTCTGTCTCCCCCCTCTAGATTCTAAGCTTATTATGGGCAGGGAACATGTATGCTTACTCTTTTGTATCGTTCTCTCCCAAAGGCTTAGAACGGTGCTCTGCACCTAGTAAGCGTTCAGTAAATACCACTGAATGGTTGTTAAATGGAATTTTAATCATCTTTCTTTACCCTGTAGAAAATGTCCTAAATTTGGCACTTTATTTTCAAGTTTTATCAAATAAGTAGTCTTCTGTTCTCATTCGTTTTCACCCAGGGTTTTACTTCAAATAAAAAACGTTACCAAGTCCCAGCAGGGTCCCTCCAGGAAGCCAGGTGTCTGAGTTCTGGTCCCCCTGGTCAGGCACCACGTAGCCTGATTTAATCCAGCTTCCTTCCTCTCATTGCTCGCTACCCAAATTTGACCTTCAAACCTCCAGTCATCCGTGCTCAGTTTCAGCAGCAGCCTCCTTCAGCCCCAGCCACCCGGAGGCCCCGCTCAGGCCTAGGGTCCCCCTGGGGCTCCAGGCCATGAAGCAGCAGGGAAGACCTCCCTTTGCCATTCCCCCCCGCCATGGTGCCACCCTCTTCGGTGGCTGTGGCAACAGGACTACTGCAGTGGCCTCCTCCTGACCTCTCTGCTTCTTGTCTCTTCCCGCTCCTGTCCACGCTTCACTCTGTTCCCTGGATCACTTGGCTATAAGCAGCGTGGCTTAGTGGGAAAAGCACGGGCTTGGGAGTCAGAACACGTGAGTTCTAATCCCGGCTCTGCCACTTGTCTGCTCTGTGACCTTGGCAAGGCACTTAACTTCTCTGTGCCTCAGTTATCTCAGCTGTAAAATGGGGATGAAGACTCTGAGCCCCATGTGGGAGAACCTGATTTCTTTGTATCTACCCCAGGGCTTAGAACAGTGCTCGGCATATAATAAGCACTTAATAAATACCATTATTACTATAAAGCCATTCAATCTATGTTTCTCCAGTCCTCAAGGACCTCCAGTGGTTGCCCATCCACCTCTGCATGAAGCAGAAACCCCTCACCGTTGGCTTTAAAGCACTTATTACCCCCTCGTAGCTTACCGCGCTGGTTTTTCCACTATAACCCAGCACGCTAACTTCACTCTTCTAACGCCAAACTACTCACTCCACCTCGACCTCATCTGTCTATCTGCCGATCCTTGGCCCACATCCTGCCTCTGGCCTGCTGCGCTGTCCTCCATTCCCATCCGAAAGATCCATTACGCTCCCCAGCTTTAAAGCTTTATTGAAATCACGTGTTGCTCCAAGAGGCTTCCCCTAACTAAGCCCTCATTTCCCCTACTCCCTCTCCCATGTACGTTGCCCTTGCACTTAAATTTGTTCACTCTATTCACCACAACTCTGGTGTATTGTACTCTCCCAAGTGCTTAGTAAAGGGGTCTGCGCACAGTAGGAGCTCAGTAAGTATGATTGAATAATAATGCAAACCGACCAGGACTAATCAGCGCCTTGGGATGAATGCTGCCATCAGTTTTCATGGCTCTGGGGCTGGCCAGCCATCTATCTAGAAGCAGAGAGACATCAGAGGCCTCTGGGCTCTGTTTGCTGGAACACAGGGGAAATGCACCTGAGGAGGAGAAAACAAGGTGGGGATTAGCCAGAGAGCAGTGAAAGGAACTAATAAGCCCAAAGCTGCTTTCAGTAGCCAGCGGAGAGTATCCCTAGAGAGACATGGGGCTAGTGGCTCTACTGCACCAAGGGACCATGGGCCGGAAGCAGGTGCGATGACCCCGCAGCTGCCGAGATCCCAGAGGCTGGAAACCGCAAGGCCAGGGGATAGATTGGGGCCTGACAGAGCGGCAGAAGGGATCGAGGTAGCCAATCCCAGGGAGGAGAAGGGGATAAGAGAATATCGTTGGGGGGGCAGGATTTCTACAGACATTTTCAATTACCTGAATGGCCTGGTTGTCATATTGGGGCTAGTTTTAGAATGGAACGTAATGAATTGCGTGTGAGTTTATGGGTAAATGTACCCCACAATACAGCCACATTACCAAAGAAGATAACCTGGCCACATTTGGGGGCACACCTCTACTGCAGCAGGAGTAAAAGTAGGATTGTATTATCTGATTTGTAATTACTTAATTGGATAAGTTCTGTCCTATTTTAAATAATCACATACCACATCGGTGTCTATTTGCCATCTATCACTTTTAATTAGTTTACATAGCCGATTGACTAGATATTTTTTAGGGAACAGTTATTGGCTAGAAAAGGTTTTATTAGACTAATTTTAATAATCTGAAAAAAACCTAGTAATTGATATTGCATGCCTTTTTAATTTTAGAAGACTTTTAGCTTTTCCTGACCTGAAAACTGAATTTACTTTTACCAATTATGAGAGAAGTTGAGAGTTCACTGGTACTCACTGGTTTCTTTCAGATTTATCCTGCCTGTTCTGAAATAATCCGTATTTTACTTCAGACTCATCATTAGGTCCATTTCTGGTATTGGCTGCCGTCAGAACCACAGTATTTGAGGCACACTTTGAAGCAGCACAGTTAATGTTTTTTTCTGCCTTGAACACATGGTTAGCTTTACAGTGGCCTACAGAGCTGTCAGAAATTGCCATGGCTTCCACCCCAGGGAATCAATCAGTCAATCAATGGTATTTATGGAGCGCTTACCATAGTATACTAGGCGGTTGGGAAAATACAGTACAAGAGAGGGGTAGACAGACGTTAATATAAATAAATCGTTTATGGATATATGCATAAGTGTTGTGGGGCTGAGTGGGGTGAATACCAAATGCTTAGATGACGCAGAAGGTGGGAGAGAGGGAATCAGGGAAAAGAGGGCTTAACCGGAAAAAGCCTCTTGGAGGAGCTTTGACTTTAAGTGGAGGGGAACTGGAAAAGACTGTAATATCCATCTAAATTTAAAGTAAATTTTTGAGAAACTTCCTTTGAGACTTCACTTCTGTGGGCTTTTCTCTGTCATACCAGTTTCCCAGGCATAAACATATAGTTCCCCTCTCTGGGTTGATCAGTGCTGTCCTCGGAGACACTATCTGTTGTGAATCCATTCCTCCACTAACGTCACTTACCAGTTTAGCCCTCTGGCTCATATGCTGAGGCCTCTTGGCTTTCAGGAGTCTTCCACGGACTCAGCTTAGGGGATTTCCCTTTGCCCAAGGCTAGAAATATTGAAGTTGGAGTTCCCAAGTAAGTGTATAGCATGTTTGTTGAAGGGAAAACTAAGGAGTCAATACATGTGGTATTGCAAATATTCCCTGTCTCATCATCCCACCTTTTGATACTTTTCTTCTGTTTGGTCTACCAAAAACAGAAAAGAAAAACAGACAGACATGGTGCATAGTACTAAATTGCAATGCTGATTTCCTAAATTTTCATCTAGTTTGTGTACATCATTAAATGCCTATTATCCATTAAGGAACATGTAATCCCTCAGGTTTTATCATGTAATTCCTATGAATGAGGACTTTGAAACCATAAGTGGGTCCGATATTGGGTTTACAAATGTACACTATTGTGCTCAGTCCCTCTTCCAGCCTCGAAATTCAACTTTCTCCAGTGCAAATACATGGAAAATGAAATAGATCTGTGTGTTTTCAATTTCAGTTGACATCCGAAACCTATCATTAAATACTCAACTGTGTTCCAGTAATGATGAGGACTATCATTTAGGAGGCTTGAAACAAATGGAAAACTGTAATAGATCTCCATTCTGAAAATGCCCTATTTTTTGCGTTACGTTCAATGCATTAAAATTTTACTGCATGAAAACAAAGAAATGTATAATTTAAGTTTGCTTTATATGTCCAAGAAAAGGCAGATAACTTTCAGTGGTTCAGTGAAAGTGTTTGGGAAGAAGATGGCTGTTGATTTCTTTAAAGTTTTGTGTTTTTTTAAAATTGTAAACAAAATGTCCCAATTCAGTGTGCCTTTATTTCCGTGATTGTTGGAAAATAACTAGAACTTATAGATAGCTCCTCCTTCTTTGAAGTTCAGATTCATTTTAACCATTAAAAATAGGGCCATGAAAACAACCAGCTAGATTTGGTTACAACTAGATCATGATTTCTACAGTGTTTTCTTTTCATATTTGAGAAGGTGAGTACTAAGTTTGCTCAGAGGTAGAATAAAATTTAGTTGATTTGACCTTCAGTAGAGTAACCAAATATGTATTAAGGACCTATGTAGAAGGGATATGCAGTGAATGTAAATCAGTTTGAGTGATCACCTGGCAGAGGAAAGTATCCAAACCCTACTCCGAATCCTGTGGCAATAAGAGAAATAAAAACAGTGAGTTCCAGGATATTTGGTTCACTGGGGTTATTTTTCAATTAGTGTTCATTTGTTTTTTCCTTCTGGAAGGAGAGATTGATTTTTTAATACTTTGTGGATCATGTTTCTCATTCTGCAAATGAGTCAATTCAGTTTTTCTCTTCATTTGTGCATTCTGATAGCCTCTTCATCTTCTGAATCATTAACAAAGTTTTAAGCCATTATGGGCTCTTCCATAGAATTTGTCTGTGGAATTATCTTCTCACCCTCTCCAACTATGTGGCTATATTTAAAAATCGTGATTTTCTTGTTTGTTTGTTTTTTTAAAAAAAGGTACATACAGAAATGTACAGCTATTGAACTCACTTTACCAATCCATAATTATCTAAAAAAAGAAACCACAAAACAACATGTGAAATGTGTGTTTTACTAAGTAAAAGTTGAATTAAGTATGTTGTTTTCTCATACCTATTTAGCCTTTCACCTTTGCCACAAGTTACATCAGTTTAGTATGTGTGTTGTTGTTGTTTATTAAATTCACGTAAAATCCATGATACCCCATCCAAAATACTAGTCTTGCTTTTTTGGGGTTTTTTTTCATATTGCACAATTTCTTTTCCCAAGAAATCTCTGAATTAATTTCCAAGAATTCTGTTCTGGTTACTTTTTACTTCGAGTTCTTCAAGTTCTGTCTCTCCCCTGGCTCCTTCCCTCCGCTGTCAGGGATGGGCAGGGGCCAGGGCCCAAGCCCAGCCACTTCCCACCACTCCCCACCACTCCCCTTTATTCACATCCTGCCTCCGGCCTGCAACTCCCTCCCCCTTCATATCTGACCAACTTTTTTTTTTCCAGTGGTATTTGGTAAGCACTTACTATGTACTAGGCACTGGGGTAGATACAAGATAATCAGATTGGACGCAGTCCATGTCCCACGTGGGACTCTCAATCTTAATCCCCATTTTACAGATGAGATAACTGAGCATATGTCTACCAGCTCTGTTATGTTGTACTCTCCTGCATGTTTAATACAGTGCTTGGCACAGAGTAAACACTCAATAAATGATTATCAACAAAAATGTTCAGGTGATGTCTCCCCACCCCTCAAGAATCTCCAGTGTATGCCGGTCCACCTCCACATCAAGCCAAAACTTTTTACCATAGGCTTTAAAGCACTCAATCAGCTTTCCTCACCATACCTCACTTCACTAATCCGTTACAGCCCAGCCCACACATTCCGCTCCCCAGCGCTCACTGTGACCCGATCTCATCTATCTCGCCACCGACCCCTTTCCCACATCCTCTCCCTAGCCTGGAACTCCCTCCCAGTCCTTCTATACCAAATCACCTCTCTCTCCATAGTCAAAGAATTATTAAGTCCCCAGTTAAGACCTCTTTTCCCTGGCTTGCTCTCCCTTATGTGTCATCTTAGTACTTGGAATCTCTGACATTTGGACATTTGATATTCGCCCCAACCTCATAGTACATATGTATATATCTTTATACTATGTATCATAAATTATTCATATAAATGTCTGTCTCCTCCTCTAAGTGGTAAGCTTATTATGGGGAGGAACGTATCTGCTAATTCTGTTATACTTTCCCAAGAACTTTGTACGTAGTAAACACTCAAATACCATTGATTGATATTATTCATTCAGTCAGTCGTATTTGTTGAGTGCTTACTGTGTGCAGAGCAGTTCCAAAATGAAAAAAAACCCACAAAACTCCATGATAGATCACTTTTAAAAGGAAAACTGATGAAAATGTGTGCTAAGAAAAAAAGTAAAATTCTATAAATTTATTGAATATTAGAACTAGGGTATGGACCAAGATCAAATAGATTATTTAGTGCCTGTTCTAAAAACTACATATATGATTCTGTTTGATCTTTTGTAGTATTCCTATGGAAATGTTCTTCAGCCTTTTCCCCAGATTGGTGTATTTTTTTATTGGCGAGATGGCTCTATTGCAATTTTTGATTAAAATTGCTCGATTATGATTTTTCTACCTCTTAGGCTTCTCCTCAGTATTAAGAGTAACACAATTAGAGAATATAATACTCCCCAATTTCTTCCCTACACTGTAAGCTCATTGTAGGCAAGGAATATGTCTACCAACTCTGTTACAGTGCACTCTCCCAAGCACTTAGGACAGTGCTCTGAATACAGTAAACACTCAATAAATATGATAGATTAACTGTGTGATTGAATCTCACATTTCCTTTCCTTTCACCAAACCTGGCTGAAAGGCTTAAGAGCTAGCCCGTCTTCTACTAACTTACTCTTTCAAGACCTGTGGGTCCAGTTGCGATCTTTCACTAACTTTACTTCTCCCAGCTCCAGTGTAATTTTTGTTGGCAGGAAAGGGACAACCTGGGCAAAGCTAAAACAGGGCCAGCTAATGGATTGAGCTCCCTAATCTGCACTTTGTTGTTTTGGGATGTAATTTCATGTTACTCATTTTTTTGATGTGGGTCATGGTCTAGTCTTGAGTATTAATTCTCTCAAAGGTGGATGGTTTGTGGAAAAATTTTCAGTTGAGAAGGCATGTCATAGAAACCTTTAAACCAAACAGATCACCCCAGAGCACACCCTCCCAACTACCACCTCAATATCTATGCGCTCAGACCGCCCGGAGCATTTTTGTAAAATTGATTTAGATATTTTACTATTTAATCAGTCATTCATATTTCCCCATTCTTTTTCTTCCTATCAGTAATTTATTCTGTGTCTATCACCACTGTTCGATTGAAAACTCCTTGAGATCAGGAATCGTATCTTCTACTCTTATTCTCCCAGGGTTTGCCCCCTAGTGCTTAATAAGTTCTGTTGATTGATAAAATAAACAGAGGGAAACAAAAACACCCCTGAGCTGTTACAGGAAGTCATATAACTAAACCGTTTCTTTGGAATCAAGCAATAGCCATGAACTGTCAAAAATAAATTTGTCTCCTGGACACAGAAAGTACTCGTGTCGTTTTTTTAGACACATTCCCTATTACCATCAGTTTTCTCACTGGATTGGACTCTACCCAACCGATTTTCAACCACTCACGGTTGGAAACCTGAACCTTTAAGCACATGAAAAGGAGAACTAGAGATCAATTTAATGAGAATTGTGAAAATAATGTTATGTAAAATTCAAAATATCTTGTGGACTTTTAAGTAGCCTTTGGACACATAGAACAGAAAGGGAACCCAGATCCTGCTTCATGTTCTCCTGAGGGAAGATTCTAAAATATCCTTAGGTGATGGAAATGAAGCCACAAAAAGCAATTCTGACTATACATATCAGTGATTTATAAGCACTGAACTTCCTGGTTACTTGTACCGAAGGCAAGAACAAACCGACCAATATGAACCTGCCCTTTAAAGTCCATCACTCGACAAATTAATTGGTAAATCATATTTATGGAGCACTTACCATGTGCAAAACACTGTTTTCCTTGCTCCACCTGTTAGAAGGTTGAGTAGATTAAACCCAAGGTCATTCAGTGTTGCTACTGCTATTTTAAAGATGCACTGATACTTTCAGTGAGTAATTTTCTTGTGGATTTATTTTAATAATTAACGGGGAAGCTAGTATGAATTTTTGGTTGAATACCTAGGCATCCTTTTTTAAAAGTCAGAATCCATGCTGTACTTCTTTCTGTATGCTTTTTTTTTCTTTTCTCCTATCTCTTCTCATTTCTGTAGATTCAGATCCAGGACAAACAAGTGAAAATTGGGGGGAGAGACTAAAATCTTCTTACAGGACATATTCAGGTAATTGGCTATGAAGTGTCCCTGCTTCAGATGGTGGTTTTTGTTGAATTTACCATTTTAATTGTTATAGACACTTATTTAAAAGTAGCAACATCTGTTCTTTCAAGAGTGGATTTGCTTGAGGAACTGAACCACACGAATGACAGTAACTTTTTTCAAATTATATCCTGTAATTTGGGGTTTTTTTAAAAAGTATTCAAGTCCTTACTATGTGCCAGGCACTATACTAAGCTCTGAGATAGATAAATGATAATCACATTGTACACAGTCCCTGTCCCACGTTGGGCTCACAGTCGTAATCCCTATTTTTACAGATGAGGTAACTAAGGCACAGTGAAGGGAAGTGACTTGCCTAAGATCACAAAGCAGACAAGTGGTGGAGCCAGGTTTAGAACTCAGGTCCTCTGACTCTCAGCTCTATCCAAAGTTCTTTATTTGACTTTTGTGTACCTGTTCAGCACCAGCCATTTGCGTGTGATAACTGAATATAAACCAAGGATTTAAGATGTTTCCTTCTCTTCTGTCATTAAAAGCGGAAAGTGGGTTTTATAGGACATTTATAGTTTGAGACCACCTGATTTTTCTGCATTCTTTGTCATCAGCAACATGGCTATTGGCTGTGGCGTGTCTTCTTTCTCACAAGATGATATACCATCCCCTGTTTAGAAATAATATCCTTCCATCAAGGTCTAGTCTTTGTGTTTTTGATAAAATAAAAAAAAAATCTAAAGCAGTAGATAAACCAATATCTTTGGGCATTTGGATTATGCCTTTCTTCTATAAAATGTGAGTTATTCCAGACTGCGCTTAAGACCACGTGTGATGGGTCAATTTCATAATTTATAGAACTATCCATAAACCTTACGAGTACTTAACGACAGAGGAGAAGAAAGACTTGTAAGCCAAGTAGTTCTCTCCTTTCCTTTCCCTTCTCTTTTTTCCCCCTCCCTTTCTCCTCCTTTCTCCTGTTTCCTCCATTTCTCTTCTCTTTCTTTCCTCCCCTTTCCTTCCTCCTCCTTTTGCCCTCCCCCTTCCCATCCCTGCTGGCAGTAAACTGTTCCTGATGTCTTCACAGTGCTCCATGATCAACATGGTGTAATGATGTCTCATGGTTGGGGAGGGAGGGGGGAAGAGCACCAATTAAAGATAACTGTAGTATTTGTTAATTGTTTACTGTGTGCCAAACTCTGTGCTAAAGGCTGGGGTAGATTTAATGCAGTATGATTCAGACCCTGCCTCAAAAGGAGGTTCTCAGTCTAAGGGGAAGGGAGACTAGGTATTCCCCATTTAGAGATCAGGCAGTTGAGGCACAGAGAATCTGTGACTTGATTGTGGTCCCACAGCAGGCAAGTGGCAAAATTGGGATTAGAAATCAGATCTCCAGACTCCAGTCCTGTGCTCTTTCCATTAGCCATAAATGGTATGGCTCTTTACACATTGATTGTTCAAAAGTTTCATTTTACTTGGTTCTTTTACAGTAGTTGCCAGCCCCTGCTCGACAAAGTGAATACAGTACGTTGAGAAGATTTCATGTACCCTTTTATGAATCACAAGTAAAATGTAGTGAAACTCAAAGTACTGGTGTCCTTGATGGGAAATAGTTGGAGTTTACAAAGAGCAGATGGTGTGACGGGCATATATGAGATTCATTTTGACCTCAATTGGCTGTTAAGCCTGTCATTTTTAAAGTTCCTAATTTTGACAAATAATGTTTTTTATGTTCGAGGCACATTTCAAGATAGGTCACGCTTTCATGACACGAGAGGTGTTTGTTATTTTGTAAAGAAAAATTATTCAATTCAGTTTTCCAAGAGTACAGAAGAGGGTGAGTGAGTTTGAAGGCTTGTCTTCCTCATGCCGGGCGCTTTCATTCAATTCAATAGTATTTATTGAGCACTTACTATGTGCAGAGCACTGTACTAAGCGCTTGGGATGAACAAGTCGGCAACAGATAGAGACAGTCCCTGCCGTTTGACGGGCTTACAGTCTAATCGGGGGAGACGGACAGACAAGAACAATGGCACTAAACAGCATCAAGGGGAAGAACATCTCGTAAAAACAATGGCAACTAAATAGAATCGAGGCGATGTACAATTCATTAACAAAATAAATAGGGTAACGAAAATATATACAGTTGAGCGGACGAGTACAGTGCTGTGGGGATGGGAAGGGAGAGGTGGAGGAGCAGAGGGAAAAGGGGAAAATGAGGCTTTAGCTGCGGAGAGGTAAAGGGGGGATGGCAGAGGGAGTAGAGGGGGAAGAGGAGCTCAGTCTGGGAACGCCTCTTGGAGGAGGTGATTGTTAAGTAAGGTTTTGAAGAGGGAAAGAGAATCAGTTTGGCGGAGGTGAGGAGGGAGGGCGTTCCAGGACCGCGGGAGGACGTGACCCGGGGGTCGGCGGCGGGATAGGCGAGACCGAGGGACGGCGAGGAGGTGGGCGGCGGAGGAGCGGAGCGTGCGGGGTGGGCGGTAGAAAGAGAGAAGGGAGGAGAGGTAGGAAGGGGCAAGGTGATGGAGAGCCTTGAAGCCTAGAGTGAGGAGTTTTTGTTTGGAGCGGAGGTCGATAGGCAACCACTGGAGTTGTTTAAGAAGGGGAGTGACATGCCCAGATCGTTTCTGCGGGAAGATGAGCCGGGCAGCGGAGTGAAGAATAGACCGGAGCGGGGCGAGAGAGGAGGAAGGGAGGTCAGAGAGAAGGCTGACACAGTAGTCTAGCCGGGATATAACGAGAGCCCGTAATAGTAAGGTAGCCGTTTGGGTGGAGAGGAAAGGGCGGATTTTGGCGATATTGTAGAGGTGAAACCGGCAGGTCTTGGTAACGGATAGGATGTGTGGGGTGAACGAGAGGGACGAGTCAAGGATGACACCGAGATTGCGGGCCTGCGGGACGGGAAGGATGGTCGTGCCATCCACGGTGATGGAGAAGTCTGGGAGCGGACCGGGCTTGGGAGGGAAGATGAGGAGCTCAGTCTTGCTCATGTTGAGTTTTAGGTGGCGGGCCGACATCCAGGTGGAGACGTCCCGGAGGCAGGAGGAGATGCGAGCCTGAAGGGAGGGGGAGAGGACAGGGGCGGAGATGTAGATCTGCGTGTCATCTGCGTAGAGATGGTAGTCAAAGCCGTGAGAGCGAATGAGTTCACCGAGGGAGTGAGTGTAAATGGAGAGCAGAAGAGGGCCAAGAACTGACCCTTGAGGAACTCCAACAGTTAAAGGATGGGAGGGGGAGGAGGCGCCAGCTAAGGAGACCGAGAATGACCGGCCAGAGAGATAAGAGGAGAACCAGGAGAGGACGGAATCCGTGAAGCCAAGGTGAGATAAGGTATGGAGGAGGAGGGGATGGTCGACAGTGTCAAAGGCAGCAGAGAGGTCAAGGAGGATCAGAATGGAGTAGGAGCCATTGGATTTGGCAAGAAGGAGGTCACGGGTGACCTTAGAGAGAGCAGTCTCGGTAGAGTGGAGGGGACGGAAGCCAGATTGGAGGGGGTCTAGGAGAGAATGGGAGTTAAGGAATTCTAGGCATCGATTGTAGACGACTCGTTCTAAGATTTTGGAAAGGAAGGGTAGTAGGGAGATAGGACGATAACTGGAGGGGGAAGTGGGGTCAAGAGCGGGTTTTTTTAGGATGGGGGAGACGTGGGCATGTTTGAAGGCAGAGGGGAAGGAGCCCTTGGAGATCGAGTGGTTAAAAATAGAAGTTAAGGAAGGGAGGAGGGCAGGGGCGATGGTTTTAAGAAGGTGAGAGGGAATGGGGTCCGAGGCGCAGGTGGAGGGGGTGGCACTTGCGAGGAGGGAGGAGATCTCCTCTGAGGATACTGCAGGGAAGGATGGGAAAGTAGGGGAGGGGGTTGTTGGGGGGGGGAGGGGAGAGGCGGAGGGGTGACTTTGGGGAGCTCAGACCTGATCGTGTCCATTCTCTTGTGAATTTATTTACTTTGCTAAAGCATAAGTTGTTTTTATTCACATTGCCCTAAATTGTGACATGAGAACTTGAATCTAACAATTGAACAAAAAGAGTTTTTTGCAGTTGGAAAAGTAGGTAAGGTAAATTAACTGTGGATGTTCAAATACTAAATAATGATGTAATCAGCTAACGAGAAACTGTATCATATTTAGAGGTGATGTGTGTCTGCTGGCAGGCAAGAAAAGTGGTTGCATTTGCCGAGAGAGAGTTGTAATTCATCTGAAGGTTAAGGTAACTAATGTACTAGTTCGATTAGGAGAGATGATGTGCGTCAGCTCAGTCAAGATAGTAAGTGTCCCTCCATAGACATGTAGAGCACCTTTGTACCAGAAACCCTCCACTCATGCCCACTTTCAAAGAGAGCAAACCCATGGTAGGGCCAGTATTAAGCATCTACTCTGTGCAAAGCAGTGAGCTAATTGCTGGGGAAGGATATACGTGGGAAGAAATTAGACAGCTGCTGGACATTGTTTAGATCCTCCTTGGAAAGGAATTCAAGAAAGCTGTTGCCAGCAGCAGGGGAGTGTTTTTTCATTTTTCTTCTGGCATGAACTGGAGAATGGGAGAAGTGAACAGTGCCTGGAAAATGCAGCGTTTGGAGGGCAGTAATATCTAGACATACATGATTGGTTATTTGCAGCAAAGTTAGGGCTTTTATTGAGCTAACCAGCTGGACTAGGTTAGCAATTTAGAGAACATGTATATGAGTAGTAGTGTGGGTTAGTGGAAAGAGCTCAGACTCAGGGGACCTGGGTTCTAATCCTGGATCCACCACTTGTCTGCTGTCTGATCTCGGGCAAGGTCCTTAACTTCTCTGTGCCTCAGTTGCCTCATCTATAAAATGGGGATTAAGACTGGGAGCCCGACGTGGGACAGCATGATTAGCTTGTATCTACCCCAGGGCTTAGCACACTGCTTGGCACATAGTAAACACTTAAAAGTGCCATTTAAAAAAGATACGTACCATTTTGTTGTTCTAGTTAGTATGGTATACCTTAGAAGAATTAAATCATCAACAAAAAGTTCCTTCACATTCTTAAGTAATAATTAAAAATTGAATGACTGGAGCCATTCCTTAAGATAAATTTATTAAGTGTTTATTTAGCACTGGGGTGGCTTCAAGGTCATCAGGCTGGGCACAGTCCCTGTCCCAGAAGGGACAATATTGTTATATTGTACTCTCCCAAGCTCTTATCATAGTGCATTGCACACAGTAAGCCCTCAGTAAATATGACTGAATGAAAGGGGCTCACAGTCTGAGCTAGAGGGAGTAGGATTTAATTGCCACTTTGCAGATGAGGAAACTGAGACACAGAGAAGTTAGTTGATTTGTCCAAGACCACAGAGCAGGCAAGTGACAGAGCTGGGATTTAGCACCTTGATCTTCTGGCCTTCCTGGGCCCATGCTCTTTCCACCAATACCGAGCTACTTCTTCAAGGAACCTCCAAGTCTCTATATTAACAAAGTTGGATAGATATATGATTTGTAAATTGAAGATGAAGAAGAAGTCCCTGTATTGCAGGCAGAATTTAATAGGGGAAAATGGGTGAAAAATAGATTGGAAGATTTCCTGGGAATGGACTGCTCAACCGGTATCCATTAGATTCTAGAAACTAACTCTGTGAACCGTCGTAAAACCAAGGATCTTCTTAAACAGTACAGAATTAAATACAATTACTGAATCATCCTGCATAAACAACACTTTGCATGGTGCTAAGCATCCTGTAGACTGAAAGCTTGTTGTGGGCAGGGAATGTATCTAACAATTCTGTTGTGTTATACTCTCCCAATGTTTACTTACTACAGTGGTGGAAAAAGGATTAATAAATGTAAAACAAAAAAATACCTTGTAACAGGAACACCATGTTTTGGGGAAGACTGACAGTGGTGCTAACATGACATCCAGCTACAGAATAATAATAATAATAATAATGTTGGTATTTGTTAAGCGCTTACTATGTGCCGAGCACTGTTCTAAGCGCTGGGGTAGACATAGGGGAATCAGGTTGTCCCACGTGGGGCTCACAGTCTTAATCCCCATTTTACAGATGAGGGAACTGAGGCCCAGAGAAGTTAAGTGACTTGCCCACAGTCACACAGCCGACAAGTGGCAGAGCTGGGATTCGAACTCATATGAGCCCTGACTCCAAAGCCCGTGCTCTTTCCACTGAGCCACGCTACAGAACAGCTGAAGGTCTACAGAGCAATTGTGGTTGATACTAGTCTCTTATACATCTGCATAATCTTGATTTACCATGTAAGAGCCGTTCCATTGGTCCTACCTGTGGGCCAATTTAAAATGTCCTGAAACACAAGGATCCCACCAATATTGAAGCTATGCCCACTGTGTAGTTGCTGTGTAGAGCATGTTTTAAAAATGAATAGTAGAAAGAGCGTGGGTCTGGGAGTCAGAGGACCTGGGTTCTAATTCCACCTCCCTCCCGTCCCTTTTGGGTGACTTTGGACAAATCACTTAACCTTCTCTGAGCCTTAGTTACCTCGGCTGTAAAATGGAGATTGACTGAGCCCCATGTGGGATGTGAACTTTGTCCAACCTTTTATCTATCCCAGCACTTAGTACAGTGCCTGGCCCATAGTAAATACATAACAAATTCCAGATGACAAAAAATGACAGCAGAAACTTAGCAACCAGCTGCAGAATGATGTGCAGAAGTGTGGGAACTCTAAATAAGGAGTCAGAAGAAATTGTTTAAATATTCAGTGAAGGAGAATTTCACTTTTTAGGCTAGCTGTGGACATGTGGAAAACAGCAGTAGCAGTTCCAGCAAAGAGAGGAAGGATTTTGGAGAAGATTGTAATGCCGGGAGACGAAGAGTAACAAAGCAAGCAGGAGGGTCAGTGCAAATAGTACACCACAATGAAGGACAATCTTGAGTAGCTCCGGATGTGGAATTGCGTATCTCTCATCGATATTACGAAGTACACTTTTAACGCCCTGATAAAATTCCAGTCATCCATAGAGACGTTTTAGAATGTAAACATAATGTAGACTAAACTCGGTAGTTTGTTCTCAGTAATTTAAACTCTCAAAGTGGAAAACTTGTTTTCTTACCTTACTATCTTCTTACCTTCCTGAGTGAGGATTATCACTATCTGAAGTTCGTATCCTGCTAAAGAGGAAAAAAAAAATTTCATTCTTCCCACTACCTGGAAGATGCACGTGCTTCAGTTTCTCTTATCATATTTCACAATCTTCTATTTCCAGAAAAAGAAGGCCCGGAGAAGAAGAAGACCAAAAAAGAAGCAGGAAATAAGAAATCAACACCAGTTAGCATTCTTTTTGGTTATCCACTGTCCGAGCGCAAGCAGATGGCCCTTTTAATGCAGATGACGGCAAGAGACAACAGTCCAGGTGAATCCAACCGTAATTGAGATGTGTTTTTTCTCCTCCTTAGTCTGGCCTCTGTCTGTCCCAAGTGTATTTTATATTTGTAATATAAAGATTCTTGAATTTAACGAGCATTTCTTCTAGTGTTTTGAAGTTTTCGTGTATTTTATATTGGTGAATGATCCGTCTTTAATGTTTTTATATTGTTGATTTTGCCTTTAAGGCTTCATTCTAGCAAATATTTGATCTAACTGCTCTGGCGTTTGTTCAGCATCAGCCACCTGGTTAGGAAAATTCTTATTTTCCTCAGAAAGTCATCATAAGGCCATGTAGCTCTGCTTGAAAGGAACTCATTACTTTTTGACTCCATGTAGAAGGATGCAAATGCCAGACTTGTTCTGTTCATCTTTGGCACCTTCTGACAGAATTGGCAACCTTACCCGACTGGTGTTTTTGGAAATAAAGTTTTTCTCTTGCCCTGTTATCTTTCATCTCCTAACCATAAACGAAAAGAAAACCGAAAATAGTTTACAGCACTCTTCTTTTTTCACACATTCTGCTGGATCTTATATTTTGAATCAGACCATCATTTTTAATTATCTCTCCATACTCTGCACTTTTACCAATGTATACTACAAACTTCTCAGCTCTAAAAGCTAGCAATGTCAAGTATTTTTTTTAACGGTATTAGGCACAGTATTAAACTCTGGGGTAGTTAGAGAGTAATCTGGTTGGACACAGTCCATGTCCCACATGGGGCTCACAGTCATAATCCCCATTTTCCAGATAAGGTAACTGAGGCACAGAGAAATTAAGTGATGATGATGGTATTTGTTAAGCACTTACTATGTGCCAAGCCCTGGTCTAAGCACTGGGATAGATACCAGGTAATCACGTTGTCCCTCATGGAGCTCACAGTCTTAATCCCCATTTTAAAGATGAGGTAACTGAGGCATAGAGAAGTTAAGTGACTTGCCCAAGGTCACACAAATGATAAGTGGCAGAGCCGAGATTAGAACCCTAGGTCCTTGTGACTCCCAGGCCAGTGCTCTATCTACTGGGCCGTGTTGCTCAATAAATAATAAGCGCTCAATAAATAGGATAGATTGAATGATTGATTTCTGTTGCCTCAGGAGGCAAGGAGAGGGCCTGGAGACGTAGCGGGCTACACTAGGGGGTTCCCGCCTGGGGAACCCAGTAGAACAGCTGTCGAGTCCACAGACCCCAGCCGCCGGGGGAATGAGGTTAATAATAATAATAATGTTGGTATTTGTTAAGCGCTTACTATGTGCCGAGCACTGTTCTAAGCGCTGGGGTAGACATAGGGGAATCAGGTTGTCCCACGTGGGGCTCACAGTCTTAATCCCCATTTTACAGATGAGGGAACTGAGGCCCAGAGAAGTTAAGTGACTTGCCCACAGTCACACAGCCGACAAGTGGCAGAGCTGGGATTCGAACTCATGAGCCCTGACTCCAAAGCCCGTGCTCTTTCCACTGAGCCACGCTGGTTCTCCGAGGTTGTAGCCAGACAGTGAGCAATGAGGCAGCCTGGCCAGATGGACCTGTCTCCCCGCCCCAACCATCCGGACATGGAGGGAGAGGAGCCCCGGGTTAGCATTTTCGCCTCTCATCCCCTGCTGGCAGTGGCCGTGGGGCATCTAGCAATCAGCGGCATTCATTGACCACTTACAATGTGCAGACTTCTACACTATTTTCTTGGGAGAATGCAAGGAGCTCACAGTCCAGTGGGGGAGAGAAAATTAGTTTCCAATATGGGAAGCAACAGAGTATAAGCATTCACTGAATTCATTCAAACATATTTACTGAGTGCTTACTGTGTGCAAAGCAGTGTACTAAGTACACACATAGAGAAGCGCTCCTGAGGATAGGGATGGGGTGAATATCGAAGTACTAGAGGGAATGAATACCAAGAGCATATGTGGCTCAAAGAGAGGAAGATGGGGTGGGGAGAGAAGAGACTTATCAAGTAGGGCTTCCTTGCTCCCTTTGCTCTTCCTCCCCTCCCAGCCCAACAGCACTTACGCATATATCTGTAATTTTGTTTATTTGTACTGATGTCTGTCTCCCCACCTCTAGACTGTGAGCCTATTGTGGGCAGGACTGTCACTCTTTATTGTTGTATTGTACTTTCCCAAGCGCTCCGTACAGTGCTCTGCACACAGTAAGCGCTTAATAAATACGATTAAATGAATGAATATACTTTTAGTAGGGTTTTGAAGATGGGGAGAGTGACATTCTGTCAGATATAAAGCGGGAGGGAGCTTCAGGCAGGAGGGAGTGGGTGTGAGCCGGCATGGATGAGACAGGTGAGATGGAGGTATAGTGAGTAGGCTGATGTTAGAGCGAAGTGTGAATCAATAGGTATCTGGGGTGGATGAAAAATAAGTACTCCTCCTGTTCTCATGACTTAGAAACTAAATTAGCTGCAACTTTACTTAGGATGTCTCAAGTGTTGCTGAAATTTAAGGTTTAGCCGGAAAGCTAAACTTTAAGCCTCCAAAATACTGAAGTTATTCTCTTTTACTCCTAGATTCCACGCCAAATCATTCTTTACAGACACCAGCTCAAAAGAAAACTCCAAACTCCTCATCTCGGCAAAAGGACAAAGTTAATAAACGAAATGAACGTGGAGAAACTCCTTTACATATGGCGGCTATTCGGGGCGATGCTAAGCAGGTCAAAGAGCTGATAAGTTTAGGAGCAAATGTGAATGTGAAAGATTTTGCAGGTAAGGTTATTCATGCAAGGCATTTACAGAGTTCATGCTCCTCTCTGTCTCTGAAAATGTTAATTTCATTCCTAAAACACACCATAGGATCAAACTTTAATTCTGTATTTCATTTTTGGATACGTTTAGGGACTCATATTGCTAAAACTAAAGAGCAAACTCTTTTAAAACTTCTCATTTCTATCAACAGTTCATCCAGATCTAATCAACAAAACTGATTTTTAATTGACTTTCTAAAGGATATTCGCCACCTGAGTGAAATAGGATTGGCGTCAGAGTTCATCTTTACAGAACTTTTAACAAACTTGAAAATGACTGGTTATATTTATTGGAAACAAAATGCATTTCAATTTAAAGCAGTAGTCACTGTAAAGTGACACTGTGAACTAAGGGGATTTCGTAAAACATCTGGGTTTTTATCCTAATTTCTGTTGACTCACTCATGTCATCCTCGACTATATCTTGGTCTCTCTCTACCTCATTTACCATGATTATTATTCATTCTATCAATGGCGTATATTGAACGCCTACTGAATGTGAGGCACTGTTATGCTAAACCCCTGAGAGAGTACAATAGTAATAAGGCACCCATAATCCCTATCCTGTCCTATCTTCCCCAGTGTCATTGGAGTAAAGCAGGGGATGTGTCCCAGTTGTGCCCACTTTTATTTTATGCAACCATGCTGGAAGATAATGGCAGTACCTGTAAAGTGCTTACTGTGTGCCAAGAATCATGCTAAACACTGGACAAAGACATTGTCCCGTCTCATAAGATGGAATTGATGACTACTTGTTTTGTTTTGCTGTCTGTCTCCCCCTTTTAGCCTGTGAGCCCATTGTTGGGCAGGGATTGTCTCTATCTGTTGCCGAATTGTACATTCCAACCACTTAGAACAGTCCTCTGCACACAGTAAGCGCTCAGTAAATACGATTATATGAATTATAAGAGACCTGTATACTTCTGCACCTCTGGGGACCTCTTCCAACTCAGGCTTCAAGCATCATCCAAAACCCTAGAGACATTCATTTCAGAATTTCTGTGGACAGGTGACTTCACCCTGGAAGCACACATCCAACATGCCATTGCACATAAGTAATAATAATAATAATGGTATTTGCTAAGCGCTTACTATGTGCCAAGCACTGTTCTAAGCACTGGGATGGATACAGGGTTATCAGGTTGTCCCACGTGGGGCTCACGGTCTTAATCCCCATTTTACAGATGAGGTAACTGAGGGACAGAGAAGTAAAGTGACTTGCCCGAAGTCACACAGCTGACAAGTGGCGGAAGCGGGATTAGAGCCCATGACTTCTGACTCCCAAGCCCATGCTCTTTCCACTAAGCCACACTGCTCCTCAAATGAATTCACCAAATCAGCCAGTCACTGCAGACTGACAGATCTAAAGAAGCCATACACACAGCCACATATATTGGCAACGCAGATCTAAGTGTTGTCACCAAACTGTTTCTCAGACAATGCACCGATAAAGAGAAAAGGAAGGAGAAAACCAAGCACCCTGCTCTAGTGGATAGACCAAGGGCCTGGGAATCAGAAGGATCTGAGTTCTAATTTTGGCTCCGCCACTTGTCTGCTTTGTGACCTCGGGCAAGCCCCAGGTACCTCACCTGTCAAATGAGGGTGAAGACTGTGAGCCCCATGTGGGACATGGATTCTGTCCCATCTGATTACCTTTTGTCTACCCCAGGGCTCACCACAGTGCCTGGCACATAGTAGGTGCTTACCAGATGCCATTTTTTAAAAAAAAGGCAGCACATCCTTTGGAAGATTGTCAAACCGTGGAGTGGCAATATGGTATCGTGATCCGAACTAAACTAAGAGTTTCCAAAAATCTAGTGCCTTCCGTATGGCTACGAGACCATTACTGCATAGGTGCCACATCTGGCTCCTTGATAGTTCCAGCGGTGACATGTATGGACTGTCCCCAAAGTCAAATGGCAAAAGAAGATCAGCAAACATCCTAGAATTGAAGCTCCGCTCACTGCAGCACATCTAAGCCACATGGGCCGGGTGAGGAGAATGAATGAATAGTAGCAGGTAACCCACACAGCTGCCCTATGGGAGAGCTGAATTGGGACCCTGAAGGGAAGGAAGGGCAAAGGAAAGGTTTTAAGGACATCATAAAACAAGGCCTCAGGGAATGCCACACCCCAGCTGACAACTGACAGTTGCCGAAGACAGACCTACATGACATATGACCAGAAAGAATGGAGTGGCTCTGTTTTAGTAAAAGCGTTGCCAGAAGTAAAATGAGAGGCAAGGAGTCAAAAGAGAAAACAGCACCAGGCACTGGAAGCAACCAACGTGACCGCTTGTTTTTGGGTGCCCGATATGGTTGACACTGGAAATCCCACATTGGCCTTTTCAGTAACTTATGTGCTCAAATATGTCCTGCTATATGTAACAATATAAAATGAATCATCAGTAAAAAATATTCAAGTGTGTTCCTCAGTTGTGATTTCAAGTAGTTTAATTACACTAGTGTTGATTTTTTATGTCTGACTATTACTTTTCTTGGAATAGCTAATGCTTGCTAGTGCCGCAGTTTAGGCCAGAGAGCTAAAGCAGAAAGTTGCCAGCAGCCTTTTTAATGAAGTTAATAGAAAAATATATTTCTGAATTTGTTCTAGTCTTTACAAAGGCTTCTCCTAAGTTACAAATACTATATTCCCTCCTTAAATACTGTAAATGATTAAATGTATTTTACCCAGTTAATGACTATGAAAACACATATAAGCATGTGTGCCAGCTTATGCCTATGCTTATTTACCGAGTAATATTTTAACGGACAAAATGTTGATGGTCTCACTTCAGGTTGGACCCCACTGCATGAAGCTTGTAATGTTGGTTATTACGATGTTGCTAAGGTCCTGATAGCAGCCGGAGCAGATGTGAACACTCAAGGACTAGATGATGACACTCCTTTGCATGATTCTGCAAGTAGTGGACACAGAGATGTAAGTGTGACCATTTAAAAATCTCGAGTTTGTTCAAATGTAACAGCAAAGGTAACCCTCTAATAGAAACAGAAAGGAGCTGGGAGTTAAGACACCCAATTTAAATACCAACTATGCCACTTACTGTTAAGTCATCTTGGACAAGGCACAATTTCTATTCCTCAATTTTTTCATCTATAAAATGAGGGTAGTAATACCTGTTTCCTCCTATCCTATAGAGGTGGCATTGGGATAAAATGAGATAATATGACAGTGGCTTAGAAAAGTAAAAGTACAAAACAAAGGAATGACTCATCATCATGTAAATTGTTGGGGTTTTTTTTTTTTACTTCTTGTTCAGGTCAGCTCAATGCTAAATCCATTTTTTTCCCTTTGCTTTTTCTCTCACTGCAATTTTGGGTCATCTTCAGCACAGGAAGCTACTCTTATTAATGTAGCAGAGGATCCATTTCATTAATGAACAGCTTTGGAAGACTTTAAGGCTTTTGATCCTCTCTTAAAAGACATACCTCTTCCAATCGGGGTATAGGATGACAGTGGGGCCTAGTGAAAAGGGCTTCTGGCTGAGTGTCAGGAACCAAAATGTCAATTTAGCAGCAGGGATTAAGTAAAGCATTTAATATCTCTCCTTTTGAAGGAATGGGGATGCTTCAGTTTGTGGGCTGGGATCGTGTCTACCAGCTCCGATGCACTTTCCCACATGCTTAGGATGGCGCTGTGCACACAGTAGACTCTCAAAAAATACCACTGCTTGCTGTGGCATCATTTTGTTTATGAAGACCTATGCCAGGCTATCTAGGCATGCTTGTTTGGCTAATATATAATTCTTTCCCTTTTCCCCTGTGGAAAGGGCATTAGAGCATTAAGTTTTCCAATCGACGTCCCTAAATTAGCTGGCAGTAAGTGGCTCGCAGCATCCTGTTGGCTGCATCTCAACCTTGCCCTCTCCCATAGGGGCAGGAAGGAAAGAACTGAAAACGTCTCCTGGGGTCTGCTTCTCTGAAAAGTCAGACATATAGTATCAGAAACATTTCACAGTTTCCTTCCCTTTGAAGCAGCTTGGCGGTCAACACTTGATCATTCAGTTAAAGGTTTAGTATAGTCTGTAAAATAGGCATGTTCCTCCACCTAATTTGTGGTTGATGTTGAATTTTTGTAATTTTAATTAGCCACAACCAGGCTTTCATTCAGTAATTGAGGTTTGACCAGAAGGAAAAGCTGTTCATTTTTCCCTTTGTAGTCTGTTGGTTTGTTAAAATCTTCAATTTGCTACATTTAGAAATATTATAAATGATCCTTTTATGATATCTTCGTCATATTATTCTTGGAATTTCAATTATGAATTTGAATCCCCCAGTCAATTTATCTCTGTATATTGTGGAAGAGTGCAGCTTTCTTTCGTAATCCTCATGTTGTGAAAAAACGAAACCACATACTATGTAATATTGCAGATTGTGAAGTTGCTACTTCGACATGGCGGAAATGCATTTCAGGCCAACAAACATGGGGAACGACCAGTGGATGTGGCAGAGACAGAGGAACTGGAACTCTTGCTGAAAAGAGAAATTCCTCTCTCTGACGATGAGGAAATTTATACAGGTTAGTTCCAAAAGAATCCATTTTCAATCTGTCTTTTTGGTTGCTTTATTTGAAAGAACATTATATATTGGTTTAGTATATGGTAAATGCTTTGTCCTTCACTGAATGTTTGTCTCTTTGTCCGTGATTTTGTACAAATGTTAAGTGATCCTATAAAAGCCTTTCTGACATCTGTGTCATTATATTCCAAAGAAAATTGCATTGATTTCCTCCAAAAGAATTCATGAAGTCTTTCTCTAACTTATGGGTTCATAGGCATGACTGCAGAGCCCCTTGGAAAATAGTAAAATTTTAAACTCCTTCAAATAAAGTCTGACTTGACAAGGTACCCAAACTGAAGCTTAATTCAGTGATCCAAACAAACCATGATAATTAAACAAAATTGGATAACCTGTCAATCTTGTGGAGTTAGCTGAACTTCCGATTTTCCGAACTGGCCCAGGATTTATTCTTTACTTGCTAATTCTATGATTACCACACAATTTGTTCCAATAATTAAGAATTAATTAGCACATCTTTTATTCATGTTGCATCTTTTTTTCTGAGAAATTTTGAGTGCAAACTTTAATGGCCATAATGATGGTAATTCTCTCAGCACTCTTATTAGGTAAGTAGAGCTAATTAATTCAAGTGAAATTAGCCTTTGACAACCTACCACAAAAAAACCTAAAAACTACAGCGATGTGAAAGTATATGCTGTTGCTAGTGCTTGGAGCATAATTCTTCAAAACTAGTAAGGAGGAGCAGAAGGAGCCCTTTTCAGTTTTCTCCTTTATTTCTTTGATGCTATGCTATGGGAGAAGGGATTGCGGAGGAAAGAAGAATGATGAGAGAAACAGTGAATTTATTTTGAGCACTAAAGCAGCCAAATAGATTGACAATTCCTGTGGGCAATTAATAATGAATTGCCTTTCCCTTTCAGACCCCTCATAAATATTTCAGATCAGCGGGATGCTCTGATTTGCCTTCTTCCATAGCCTGGTACTAGTGACCCCTTACTTTACCCTGGCAGGAGTCAGGTGAGATATAGAAGAGTAATAATTGTAGTGTTCATAAGCATTTACTGGGTGCCAAGCACCGTGCAAAGAGCAGGGATAGAACCATGTAAGCAGATCAGAAACAGTCCCTGTCCCACATGGGCTCACAATCTAAGGGGGAAGAAGAATAGGTATCATAGCTCCTTTATACAGATAGGGAAACGAAAGCAGAGGGAAGTTGTGACTCTCCCAAGGTCACACAGCAGGCAGGTAAAAGAGTTGGGTTTAGAACCCAGGTCTTCTTACTAACAGGCCCAAACTCTTTCCAGTAGACCGTGCAGCTTCTCTGCTTCTTTAGGAAATAAGTCTGTTAGAAGTCAACGACATGGCAAACTGAATGGCAGGTGGAAGAATGTTCCCGGTATCTCCCAGGGTTCAACAGCACTAATAGTTTACGGTTTGAAAATCAGCTAATCCTGGGGGGCGGTGTCCCGGTGGAGGAAGTCGTAGGGAAGAGTCAGGAGACCTGAGCTCTAGCCTGGATCTGCTACTGAAATGCTACAATAGGTCACTTAGCTTCTCACTCCTCTTCCAATGTTACTGGGGGTTCTCGGCCCTAATCCCGGCCAAAATAGTCCCCAGAGTCACTTTAGGAGCATCTGGTCCCCAGTTAGCCTCTCCTGGGTCCTGAAGCCTTACAGTTCATCCATTCTTTAAACTCAAATTTGGGATCCTTCTGCTTATTGTACCCCAAGTCCTTGCACCTCTTTTGCTACCACCGTCCTTTGACAAAGACCAGGTGTTTCCCTGAAGGCAAGGGGGTTATCGGGGACCAGTCTGCTACCCCCTTCCCACAGTTTTCCAGGTCCACGTGTCCCCGCTCTCCCTCCCTTTACCCTCACAACCCCAGGACCCACAGCTTCTCCTCCAGCCCCAACCACAGGCAAACTCCAAAATCTGAGATCTCAATAGTATAGTAGTTTCTTAAATTTAACAGTGAAAATAATTCTGATTTAAACCATCTTTCCATCGATCTAATACTTTCGCCCCTAGGAACCTCTGTACTTCCTGTAGACCTCCCAGGGATCATATTCCTCTGGTTCTTTCCCCTCTTCTTTCAAGGTGTTTCGGTTTCCAGTGTCACCTTCTCCAAAGCCTTTGGAAACAGCGTCTCTCCATGTCCTTTCTCCCCTTCAGGGACAGGAGCCTTGCTCCTCCAGAGTCCTCGCCGCTGGATCACCTTCCTCGCCCACCTTCACAACATGGCTAAATCCTCCCTTTCCTTTCCATCCAAACTGCTACCATGCTAATACAGACACTCATCCTATCCCGTCTAGATTATTCCATCAGCCTCCTTGCTGACCTCCCAACCTCCTGTCTCTCCCCTCTCCAGTTCCTATTTCACTCCACTGCCCGGATCATCTTTCTAAAAAAACGTTCAGGACTTGTCACCCCACTCCTCAGAAATCTCCAGTGGTTGCCTATCCACCTTTCTATCAAACAGAAATTCCTCACCATTGGCTCTAAAACTCTCCATCACCTTGACCCCTCCTCCCTCACCTCGCTACTCTCTTTCTACAACCAGCCCGCATACTTCGCTCCTCTAGTGCTAACTTTCTCACTGTGCCTCAGTCTTGCCTGTCTCGCCCCCGACCCCTGGCCCACATCCTTCCTCTGGCCTGGAACACCTTCACTCCTCAAATCCAACAGACAGTTACTCTCCCCCCTGCTTCAAAGCCTTATTGAAGGCAGATTTCCTCCTCCTAGAGGCCTTCCCTGACTAAGCCCTACTTTCTTCATCTCCCACTCCCTTCTGCATTGCCCTGTCTCTCCCTTTGCTCTCCTTCCCATTCAGCCCCACAGCATTTATACATATATTTTATTTTAATTTTATTTATTTATATTGGTGTCTTCCCACCCCCGCCCCCCCAGACTGTGAGCTTGTGGTGGACAGGGATTGTCACTGCTTATTGTTGTACTGTACTTTCCCAAGGGCTTAGGACAGTGCTCTGCACACAGGAAGCACTTAATAAATACGATTGAATGAATGACCCTCTACTTCCAAAGTAACCTGAACCTCACCGGTAACTATCTCCGATCGCTCCCTGTACTCTGTATCTCTCCAGAGTCCCAGCACAAGCCTTTCCTGTGTCCTGATTTCCCAGACACACAGTAGCAACCTCTCTTACCATCGTGATGGCGGAGGGTCTTCTGTCCCTACTGCCTTACCCTATTACCTACTCTCCAGTCCTCCCCGCTGACTGGCTTGGCTAAGTATTTACACTTCCCTAAGGTAAGGTCACCACAACGTAGCTTCTTCTTCTCCCTCCTAAGTGTGGGAGCAAGTGGGACTGGACATCACAGTGCCTCAGTATCTTCATCTATAAAAGAGGGATAAATGATGCCCACCCTTCCTATTTCACAGAGATGTTGTGAAGTCCTTGTGAAATAATGAATATGAAAGTAGTTTGAGAAACAAAATCCATATATAGATTGTTGGAATTGATAGCATGATTGTCAATGCTGCTGTGACTTTTTTCTTACAGTTCCAACTTTGGGTGAAAAATGATAGATGGAAGTTGTCATGAACAGGATATTTTTTGCCTGAGATTGTCCACATTTATCTTTAATTGTTATCTGCTGTGAAGGAGAACAAATTATCCTTCTCCAGTTTCTGCCTCTATAATCCTCTGCTTTCAGTCATTCTGGACTCAAGAACTGCCTAAGGCCATCTGGGGGATTCCACAGATGGAGGGAAATAGCTGGGAGAACTGAAAAATAAGAACTTTGACTGTCCAACAGGAGGCCTCTAAGACTGTAAGCTCATTATGGGCAGAGAAAGTGTCTGCTAATTCTGTTGTATCTTGCTCTCTCAGGTCCTTGCTCTGCATGTAGTAAACGCTCAATAAATCACATTGATTGAGGCTTGCTGACACCAGCATTCCTGGAGTTGTTCAATTAGTAATGTACATGGACACCAAAAATACTAGGTCATTGCTCATCACAACCCCTACTAATTTTGGAGTTTAACAGGCAGTTGCCCAGGCCAGACTTTTATATTGAAAAACTGTTTTCAGATCATTTTGTTCCCAAATATTTAATAAAAATTACTGGGATCTGCATTATAATGCTTTTAGCATATTTCACGAGAGCACTACTAAATAATGTATATTTCAGCACTTTCTTAATCTGAAATAATGCTATGGTTAGTGGAGTAACAGTGGTGTAAAGTTTTACTTCAGTCTTCCCACTCTGACATCTTTGGTAATAATAATTTTAACTATGGTATTAAGTGCTTACTCTGCAGAGCACTGGGTTACGTGTCGGGGGAGATGTAAAATACCCAGGATGGTCATAGTCCTAGTTGCACTTGGGGTTTGCACTCTAAAGAAAGGGGAAGAGGATATCATATCCCCAGTTTCTGGATGAAGAAACTGAGGCTCAAAGAGGTCAAGGGCCCAAGGTCACCCAGCTGGCCAGTGGTAGAACTGGGACTAGAAATTGGGTCTTGTGACACACATGCTTATGCTTTTTCCACTAGGCCTGCCTCTCCTGTTCCTCTTTAAACTTTCCCTTCCTCCCCGCCCAACTCCATGCCAATTTTCAAACTATTTTTTTATTTACTTGGAAGCAGTTTGCCCTAGCGGAAAAAGCTTGGGCCTGGGAGTCATATGACTTGGGTTCTAATTCTGGCTCTGCCACCTGCATGTTGTTTGACCATGGGCAAGTCACTTAATTTCTCGTTGCTCAGTTTCCTCATCTGAGAAGTGGGGATTCATTACCTGTGTCCCCTCCCACTTAAACAGTGCACCCCATGTGGGACAGACACTCTGTCCAACCTGATTAATTATCTGATAATCTACCCCATCCTAGGCCAGCTGGGTTAGATAAGAGAATTGAAGCTAGTAGTTTTACATCCTTGCCTCCACAGCAGGATAGTGACTGTTAATAAACTACAGCAAAGCAAAAAAGACAAATGTGGATGTTAGTATTAGATTAAAACAGAAACCACAAATTGCCAGTCCCAGAAGTATATTTCACTCTTCCCTCAGGAATGTGAATTATAAACATTTATCAAAATAGAAGACTGAGTTATAGTAGAGAAGTTTATAGGAAGAAATACATGCTCGTTTTTTAAAGACCTGTCTCAAATTGAGAAGACTTTTTCTCTGGCAGAGATTTTTGTCTGTCACATCAAGGAGCCAACCTGGAACCCTTTTTAATTGAATTATATGCATACGGTATTTCTCTGGCACCAAATTAAGTTGGGGTAAAGGGCAAGCATTTTTCGAGCTGAAACACAGACACCTAAAAATGGCGACAACACTGACCTGTCCTATATTTAACACTGTGACCATTGAAATTACTACACATTTCCTCTCTTATTTAACCCTTTACCTTCTCACAAGTCTTGAAAAGGAGTTAGCACATAGGGCAGGCGCTGAAGAAGGAAGAGCAAACTCGAGATCTGGGTTCTGTATTTTTGCTTTTTTCCCCTTGGGTCTGTAACTTTGCCTTCTCCCTACTCTCTAGGTTTTTTTTTCATTTTCCTCTTTATTCTCCTTCTTGTTTCTTCCTTGTGCAATAACTATTCATTCCTTTGGAGTAGGTGTTTGCACGTGTGTACTCTGTCTCTCTCCCTCTCCCCCTCCCGCCCTCCCTCTTTCCCTCATCCTTTCTCAGTCTCTCTCGTCTCTCTCCACCTCTTCTCCTGTGACAGTATCATATTTGTTGAGCACTTACTGTGTGCAGAGCACTATACTAAGCATTTGGGAGAGTACAATATACCAGTTGGTAGGCCGTTTCCCTGCTCTCAACAAGCTTACAGTCTAGAGGAAAACAAGTTTAAATGGGAGTGGAGAGGCAATGTAGAACCACATTTTTTTTTTTTTAAAAAAAAGGAAAAATAAGTAGGGGGATGAATTAATTTTCATTCCAAAGTGAAAGATTTTACAGAGAATGTCATAAATCCTTGCTTGATTTTGGTGAGAAATAGTACAGATGTGGTTTATATCTAGAAACAGGCACTTTAGTGAACTGATGTTCCATGAACTTCATGACTCGTAGTTGCCAGGATAGCAGAAGTCTCAAATTGAGATTAAATAATTAAGCCTTCTGATATTTTTCAGTGAATACCTAATGTAAATCTGAATACCAATTTAAACCTTAATTCATTCTGAATGATAAACTTGGTATTTGTAATAGTTTTGTCATTTCATCCGTTTTGTTACTGAAAAAGTACCTTTTGGTCATAAATATTTCTTCATCATGTTAGAAAATATTGTGCACCAAAATTTTCAATGTAGAGCGATGTAGTTTTAGTTTATAAATGGTATGTTTTATTGTGGACAAGCACTGCTTCCAAAACCATTTTTCACGTAACTTGATGACTGATTCATATGTTCATTAGCGATGTATTGGTTTTTACAGAATATTTAATTTCTACTTGGTGAATATGTTCTACCTGAATTATTGCTTGATCAAGGTCCCTCCAAGAATGATACAGAAAGATCAGTAAGTATCACACAGAGATATTAAGAGTTGCTAAAAACCACTGATGAATGTACCCAAAGTTTCGTTATTTAATTTACCTGAGGTCCTTATTAGATCTGACTTGATCAAAACATTTTGTTTGATTTGTAAGACTAGGTCATGAGCTAATTTGAGAAGAAATTATTTTAAACGTCCATAACTTTTGAGAAATGGGAAGCCTGACTGCATGGTCACCCTGTGGGGCATCAGTTTTGTCATCCATGTGACAGACACACTTTATGCTGCTACTTTGGAGGAATCAGCATCAAAAATAGACCAAAGTTACGGATTTCAAACAGTCATTATTCTAATATTAAGAAGGCTTAGTCTGACTTGTAGCAATCAAAAATTGGGATGATGAAGGGAGAAAAAATTAAGGCAAACTTTTAACATCCATCAAATCATGAATTTTCTGCGTTAGATCTTTCAGGGGTGGGTTTTTTTGTTGTTTTTTGTTTTTAACGAAAGATACACATCCTGGCTATTGGGCTGGATTAAATGAAGTACGTTTGTGAATTGTGTATTTAAAATGTTAAGTGGTTTTTTTTAATGGCAGGAGTTCTTTTGCCTCACTTACTTCCTCACGTTTCCTCCCTCATCACCTATCCCACTCCCTCAGAACAAAAAAATCAGTGTAGTGGAGGTGGTTTATGCTTGGAGCTGTTTAATAATTAGCACCTTATTACTTACTAGGCTGCATAATATCCATGCACCATTAATCACCATTTATAGAAACAAAATAAACACGTTAGTTAAGCACCAGCTTTAATTTCGCACCAGCTAGTGTGCCAGGAAAGCAGTTTGCAAGTATCTGCTGACCAATCACTTAACACAGTGAGGTTTTCATAGCTCATAATTGACTGGGACAGTGCCAGCGCTTAGAACAGTGCTCAGTGCTTAGAACAGTGCTTGGCACATAATAGGCACTTAATAAATACCATCATCATCACTGGGCTGCTAGGAACTTGAGCATCTTCTCTCCCAGAGAGTGAGCACTTTGGTTTTGCCAATTTTGAAGCAGCAGACCTAAGAGTGGAGGATGATGGTAATAGAAATTGGACTTGCCCCAGACTGATTGGATAGCCTGTCTTCTGTGATGATTTAAAAAAAAAAAAACTAAAAAATTTTCAGTAACAGATTTGTTCCAGCTCTGTATCTCAAATGTTTAAAAAACTGAAACCAAACTAGAATTAGAAATTCAATTGAAGGGATAAATATGTTTTAAAATTAAATTTAAAACACCTATGTGACCTAAAATGACCCGTATTTGCATCTCAAGAAAACGACTCCATCTTGAAGTCCGCAGATTCATTTCTCTTTTTAAAGGGAACCCAATGAAATAGTAAATATTCACTCCAGGTGGTTATTGATCAGTCTTAACAGTTGTAGTAATAACATTTTTGGTTTTTTTGTTAAGCCCTTCCTATTTATCAAGCAAGCCTTGTACTAAACTCTGGGGTAGATGCAAAATAATCAGGTCCTATAGAGGGCTCAGGGTCTAAGTAGGAGGGAGAACAGGTATTGAATGCCCATTTTGCAGATGAAGGAACTGAAGCACAGAGAAGTTAAATGACTTACCCAAGGCCACTCAGCAGAAAAGCAGCAGAGGCAAGATTAGAACCCAGGTCCTCTGACTTTCAGGCCTGTGCTCTTTCCACTAGACCATGCTGTTTCTCTTCAAGCTAGTTATGGTATTAAGTATTTACTGTGTGGTAAACACTGAGTTAAATATAAGATCATTAGATTGGGCACAGTCCCTGTCCAACCCAAAGCTGACAGTCATATTACTTTATCGATTATTTTAATAATTTACTTGCCAAGAACCTTCTTTCTACACTTTCTATTCTTTAAAACAATAGGAGTTAAGAAAAAATGGGCTTCCTAGATTTAGTTTATAGGTAAATTCAATTATTTTGGTTATCCAGAATGGCATTTTTTAGTTGAACTCTTTTAGATGTATTTTAAGGTTAATTTTATATCAGAATGTTTGAACTTGAAAATTAGTCCCAGGCAATTCTCAGTCATCAGTGATTCCTGGGGGTATGGGTTGCAGAACTGTTTGAACTCTCTGAATAATTATCAGGTTCCAGTTAATAACTGAAAATACTCCCACACTGAACCTTTTGCTTATAGATTTTAAGTCATTAAAATGTGTTTCTTGTTTATCTTGATTCCCTTCTGGCCTTTATGTTAATATAAAGAAGGGAAAAAGAAGGAAAACAAGAAAGCATGGATAGTTGACAAATTACATAATATTGCCCTGTGAATTCACATTTGGCAATATTTAGTTAACCAGCAAAAGTGATAGGTGTTTCAGCTTCATAGATAGATAATAGAATTAAGAGTGTCCCGGCAGCTGGAACTCCTTCCGGTGCTCAACATCCCCCAGCTCCCTTGTCCAGTTCCTGGTCATCATCATTCTCTAACCCCTGGCTCCCTGCTACTCCTGGAAGATTTTCTAAATGGCTCTGAAAATAAACCTGCACTGTTACCTCTTCTCCTTCAGTGGGGAATTGAAGACTGGGCCTCGTACTTAATACTTTCCAGGAGACTCGGCGAGCCAAGCGAAGGAGCTTCAGGGTTGAAGTATGGCCCCCACAGCCTAAAAATTAATGAGAGCAACAACTGCCAATTGATTCAGATTCAGAAGGAGGGGTGTTTAAATGGAGTGTGAGAATCCAGAAGCAGAGACCACCCTGACTCAATTATCTGTTAAATACCACATATTTAATAAAGCACAGACTCTTCCATTCTGCTCTGCCTCACACCCTTTAAAGTTGGTCTTGAAAAAGCCCTAGGGACCCTCAAGTGAAAGTTTAATGTTTGCTGAAGCAGTATATCCCTGACTGTCCAAAGAGAAATTATAATCTTGTATATCCATGTAGAAGTTTGGATTTAAAAGTGGTTCCTTGAGAATCATTGTTCTTCATTGTTGAGGTTTACGGAAAATATTAGCAGAGTGGGGTGGTGAATTTGAAATAATTTTAGGAATCTTTCCTTCAAAGTACATTTCACCTGTGAGAAACTAATAAAGGCCATAGCTCAGACCGGGCCCTTGAACTCTGATTGAAGACAATATGCGCTGAAATACCAATGATTAAAACAAGTCAAGTTTATACAGGACTGTTATCTTTAACCTTCATGGCAGTGGAACCAAAACTCAGGTGAATAACTGGTGAACGGTGGGGGGAAGCAAACCCATCAATTTGGTCTTGGCAAACCCTAACAGCTTATATTCAAGGAATTTCATTGTGGTATGTTTTGGGGTGACAGGTTCTTATTAAAATGTAACATTCCCTTTTTGCAATGTGTGTAGAGTGGGACCTTCATCCATGCATGTTTCTTTTATTTTTCCATAGATATGTGGTTAGGCCACAGTCTTTCTCTTTAAAATATCGCCACTCAAACCATATTGCCATATGTTTTAAATTAGCCATGGGGGTTTGTCAAGTGTATTTAAAAATTAAGAAAAATAAATGTAGTATCCAAGTTAGCTAGTTTTAATTTTTTTAATGTTTACAATTGAGTGGAAATATTTATGATTCAGAATTTGGGATGCGAAAAGGGGGAAAAAATGGGAAGAATTTGAAATTGAGTTTCCAGAAACAAGAAAAATTTAAGTAGTAAATATCCTGGAATTAGAATTTGCATTTTAATTGTCAATCCTTATATTATCAGCTAATCCTCAAATGAGACCCTAAATATCTGAATCAATATTTTTATTTCAATTGGCATGTTTGAGCTTACTGGTTTTACTTGAAGAGAATTTAAAATTCCTAGTAATTTAAGAGTGAGTCTGTCACATGGCTATAGAGGATGAGATCTTGTCTGTTACAGGTTATTCGAGACTCAGGCTCTCCGAAGACAGTGATATTTGAGCATCGCCCTTAAAGACCTTCTGGTTTATTGTATGAAACCTGTAGTTTCTGCTTGGGATATTATATTTTCTGGTAAAATAAATGTTTTGTCTAGTCATGGTTAAAAGGACCTCGATGTACTAGATATATATAGTACAATACTTGAGACGGATCAGTTGAGACTGGGTAATTTTATCAAGTGCCTTTAGTGACTCAATCTCAGTAGTGATACCATTCCTGTTTCTTCAGAGATGAAATCCATAATTTCATTGAGTAGTAATTTTTATATCCAGGAAATTAATGTATGATCACTAATCTGTGTTTTTTTCTTGATATTGGTTGTGAAACTACTAATTTTATTTCCCCTTTCCCGCCCATCTTTTTTCTGTGAATACGATGAAAAGCTTCCCATCTTTTCCCAACTGTGTAGTCTCCCAACTCAGAGGAAAGTACCTCTCCTTTTTCCATTGCCAGGAGTGATAGTTATAATATCCTCACTTGTGGAGCTTTAGTTCCATTTGTATTAAGAGAAAATATCAGGACTGGAAGGGGCTGAATTGATCTTTGTGCCCTTGCCTCCAGGATTAATGTTCCTGCCAGCTGTTGAGGAAGTGGCCGAGGGAGACAAATCATAGTGATCCAGACCTTAAAAGCCAGGTTTATTCTTTCCTCAGTGGAATCGATTTGGGCTAATTAGAGTCCTAAAGCCTGAAAGTTTGTTTTTGATTTAGGTCTTAACCGTGTCTCTAGCATTTTACACTGACATTTTAATTCTTATAAAATTCTTATAATAATAATGTTGGTATTTGTTAAGTGCTTACTATGTGCCGAGCACTGTTCTAAGTGCTGGGGTAGCTACAGGATAATCAGGTTGTCCCACGTGAGGCTCACAGTTAATCCCCATTTTACAGATGAGGTCACCGAGGCCCAGAGAAGTTAAGTGACTTGCCCAAAGTCACACAGGTGACAAGTGGCAGAGCAGGGATTCGAACCCATGACCTCTGACTCCAAAGCCCGTGCTCTTTCCACTGAGCCACGCTGCTTCTCTGAGCCATGCTGACTTATGGCTCCCGTCCTCCAATTCCGTTATCTAGCCCAGTGTTCATCCAAGAGTCACTTCTGGGTTAGAGTAGCGCAGAGCAGTCTGTGAGGTATTGTGGAGCTGTTACTTTATAAATACTTCAAGTCTTCCATTTTGCCAACAGAATGATAATGATGATAATAATGGTATATTTGTTAAGCAATTATTATGTGCCAAGCACCGAATTAAGCGCTAGCAGAGGTATGAAGATAATCATACACTAAATTACAAGGGATAGAAGACAGATTACTAGACAGATTACACTAGAAGATAAGATTTCCAGTTTAAAGAGAAGGCATTTGGGGCATCTGGGGAGCTTGCAAACACATCCATTTAAACATTAAGTATTTCTTCTAACAAAACATTGAAGTGTACTTTTAAAATGTGTTTGGATCAATGTTGTTTTCACAGAGAAAGCTTGCGTTTAGACTAGGAAAACAATCTAGCAGCACATCAGCTCACCTATCCCCCCCACATTTCATACCTCCTTTCCGCAAGGGCCCACCTTGTTGGGATAGATGAACATCCCCCTTGCCTGAGGAGATAATCATAATAGTAGTGCGTAAGCACTTCAGTCAGTCAATCGGTGGTATTTATTCAGCACCAACTACATGCAGAGCACTCTTACTATGTGGAAAATACTGGGGTAAATACAAGCTAAGCAGGTTGGACACAGCCCCCTTTTTCCATAGGGTTCACAGGGATAGAGGAATTTCAGGCTGCAAGGATTTCAGGAATCAACACTGGCTCTCTCCTCCCCCGGCACGTGCCCCCCCCTCCAGAAAAAAATAGACCTGGAAAAGTAGTAACACCTTCTGCTGAGCCTGGAGAATTCATTGTCATTACATATTAAGCACTTACGGTGTGCAAAGCACTGTACTATGTGCTTAAAGCACCTGTCTGTAGCCAGGAGGGGTGAGGATAAACTTTGCCATGTCACTCCCTGGCCAGATGAATACGAGCCATGGCAGTGTTGTGCTGGATTTATACTTAAATCCCTAACCACAGATGGCTAAAACCTCCAAGGAGCAGTTTGAAGGCGATGCTGAGAGGAGAGGTAGGGTGGAAGGCCATGCCTAGGAGGGGGTGAGTTGGAAGGCCACGCTAAGAATGCTGCATGAGCCTTCAGGAAATGACTTCTATGCCTTTGAAACTACCTGGATCAGCTCCAGACTGACTTTATGGGATCAGAACCAGATGCTACTCAAACTATGTGTGGGTCTCTCTCACTCTCCTTTCCCCTCCCCATTCTCTTTCTTTAATGTTCTTTTAAGTGATTCATGAAAACTCATCTTGACTTCGGTGAGTACATTCAAAATGTAAGCAAAAATTTAAGGTGCTCCTTTCACCTTACCATTTGAAAATGTCACAGACTTTTTAAGTGTGAGCCATTTTTTTAACTCAGTCTTAAAACAACTAATGCAGTTCATTCATTTGATCATATTTATTGAGTGCTTACTGTGTGCAAAGCACTATACTTAGCACTTGTGAGAGTATAATACAGTTCATCCTTAATGCATACCTAAATCTTTTTAAATGAAACTTAAATTAGATTGGCTGCATATTTCCATCCATTTATTCACAGTGTAAACAGTCAGTGGTATTTATTGAGTGCCTACTGGGTGCTGAGCACTGTGCTGAGTGCTTGGGAGAGTACAGTGCAATAGAATTAGCAGACACATTCCCTGCCTGTACTGCACTTAAAGTGTAGAGTAAAAACTCCTAACCATATTAATACATTCATTCACTCTATCGTATTTATTGAGCACTTACTCTGTGCAGAGCACTGTACTAAGCATTTGGAAAGTACAATTCAACAACAGAGACAGTCCCTACCCAACAAGGGGCTCACAGTCTAGAAGGGAAGAGACAGACAACAAAACAAGTAGACAGGCATCAATAGCATCATTATAAATAAATAGAATTATAGATATGTACACTTGGTTAAAATAAATAGAATAATAAATATGTATGTATGTACGCAAGTGTTGTGGGGCGGGGAGGAGGGTAAAGCAGAGGGCGAGAGAAGGAGTGATGGGGAGGGGAGGCAGGCTCAGTTTAGGAAGGCCTCCAGACATCATCCTTTCACCTTAATAATTCCTTTTCCCTTAAACTGTGTACTGAGCTCTCTTTGGAAAGACAATGCAGTGTCCTGTCTGATGCCCAGTAGATCCGAACAGCTATGACCATGACTACTAGGGCTATTATTATTAGGGCTTTCTTTTGAGTTATGATGAACCAGGGCAACTCCCCTGAGCCTACTCTTCACCCAAACATCCTCCACTGTCTGCATGATGATTCCCCTCTACCTTCTTCACCATCCCAATCAGTGAATATCACTGAATACATATTTCTGTAGTAAACTCTTAGGAGAAAGATTCATGGTCTTTGCTCTTGAGGAGCTCACAAGTCTCTATCTGTTGCCGAATTGTACTTTCCAAGTGCCTAGTACAGTGCTCTTCATATAGTAAGCGCTCAATAAATATTATTGAATGAATGAATGAACAAACATTGCAGCCTGAATGTGTTCTATAAACCTAGGAAGTAGCATTCAGTCTTTCTTCCCGTGTGTAGATTGCACTGTGACTTTTTTAGTGGTATTTGTTAAACGCTTACTATGTGCCAGGCATTGTACTAAACGATGGCGTAGATTCCAGCTAATCAGGTTGGACACAGTCCATGTCCCTCATGGGGCTTAGAGTCTTAATCCCCATTTTACAGATGAGGTAACTCTGGCACAAGGAAGATAAGTCACCTGCCCAAGGTAACACAGCAGACAAGTGGTGGAGCTGGGGTTAGAACCCAGGTCCTTCTGACTCCCAGGGTAGGCCATGCTGGTTCTCTGGGATTCCATTCTGCTTTGTATTCTAATTGCAAAAAAGAAATTTCTGCCCAAAATAATGTTCTCGTATTGGTTTATTTGTGCACATCCAGCTAAGAGGAATCACTGATGATCAAATATAAAGATAACTTTCCCTGATGATTCTTTTGGAGTTTTGAATTGGGATATTTGAGATCTAATTCAAATCATGTTATAATAACACAAAGGTTCAGCATTATACCTTTCCCCTGTTAGCTTATTTTCTAGAAGAAAAGCACATATTCAGATTGCCTAAATTGTACCTGCGAATATTACAAGAGAGCCATTAACTGGTGCCCATGTAACTGAAATGATTCAACCCTGGCCAGTCAATTCCAGCTGCAGAATCAAGTGTATTTATTGAGCGCTTCCTGTGTGCAGATCCCTGTACTAAGCACCTGGGAGAGTACCGTATAACAGAATTGGTAGACACGTTCCCTGCCCTCAGTGAGCTTACAGCCAGAGAGCAGCTTCTTCCCTAACCTCTTTTTTCCCAGAGCCATTGGTTGGCAAATGCAAAATGCAGGAACAGTTAAAGGGCCATTCTGCTTGACCACATTCTTCTTTCAGAGCAAAAAGCCTCGGTGCCAATCTCATATTGGCAACAGAGGCCATGTACATGCTGTACACCTGTACATGCTGACCACCCAGCCTCACTCATTCCAGGCCTCTGACGAGACCTGAGAGTTTCCATTTAGAACTGTAAAGATGCAAAATGGTAGTTTTCTGGCCTGTTAGCTCTTTGAAGTTGGTTCCTTCCCAGCTCCTTGTCACCCCTTAAAGTACCTGCTCCTCCTCCTGTCTCCTTACTCAAAATGTTGGCTCTGCAAAATAATTCTCTTTGCTGCATATCAATTGGTTACCTGCATTCAATCCTCTAATAGCCAGGAGATGTCTCTGCATCCTTTCTGCATTGCAGTGGCCAAGCCCAGAAGAAATTGAGCTTCATGCAGTTCTGTGATCTAGAAACTAAAGCAAGATATTCCAACACCAAACCTATTTGTTAAGAGTTAACCCAGTTACTCTATATCAGCCTGAGTCACTGTACTGCATAAACCCTCATAAGAGTAATCATTTTATCTTTCATGATCATTAAAAAAAGAGTCCACAGTTTTAAGAAATGTCACTTTGGCTAGCAACACTGAATGCCTGCATTTGTTGAATAATCTATCAGTCAATCATATTGAGCACTTACTGTGTACAGAGCACTGTAATAAGCACTTGGGAAAGTACAGTATGCTAGACACATTCCCTGCCCACACTGAGCTTACAGTCTAGATGGGGAGACGCACATTAATATAAGTAAATTACAGATACAGTGCTGTGGGCCTGGGATGGGGGTAAATAAAGGGAGGAAACCAGGGTGATGCAGAAGAGGAGGAAATGAGGTCTTAGGAAAGGCTTCTTGGAGGGGAGTAATTGTCAGAAATAAGGAGAGGGCATTCCAGGACATGGGCGAGAGGTTGGTAGCAGGATAGATGACATTGAGGTATAGCGAGTGGGTAGCAAGGTGAGTAGCAAGGTGAGGTAGGAGGGGACCAGGTGACTGAATGCTTTAAAGCAAATAATAAGGAATTTCTCCTTGATGCCCCTATTTAAGGCACCCATTTGGTACAGGGCATAGTTTCCTACTAGAAAGGAGGTCTCTGAAAATATATGCTCATGAACCCTTGAAGCTTGCACTGATCATTTGACAAATCACATAGACAAACGTAGACAAACATAGACTCTGTTTCACAGTAATAATAATAACTGTGGTTATTTGTTTGGATTTACTCTGGGATAGGCACTATATGTTGGGGGTGGATACAAGCGAATCGGGTTGGGAGGCAGTCCCTGTCTCTCATGGCCCTCACGGTCTTAATCCCCATTTTACAGATGAAGTAACTGAGGCACAGAGAAGTGAAGTGACTTGCCCAAGGCCACTCACCAGACAAGTGGCACAGATTGAAATAGAATTTATGACTTTCTCCCAGGCCCATTCTCTGTCAACTACACTATGCTGCTATTTACTAGGGTCTAACATAGCATGAACTCAAAGTTCTGAATTTTATGGAGAAAGGAAAAAAAAACCACCACAATTCTTCTCCTAGGGGAATTTTCAGCTTAAGTCAGTCAGTTGTATTGATTGAGCGTTTACTGTGTGCAGAGCACTGTACTAAGTGCTTGGGAGAGTACAAAACAATAATAGACACATTAAGAGTTAAGGATATGGAAAAGAAGGGACAGATCCTGTAAACGATGTGGAGAAAAAAAAACTGGCAGGATTTAGCCACATAATGAATGTGAGAGTTGAGAGGCCTTCCCACCTTATCAAAGCACTTGCCCCCGTCCTTCTTCCCTCCCTGACTGCCACCCTCAACTGTTGGCTCTCCAGTGTTTGCTTTCCCACTGCTTTCAAATGTGCCCATGTCTCCTCATCCTAAATAAACCCTTCTCTTGATCCCACAGCTCCTTCCAGTTATCACCCCATCAGCCTCCTGCCATTCCTCTTCAAACTTCTTGAGCGAATTGTCTACATCCACTGTCTCAAATTCCTCTCCTCCACTTCTCTTCTTGACCCTCTCCAATCTGGCTCCCATCCCCTTCACAGAAACCGACCTCTCAAAGGATCCAGCGGCCAGATCCAGCGGCCTCTACTCCATCCTCAGCCTCCTGCCTTCAGCATTATTGACCACTCCCTTCTCCCTGAAACATTATACAACCTCGGCTTCACTGACACTGTTCTTTCCTGGTTTTCCTCCTATCTCTTTGGCCCACTCAATCTCAGTCTCTTTAGAAGGCTCCTCCTCTTCCTCCCACCCCCTAACTATGGGAGTCCCTTAAGACTCAATTCTGGGTCCCCTTCTATTCTCCATCTACACCCACTCCCTTGGAGAAATCATTCCCGTGGCTTCAGCCACCACCTTTATGAAGATGATTCGCAAATATATATCTCCAGCCTATCTCTCTCTCTTCTCCAGTCTCACATTTTCTCCTGCCTTCAAGACATTTGTACTGGGATGTCCCAACTGCGCCTCAAAGTTAACATGCCCAAAACAGAACTCCTTATCTTCCCACCCAAACTCTTTCCTCCCTCTGACTTTCCCATCACTTTAGATGGCACCACAATCCTTCCTCTCTCACAAGCCCCTTAATTTTGGCGCTGTCCTCGATTCTTCTCTCATTCAACCCATCTATTAAGTCTGTCACTAAATCACGTTGGTTCAACCTTACCAACATCACTCAAGTCCATCCTTTCCAGTTTGGATGTCGCATTAATCCAAGAATTTATCCTACCCCACCTTGATTACCATATCAGCCTCCTTGTTGACCTCCCTGCCTCCTGTCTCGACCTGTTCCAGTCCATACTTCTGCTTTTCGGATCATTTTTCTACAAAAAATGTTCAGTCCACATTTCTCCAATCCTCAAAAACCTCTACATCGAACAGAAATTCGTTACCATCGGCTTGAAAGCACTCAGTCACTTGGCCCCCTCCATCCACGTTTCCCACCCACCATCCCAGCTGCAGTCCAGACTGCACACTTCACTCCTCTGGTGCCAACCTACCCACTGTACCCTGATCTCCTTGCCAACTCTGACCCACTTCCTGTCTTTGGTCTGAAACGCCCTCCCTCTTCATATCCGACAGACATTTACTTTCTCCACTACAAAGGCTTATTGAAGGCACTTTTTATCCAAGAGGCCTTCCCTGACTAAGCCTTCATTTCCACTTTTCCCACTCCCTGCTGCATTGCTCTGATTCGTTCCCTTTATTTACCCCTCCCTCAGCCCACAGCACTTATTTACATATCCATAATTTATATTCATATCTGTCTTCCCCTCTAGACTGTGGGCTCTCGTTGGCAGGGAATTTGTATACCAACTCTTATACTCTCCCAAGCACTTAGTACAGTGCTCTGCACACATGTGATTGATTCATATCTGTTTGTATTAAATCTGTCTCCCCTCTCTAGACTGAACTCGTTGTGGGCAGGGATTTCACTCTTTAATGTTTTATCGTACTTTCCCAAGCGCTTAGTAAAACGATCAGCACACAGGAAGCACGTAGTTCAGTGCTCTGTACACCATAAGAGCTAATAAATATGACTGAATGAATGACGGAGAGCAAGAAATCACAGGTAATATCAAGGTTGTGGTCTTTGGACGTGGAGGGTGGTGGTAGAGGGCAATCATGTTCAGAAAATTAGTTGGAGTGGATTTGGGATGGAAGATGAGAAGTTTAGTTTTCAATGTATCGAGTACGAGGTGGGTGTAAGACATAAGTGCAACTTTCTCACGGCCTCATTCTCACCTGTCCCGCCGTTGACCCCGGCCCATGTCCTACCTCTGGCCTGGAATGCCCTCCCTCCTCACAACCACCAAACTCTCTTCCCCTCTTCAAAGCCCTACTTACTGAGAGCTCACCTCCTCCAGGAGGCCTTCCCAGACTCAGCCCCCCTTTTCCTCTGCTCCTCCTCCCCTCCCCATTACCCCGACTCTCCCTTTGCTCTACCCTCATCTGCCCCAAAACACTTGGGGCAGATTTATAATTTATTTTTATTAATGATGTGTCTATATTTATAATTCTATTTAACAATAATAATAATAACGTTGGTATTTGTTAAGCGCTTACTATGTGCAAAGCACTGTTCTATGCGCTGGGGGGATAAAAGGTGATCAGGTTGTCCCTCATGGGGCTCACAGTCTTCATCCCCATTTTACAGATGAGGGAACTGAGGCCCAGAGAAGTTAAGTGACTTGCCCAAAGTCACACAGCTGACAAGTGGTGGAGCTGGGATTAGAACCCATGATCTTTGACTCCCAAGCCTGTGCTCTTTCCACTGAGCCACTGAGTGTATTTGTGTACAGTGATGCTACTGATTCCTGTTTACCTGTTTTAATATCAGTCTCCCCCTTCTGTGAGCCCATTATGGGCAGGGATTTTCTCTAATTGTTGCTGAATTGTACTTTCCAAGCACTTAGTACAGTACTCTGCACATAGTAAGTGCTCAAAAGTTATGACTGAATGAATGAATGAAAGTCTCCTGGAAGGAAGAGGAAATGTGAGGTTGCAGAGGTGAGAGTTGAAGGCTAGAATATTAGAGTTGAGTAGAGCAGATAATTAAAGACCTGGAAGTGGAAGGGCTATGAAAGAAGTTATTGTAAATGGGGACAAGAAGGGGGTCCCGAATGGACCTCTGAGGGACACCCACAAGTAGGGGATGAGGAGTTCAAGAGGAGCCAGCAAAAGAGATTGAGAAGGAGCAACCAGAGAGGTGAGGAGATGGTGCGTGATATTAGTATACGAAGTGCCTCATTAGTGTGAGAGGGAAGCCAGACCTGGGCTGAAGTGGCTGTGCTCTCTTCTGAAAGCTTCTCATTGTCAGAATGATTGTTCTGTAGAATCAATCAGTGGCGGTTGTTGAGCGCTGACTGTGTATAGTGCACTGTATGAAACCTGTTGGAGTACCAGGAGGAAACAGAAAAAAATGTGTGCTAACTCTAGCTTTTAGTGAATAAGAACAGAACCTGAAGACCAGAGTGAAGGAATTTTATTTTAATATTTAGTGTCCCGTGTGAGGAAATATGATTTTGGGCACAATTCTTCATTCATTCCTTTAGTGGTATTTATTGAGCACTTACTGTGTGCAAAACACTCTACTAAGTGCTTGGAAGAGTACAACATAACAAGAAAAAAGACTTATTCCTGCCCACAACAAGCTCACAGTCTAGAGGGGAAGACAGATATTAATATGAATAAATCTATAAACAAATATATAAATTACAGATATATGCCTATGTTCTGTGCGGTTGGGAGGGAGGATGAATGAAGGAGCAAGTAGGACCGGAGGAGAAGGGAGTGGAAGAAAAATTCGTCCAATTCTAAGTTCCATTTTCAGTGTAAACTTAATGTATATAAAAAGATTTGATTAGTTTTAGGTATTTACTGAAAACATTGTCTACGTTGCTTTACAGTTTACATTATCTGATAAGAAATACACAAAAAGTAGAGTAAATATCCATATACAACTGAAGAAACTGAGGCAAAGAAGATTTTTTAAAAAGTTCTGCACATTCATTAATTTATTAATACTTGAAGTCCTCAAGATTAAATTTCATTCATTCAGTTGTAATTTTGAGCACTTCCTGTGTGCAGAGCACTGTACTAAGCGCTTGGAAAGTACAATTCAGTGACAAAGACAATCCCTGCCCACAACGGGCTCACAATCTAGAAGGGGGGAGACAGGTAGCAAAACAAGTAAACAGGCATCAGTAGCATCAGTATAAATAAATAGAATTATAGATAGGTGCACATCATTAATATAAATAAGTAGAATTATAAGTATGTTATATACGCAAGTTCTGTGCAGGCGGTAGAGCAAAGGGAGTAAGTCGGGGCAATGGGCGGGGGGAGCCGAGGAAAAGGGGGGCTTAGTTTGGGAAAATGTGAAAATTTTTTCCATAGCCCAATGCATTTTTTCACCTCCAACAGTTAGTAACATCATTATGGGTAGGGGATGAGTCTGATAATTTTCTTTATTGTACTCTTCCAGGTGCTTAGATTAGACCAGTGCTCTGCACATAGTATGTGCTCAATAAGTACTATTGATTGATTGATCAGTAATTGCACTGCTCTGTGAGCTGGGAGTGAGAGAAGGAATATATAAATAGCACTAGATTCCACTTGATCATCTGTAGCAAGTCCCAGGTCAAGTTTCCTAAGTTACTTGCTAATAAAGGGCCTGTTTGAGCCGTATGTTATTAAGTAATGTTTATTATACTGCCAGTAGAGATGGGGAAAGTCTTCTGCTTGTGTGAGGATTTTAATGTAGTATCTAGATAAGCCCAGCAAAGTATTTTGGTAATAATTTTAGACTAGAGTTTCCATTACCAGAAATACTTTATTGTACTGACTACCAATTTATTCTCATATAATACCATATAAAACGCTAATATTCTTTGGTTCATTTTTGTTGGGTGTCTTTTTGGTTCTATCAATTTAGTAAAATTTGGTAAATAAAATTTTAGGCTATTGGCCTAAAAAAGCAACTTAACACAATTGATGATTTTGTTTTTTAATGGTATTTAAGTGCTTACTATGTGCTAGGCACTGTACTAAGCACTGGAGGGGGATGCAAACTAATCAGGTTGGACATAGTCCGTGTCCCACATAGGACTCAATCTCTATTTTACAGATGAGGTAACTGAGGCAGAAAGTTAAGTAATTTACCCAGATCACACGGCAGACAAGTAGCAGCGCCGGGATTAGAACCCAGGTCCTTCTGATTCTCAGGTCCATGCTCTATCCACTAGTCCATGCTGCTTCTCTCACTCGAGCACTTACTGTGAGTAGAGCACTATAAAAAGCACGTGGCACTTTGCTAAGAATAGGACTGTGAGCCTCATGTGGGACAGGGACTGGGCCCAACCCAATTTGCTCGAAACCACCCCAGCGCTTAGTACAGTGCCCATTACATAGTAAATGCTTAGCAATTATTATAATTATTATCTATCCGGTTTGCTGTGCCTGTTGATGCCTCACACCGCCAATCAGTTCCACGAAGGCATATTTTTCAAAGCATCACCCATATAGTGGCTCAGAGCAGCATAGGAGGAACAAATAGGGACTATATGAGCCATCATGACTGGAGATAGGATGGCTCGAGGTTCCCCCGTGGCAGCAATAAAGACTGGTTTGTTTCTTCTACTGCTGCTCAGCCACTTTCGGCAGTACTTCTGGTTGAAATGCAAGTTCTAGGGAGCCAGAGACAGCAGCAGTTGGACTTTCTATTTTTGCCCTCCACTCCTGCTGAGCTTCTCCTTTGGCTTCTCTGGGGTCTAGCCACCAGTAAGAGAGCAAAAAGAGGCCCAGCGGTAAGAGCAAGTACAGATAGCAAAAGAGGCTTCTGGTATCCTGGCAGAGGTGCCCTTCCAACACTCTTCTGCCCTCATGTCATATCCCGCACACAAAGGCAGACCCAAGGAAATGATAAACTTAATTTTTATATGTGTTCGGGATCATACACTGTTTCTATTGCTGTTTCTCTAGTCACTTAATTATAAGGATCCTGTGGTCTTTCAAATGTCAACTGGAGGGTTTTTTTCCCCTCCATTTGTATGAAAAGGAAGAACCGTTAGAAAGTTTGAGGATTATGGCAGAGGACAGGACGTTCTGGAGAAAGTATATCCATGGAGTCGCTATGAATAGGAAATGACTCGAGGGCACTTAATAATAATAATTGTCTGAAACGTATTTCTCTGATGTCCTTAACTTTGCTATTCGTCATAATTTTTAAAATTGTCATTAGTTATTAAAAAAAATCCCAACCCATTTCACAAATGATTCTTTTTCTTCTTCTTCTAGATTCTGAAGGAGCTCCATCTGTAAATCCTTCCAGTGTTGATGAAAACATCGATTCTGAAACAGAGAAAGACTCTCTAGTCTGTGAAAGCAAACAGGCAATACCCAGTAAAGCATCTCTTTCATCGGCACTCGATGAATATGAGTTCAAAGATGATGATGAAGACGATGATGTTGAAATAAATAAAATGATTGATGACAGACACCTTCTGAGAAAAGAGCTAAGAAAAGAGGAGGAATGCGAAATGGACAAAAGCAACTTATTTATGAAACAGGAAAAGACTGTATTTCCAAAATCATTTAAAGGTAAAAAACAAAAGCCATCTCGAGTTCTTTATTCAAGTTCTGAAAGTTCAGATGAAGAAATTCAAGATAAAAAGATTGCTGCCATTCCATGTTCTACTCCTGAAACTTCAAATTCTGATACAAGGACAAGAAAGGAATACATAGTTTCGAGTGAACTAAAGCAGAAAGGGAAAGTAAAAAGGAAACTAAAGAACCCAAACAAAAACAAAGAAAATCAAGAATTGAAGCAAGAAAAAGATGGAAAAGAAAATACAAGGATATCAAATTTAGTAGGGTGTCCTGCATTAGAATCATTAGAGAGGACCAAAGACGAAGAGAGTTTTAGAAAGTCTTTCAGCCCAAAAGATGAGACTTCATTACAGTTGTTCGAGCTTCCTGCTGAAAAATCTTCAAAACTTGCTTGTGGATTCAGTGAAAAGCAATCAACGGCACTGAAGCAAGAAAACCCGAAAATGTGTTTATCACCTAGCAGTTCTGAAATGTCATTACAATCTGACCATGTACGGTATGACAACAATATAGAATCCGAGTTCCTATTGGAAAGTTCAAGTGGAAAACCTTGCAAACACAAAGAAAAAGTCAAACATCAGAAAGATTTCCACTTAGAATTTAATGAAAAATCTAGTCCAAAAACTAAAGAGGAAGATCCTAGTCCAGCATTTGAAAATTCAGACTGTATGTTCAAAAAGTTTGACAAAGAGGGCAAGGCACTAAAAAAGCATAAGTTGAAGCATAAAGAAAGAGACAAGGACAAACACAGAAAAGAGCAGGATGTTGAAAAGGAGAAAAACAAGCATAGGGACAGTGTTAAAGAAGTGCAAAGAAATGTTGAATTTGACAGAGAATTTTGGAAAGAAAATTTTTTTAAAAGTGATGAAACTGAAGATCTGTTCTTAAATATGGACCACGAATCTCTGTCATCAGAAAAAAAGTTGAAGGTGGAAAAAACAAAAGATGACAAAACAACAAAGGACAAAAATATCCCAAAAGAGAGAGGTTTTAAAGATGAAAGAGAAAAAACTAAAAGAGAAAATGAGAAATCTTTAAAGGAGGAAAAAATTAAGGACTTGAAGGAAGAAAGGGAGAATCTAGCCACAGATAAAGAAACAGAATTTTCCTTTTTGAGCACGTCTGCCAAGGAAGAATCTGGAGGATTTCATTTAATAGAAAAAGAAATAGAAATGGAGAAACAGGAAAAGAGCTTAAAGGAAAATAAAGATAGATCTGAGAAGCGACCCCAAAATAAAGAAAAAGATCATGAGAAAATGGATAGAAAAAATATAGAAAAAGAGAAGAAGGTGAAACATGACCATAAACCAGAGAAAGACAAATTAGAAGTTATTGAGTGTATAGAAAAATCCAAGGAAAAAGACAAAAATTTACAGCAAACAGAAAAATGTCTTAAAGAAAGTGATAAAATAAAAAATATTCCCATTAAAAAACCTGATGACAAAGAAAGAAGTAGAGATAAAACGGATAAAAAGCATGACAGAGAAAAGCCTGAAAGAGAAAGACATTCGGGTGACAGCAAAGAAAAGCACTCCAGTGACAAAAAAGTGAAGTCCTCAGAAAAAGATAATGACTATATCAAATTGGATAAAGGCAAAAGTAAAGAAAAGGAAGTAGAAAAAAGAGAAAGGGTGAGGGATAAGGAAAGCTTAGTTATAGTCAATTCTAAGCATATGCAGGAAGAGAAGAGATTGAATATTGCAGAAAGCAGTAAAACATTTCATGAGAAACTTTTTCCCTTAAAGGAAAAACCAAAAGATGAACCTTTGAAGACTCCAGATGGAAAAGAAAAAGATAAAAAGGATAAAGATATAGACAGGTACAAAGAGCGAGACAAACACAAAGATAAGACGCAAGTCAATAATCTACTTAAATTAAAATCTGAAGCAGATAAGCCAAAACTCAGAGCATCGCCAGCCCCAAGAGACATTAGACCTAAAGAAAAGAGGTTAGTTAATGATGATCTAATGCAGACAAGTTTTGAAAGAATGCTAAGCCTTAAGGACTTGGAAATCGAGCAGTGGCATAGAAAACATAAGGAAAAAATTAAGCAGAAAGAAAAGGAACGGCTAAGGAATCGTTCCATTCTAGACCTCAAGATGAAAGAGAAGGAAAGAGCAAAATATTCATTAAGTGACATGAAAAATAAAGAGCTGATTAGGTCCAAAAGTTCAGAGTTGTCGGAAGCTTACAACAAGGAGAAACAATCGAAAGATGCTACCCGTAACAGGTCTCAGTCTGTAGATACCAAAACCATAACAAACCTTCGAAAGGCCCCCTTGGTTTCAGATAATAGTTTAAACAGATCTCCTAGGTCAGAAAGTGAAAAGGCAAGTCTGAGCTCTCGGTCAGTGTCCATGATTTCCATTGCCAGCTCAGAAGACTCGTGCCATACCACGGTCACGACTCCAAGACCGATGGTTGAGTACGATTCTGATTTCATGTTAGAAGCCTCGGATTCCCAGATGGTCTTTACCCAGGCACCGTTTTTGCCCACTGCCAAATCTCCAGCCCTCCTTGAAAGAGAGTCAGTTGGCACGGCTGAGTTGTCAGACCAGATGAAACCATCCTTTGCCAACCGACTTCCTCTCCCCTATGTTAGGTCATCTTCTGTTGAAGATGGGAAACCTGTTATAAATGAGCCTAGACCTATTGTAGAAGTGCGAAGATGCAGTATGCCATCTGTCGTTTCTGAGCAATCTAAGCAGTTTCAAACAGTATCTGAAGAAAATCCGAGTGTTTTGCTAACAGTTCCGGGTCACATGTGCATTTCCCCCAAGCCTGAGATGTGCGCATGCAGTATGTCTGAAAAAGACTTTTCAAATATGCCCAACTTACATTCCAGTTACACGTCCTCCCCAACTAGACCTGGCAAATACATTTCATCAGATTCAAACTTGTTTAAAAACACTGCTCAAATGAGTCCTTTAGCAGAAAGCCCTATGCCCCCTGAACTGTGCAGTCAGAGCAGTATTGCTCAGCCAAATAAACCGTGGGACGTGGCTTTTGGCCGACTTGAGTCGTTAAGCACCAGTGACCTTAACTGCTCAAGTTACAGAGTGTCGGAGCAGAATTTGGCTAGCCACGGCTTATGTAATTCTGAAAATAGGACAGTAAAAGAACAGAGTGTTTCTGAGTTATTACCTCAACACCCAACTGAACTTTTAGGAAATTCCTGTTCCCAGGAAGCAGCGTCCTATTTGCCATCTCAGCCTCCCTGTTCTTTCCATATCCAGGCAGTCTCAGAGTTGGAATGTCTGTCTAAGCATGTGTCTCTGTCAGGTTCTGGTAACCACGGGTCGGTCTTTGTACAACAGCTTAATTCAGTTCAGGCCATCAGCTCTGATCTAGACTCCGTCCCTGATCCGTCCAAAGGGATTGAAAACACTGTCTTCCCAACAGACATTAAAAGGACCGATAGTTTTGTCACTTTGTATTCTGAGAATGCCGTCGAAGATGCAGCACCACATTTTGAAAGGACTAGTTCTCTCCCTGCGCTACAGTCTGAAAAAGATTTCCCTTTAAGTGACGGCTGCCCACAACTAAGTGTGCCTCCGATTGTGTTTAGTAAACTGCTTTATAAAACCTCTCAAGTTCCTGAAGAAGATAACACAGTTGTCACTCAGATCATTCCAAATGAAAGAGAAAACAAACCTGAACATGTAATTTCGACTCATTCGTCTAGCAATAAACCCGATTTTGATTTATACGCAGGAGTGCCTAAAGGAAATCTAAGTGAGCCAGCCAACCAAAAATACTACAGTCTAACGGGGCAAGGAATGGTTTCTATAGGCAATGACGACCCATCACAGGTTACTTTGTTAAATTTGGAGAGTAACTCGCCACATTTGATCCAACCAGAGGAACACAAGTGTAATCTGCCAAGTAGGCCAGAAGTAGAGGAACATGCCGAACACCATCAAACTACACCAAGGGTAACCAGAAACCGAGCAAATGTAATTGCAAATCAGAATAAGCAGATCCCTACGAGCTGCTTGCCATTATCAGAAAGAGAAAATGAGTCTGCCTCTCCTAGAGGAAGGATAAGATTAACAGAGGAAGAGGATGCTCAAATTCACCATCCACGTAAAAGAAAAATGTCCCGGGTGCCTCAGCCTGTGCAAGTCAATCCCTCCCTGTTACAAGCAAAGGAGAAAACTCAGCAGTCTCTAGCAGCCGTTGTAGATTCTCTGAAACTAGATGAGATTCAACCGTACAGTTCTGAAAGAGCAAATCCATATTTTGAATACTTGCATATAAGGAGAAAAATAGAGGAGAAACGCAAATTATTGTGTAGTGTCATACCTCAAGCACCTCAGTATTATGATGAGTATGTGACATTTAATGGCTCATACCTACTAGACGGAAATCCCTTAAGCAAGATTTGTATTCCTACTGTAAGTAAAACAATTTTACCTGATACAATACGTAATCTCTTGTCTAACTGTTTTATTCAATCTGATGTGGGAGGTCTTAATAATCTCTACCCCCTATGTGATCTGCTTTAATCTTTGATATTTGAGAGGTTCTTTTTTAAATTATATTACCATTCTGTTGATTTTCTCGTTACCTGATCTGCTTCTAATCTTTGATATTTGAGAGGTTCTTTTTTAAATTATATTACCATTCTGTTAATTTTCTCATTACCCAGTGGTAGAAGTTCCATGTTACTAAAGAGAACAGTTGCTCTGTAGTGGACAGACACAGATCCCGAGTGAACCCTCTGTTGGAGCAATGCTTGAAAGCAAGATTGAGTGACAAATTTAGGAAATGCTTAGACGAAAACAAGAAGTATGGCTTGTGCTTTTACTCCCCACAAGACACCTAGTAACATTCTGTCTTGTTTCATAGGTCATTGGAGATTTAAAGCCTTTTTGAGAGAAAATTATGTTATCCTGCAATAACCCCTGCAGATTTTAAGGAAATCTAAGTAGGAACTTCCAGAAGTTCTGAATAGAAGTTAATTAGCAGTTATAATTCCTTGAAGAGGAATAGAGAAAATTGTGTAGCTATGTATTTGAAAATACCCCAAAAAAGTTATTCTGGCTTCCTAGTCATTTTCTTGATTCTTCTTGCCTTTTCATACCTGCCTTCAGAAAAATGATTTCATCTGAAGTGATTGCCCTACCACCAAAGGGTGGTATATGTAAGTCAGTACCATTGTGGATGAAATCTTTTTGCAAGCAATTTCACGATTTAAGAACAATTGGATGTGTACAATATAGTTTGACGTTTTCATTTTTGGGATTATGGTGCCACCTGCTGTTTGTCATATTGTAATCTCTTTAAGTCCTGCAAAATAGTTGAGTTATTTTGTAGTTCTTTGAGTGAATATGCGTATGTTCTGTCTTCAAGAATTTTAAACCATTTCTCAATGTTAATCTTTTTTAATCTTCACAATATCCATGTGAGGCAGATAATGGTAAATATTACCCCATTTTACAGGAGAAACTGAGTCAAAGGAATGGACTTAAAACCATGAACCTGAAACTGCCGTTCAAACCACCAGTTTCAAGGTTAGATCATAGTTAATGAATTCTGAGGTGTTGTTTTTTTTTTTCCCCTTGGGGACCAGAAGAGCAGAGAAGACAACCGGAGAGCAGACCCTGGTTCCTTAGGAAAGGGTCAATTAAAAAGTAGCCCACTTCAGGGACCCCTGGAGCAGATGTGGCATGGATGACCTGATTGCCAAATCTACTCTCCCTGAATTCATGCTGTTGATACTAGTAATTCCTTAGAATCATGAGATGCCACTTGCTTAAGGACCCAAATATATGCCCAAAATTTCACATGAAGCTACTACAAAAACAATGATTAGATTTAAAATATACATATTGTGAGCCCCAGGTGAAACAAGAACTGTGGTCCAACCTAATTAACTTGAATCTACCCCAGCACTGAGAACAGTGCTTGAAACGTAGTGAACGCTTAACACATACCATTAAGAAAATGATATACAATTGACAATTAGTAATCATATTAATTTCTGTATATTTCTGTGAATTCAGTAGCCGATAGATTATCTGGTCATGTTAAGAGGGGAAAAGCTAGTTAGGAAAATAATTTTACAATTTTTTTCCTGAAAACTTTCAAGTTTAATGTAGAATGTCAGTTTCCTTAGTGTATCATTTGCCCTAGTATTCAGAGGCAGCACTGTTGGCAGCATAATTTCCCTTGACCAGAAATGAAAAAGATATTGTTCCACAAGGAGTACGTGAATAGTCTGCCATCTAGCCAATTGCTGTAGTCATGGACAGTGAAACCTTTTGCTATTTGTGGTTGTGTCATTTAGCCTTCTGGCCATCGTGGTCATTTTATTGCAAGTGAGTCAACCTGTTTATGAGTTCCAGGCAATTTGTTCTCATTTTATCATTGGAATTACCATTGCAAGTTTTCTTATTCTGAGTGCAAGTTGATTTCTGGCTTATTTTTTTGAAAGCATCTCACAATTGGACAAGATGAAATAAGGAGTATTTAGAGAATATAATTTATTCTGATGCACCCATTGCTCAAACCTAGGGACTGGGTTTTTCTCTCGAGCTAGTCTTAGAATTTTGTCTGCCGTGAAGTATTTGTGATAGCAATCTGTTGTTCTGGAAATTACGTTTATGTTGTATGTATGTCAGTTTGGTAAAGCAGATGGCAATTTTCCATGAGGGGGAGAAAAATATCAGTACCTGAGGCTATTAAAAGATGATGGGAAACAAAGAGAAAATGCATTGAAAAGTAGCTGAGCTTTCTGCTTTTCTTTTTCTCTATTTTGCACATTGGTACTAGCCCGCTTCCTCAAGGTTTTAAGACAGATGTTGAGGGTATTCTTTATCAAAACAACTTTGCTGGCTCACTGCCCTTTCTTTTATGGCTGGTCAAATCCCAGGGCAGCAGCTGGAGTTGGGGTAGGGACCTACATTCCCAGCATTAAACATGAGTCTGTAAGATGACCAGAAGCCAGAAATAGAGCAATGGAATGGGAGTTTTTATTTGAAAGAAATAACCATAGGAAAGCTTAGAAATCCAGGAAAGGACAACTACTTACCCTGACTGCAGTCATTTCGTAATCTTCCTATGAAACAATGCCAGAGAGAAGCTGTGCCTAGTAAAACCACTCCATCTTAGTTTTCTCCATCCCTCTTCCAAACGGTGTCCATTTGTTTCTGAATCCCCTTCTTGGGACAACCAGAAGATATAAAGGGCCCTAAGATACTGCAAAATCTTGCTTAGTGTGAGGTCCTTTTTTTTCTTGGGATTTTCCATTCTGTGTCTTTTATTCATTCTGCTGATAGCATCCCAGGAACGTATCCTACTCCAGAGTTTAATTCACAAGTTAACCACAAGCAGTTGCTAGAGAGCAACCAAGTCCACAAATTTATCTCATTTTCCTGCTAGTTTCGTTTTGTAGGGGTGCAGATTTTCATGACTTAAAATCCTATCAGAACGCCTACTTTAAAATCTTTTTCGTGCCTCATGTCCTGGCTTTAATACACTTAAGTAGGAGTACTAGTAGTATTTATCAAATGTGCACTACTAGGTGCTTGGGAAGTACAAAATAAATAACTCGATCCACACCCACAAGGAATTTACAGGATTTCCATTGTTAATCAGCCCATGGATACGTAACTATAATTATGATGGGGAGAGGCTATAGATTCGCCACCTGAAAGTAAGATTAAGGAAGATGTGGGTGGCCAAGATCCCATTTAAACCAGATTAAAATATTAATCTAATGATGTAATCTAATGATGATTAACAAAAACTGTGTTATTGTTAGAAGCAAGCGCCAATCATGTAAAAATGGATCACCTGTCAAATTGCTCATTAATTACTTCAATATAATGACTGATCTGTCATATATCAGACAAATTATAAATGGCACTAAGTGCTTACTGTGTACTGAGTACTGTACTAAGCACTTGAGTACAACATTGAAATTGAATCTCATGCTCTTGATTAGACTCTTGAATCTCTTGATTAGACTGTAAGCCCATCAATGGGCAGGGATTGTCTCTGTTGCCGAATTGTACATTCCAAGCGTTTAGTACAGTGCTCTGCATATAGTAAGTGCTCAATAAATACTATTGAATGAATGAACAGTTGGGAGAAACACTCTCTGTTCACAATGAGCTTACAGTCTAATCAGCCAATCCTATTTATTGAGCTATTACTGTGTGCAGAGCACTGTACTAAACTCTTGGAAGAATGCAACATAATATAACAGACACATTCCCTGCCCACAAGACGCTTACAGTGTAGAGGGGGAGACAGACATTAATATAAACAAAATTACAGATAGGTACATAAGTGCTGTGAGGCTGGGAGGAGAGGATGAGTAAAGGGAGCAAGTCAGGGTGACGCATAAGGGAATGGGAAAAGAGGAAAGGAGGGTTTAGTCAGGGAAGGCCTCCTGGAGGAAATGTGCCTTCAATAAGACTTTGAAGTTGGAGAGAGTAATTGTCTGTCGAATATGAAGAGGCAGGGCCTTTCAGTCCAGAGGCAGGACGTGGGCGGGAGGTCGGTGGCGAGATAGATGAGATCGAGGTACAGTGAGAAGGTTAGCATTAGAGAAGCGACGTATGCCGGCTGGCTTGTAGTAGAAGAGTTAGCGAGCTGACTGAGGGGGCCAGGTGATTGCTTTAAAGCTGATGGTAAGGAGTTTCTGTTTGATATGGAGGTGGATGGGCAACCACTGGAGGTTCTTGAGGAGAGGGAAAACATGGCCTGAACATTTTTGTCGAAAAATGATCAGGGCAGAAGACTGAAGTATGGACTGGAGTAGGGAGGGACAGAGGCAGGGAGGTCAGCAAGGAGGTTGATTGAGTAATCAAGGCGGGAGGGAATAAATGCTTGGACTAGTGTGGTCGCGGTTTGGAGGGAGAGGAAAGGACAGGTTTTAGCAATGTTGTGGATTGATTATGTGGGTTGGATGAGAGAGAGGAGTCAAGAATAACACCAAGGTTACAGGCTAGAGAGACAGAAAGGATAGTGTTGTCTCAAGTGATGGAAAAGTCAGGAGGACATGGTTTTGGGTGGGAAAGTAAAGAATTTGATTTGCACATGTTAAATTGGAGGTGATGGCAGAACCTCCAAGTAGAGATGTCTTGAAGGTGGGAGGAAATGGGAATCTGCAGAAAAGGTTAGAGAAAGGCTGGAGTTGTAGATTTGGGAATGATCTGCAAAGTTGAAGCCATAGGAGTAAATTAGGTCTCCATGTTAGTAGGTGTAGATGGAAAATAGAAGAGGATCCAGAATGAAACTTGAGGGACAGCCACATTTAGGAGTGAGTGGCTGAAGAGGAACCTGTGAAAGAGACTGAGACTGAGAGGCCAGAGAGATAGGAGGAGGACCAGGAGAGGATAGTGTCAGTAAAGCCAAGGTTGAATAATGTTTCCAGAAGGGAGTGGTCGACAATATCGAAGGCAGCTGAGGGCTCTAGGAAGATTAGAATGGAGAAGAGACTATTGGATTGGCAAGAAGGAGATCATTTGTGACCTTCGAGAGGGCAGTTTCTGTGGAGTGAAGGGAACAGAAGCCAGAGAAATTTGGAGGAGAGGAACTTGAGATGGCAGGCGTAGACAACTCGCTCAAGGAGTTTGGAGAGGAGTGGTAGGAGGGAGATGGGGCGATAACTGGAGAGAGTCGTGGAGTCAAGGGAGGGCTTTTTTAGGATAGGGGAGACATGAGAATGTTTGAAAGCAGTGGTGGAAGAAGCAGCTGGAGAGTGTTCTACTTCTCTGCCTAAGTGGAATGATCCACTGATGTTTGGGGTTTTTTTTAGTTAATGGAGAATTTGAAAGGGCACTCACTTTCCTACAAGATGCAGTACTGAATTTATGGAGTAGTGACTGACACTTTCATGACTGGAGTCATTCCAATTCCATTTCTTAGGAGTTTTCATTCACCTCCCCTCCTGAAAGGAAACAGGCAATAACATCAAGATGAGGTTTTTCACTGTGACCAATTTTAAATAAATGACATTATCCAAATATGGAAGCAAGGTCAATATCTGGTTTCTATGCATTTTTAAAAACCATTACAATGAAGAATTTTATAAAACCAATTTTCAGAAACAAGCATAAAGAGTCAATGCTTTGAAATCAGTAAAAGCTTACTTAGTGAGGCATATTACGAGAGGTGCAGATGTCTTTTAGCCAACGACACTTTTTTTTCTTGAAATGTCTGTCACCTTATTATAGAAATGGACTATCCTGCCTTTCTCTCGTAGCTTCTTCTCCCACTGCACTCCAACTTGCACTATTCATTTCTTTCAAGATAAACTTACTCACTCTTCCTAGGTCTTGTCTCTGCTGACAACAGTATCTTGTGATACTGAACCCTACCCTCTGCCTGGAACTCCCTCCTCCTTCGTGGCCATCAGGCCACCATTCCCCCCATGTTGAAAGTCCTCCTTTGATTAATTTCTCATTTCTCCACCATTCCCCCGTTCCCCCTACCTTCTACCACTTCAGCATCTACCCACTTTAAATCCCCTCAACTACCATGTTAGCAATTTGCCCCTCCAAAATCAGTGCCCCCCTAACCCATTGCATTTATATACTCTACAACTTCCTCCTGTCTGTGATATGTAATATGTCTCCTCCTTTTCCCCTGGTAGATTGTTAAAATCCTTGAGGGTGTGGATCATGCCTACGAATTCTCCCAGGAACTTAGTAGAGCACTCTATGTACACTAAGCACTCAATAAATCTATTGATCGATTGAAGCAACTGGTGTTTACAGGAAGTTGGGTGGAATAGGAAGAGGAATTAAGACAATACTGAATAGTATAGTCGGGTTCAGAAGAAGTAGGGGAGGTGTGGGTGTGCTTGAGACAAATAGGAATGAACCATCAGAGTGAACAGTTGAAGAATGTAAGAGAGGGAGGAAGAGTGGGTTCAAGTGTTTTAAGAAGGTGAGAAGGGATGGGGTCAGAGGAACAAGTGAAGTGGAAGATTTGGGGAGCAGGTGGGTGATTTATTGAGCGGTGATGATGAGAGAGTGGGTTTAGGAGGGAGTGGGAGATTTGAGGGGGATGTTTGGGGGAGTTCACACCTGATGGTTTTTCTCTTTTTTTTTTTTTTTTCAGCAAAATGGCCAGACCTTCAGGTGTGGAAGAGTGGGTTGGGTGGGGCATTAGGGTTTTCAGGAAGGAGTTGATCTAAAAATTTGAGGGGGCAATGGGCAGAGTTTATGAATGGAGTCATTATTGTACATTAAGAAGGTTCTAATGAAATTCACTTGTTTGTATTGTTGTCCTTTCCCAATTTTCTAAATGATGTCCTCATAGCATTAGTATGGGAACTAGTTAGTATGGTTAATAATACTAATTAGTATGGTTCCCTTTGGGAACCACTACTGTAGAGGTAACAGCAGTGAGCGAGCAGATCGAAAAAGGGTTTGGATGGGGAGGTCGTTTTGGATGGTGACTGGAAAGATAGTTGGCTACAGAGAAGGTAAAGTCATTCAGATGGAAAGGTTCAGAAATAAGATTCAAAAATAATCCAGAAAAAAAACATGACACTTGGTAGTTTTTTGCTCTGCAGATCCCCACTGGGCAACAGAAGGGATCCGATAGGAAGCATCCCCTAGACTGTATGTATATGCACAAAAAAAAACCAGAATTAAATTGAGAAGCTAGTTAAGTTGGTGAGTGGCTATCCAGAAAGCTGATGTTGTTCAGCAGAGCAGTAGGTTGGAATTAATCAATCAGTTTCTGCTTGCTCTCCAGTGAAACTATGCAGAATATTGTAATTGTGTACTTAGGCAATGTAATGTCATATAACATTCTTTCTTCGGAATCACAGAAACCACTGAAAATCAGGGGATTAGTTCTTATGGTTCATTTCGTTTATAAATTTTAAAATAATGCCAATTTGAATATAGTATTTTTTTTCTTCAACGGCTTCCCTGTCCCCAAAACTCCTTCCATTTTTCGTTTGACGTCCATAGTCTCTTCATGTCCCTGACAGCTGCTCTTGAAAATACTGCTGCTGCTGTTACTGCTGGAATGATCTAAGTGCTGAGCTGCTAAGAAAGGCTCACGCCTTGCCTTCCAGGTCTCCACAACTATTATTCAGTCAGTCATATTTATTGAGAGCTTACTTTACTGAGTGCAGAGTATTCTACTAAGCATTTGGGAGAGTACAATATAACAACAAAAAGACACATCCCCTGCCCACAATGAACTTAAAGTCTAATGGGGGAGACAGGCATTAATATAAACTACAGATATGTACATAAGTGCCATGGGGCTGAGAGGGGGGATTAATAAAGGGAGCGAGTCACGGCAAGCAGGAGAAGAGGAAAGGAGAGCTTAGTCAGGAAAGGCCTCTTGGAGGGGATGTGCCTTCAGTAAGAGTTTAAAGGCAGGAGAGAGTCATTGTCTATCAGATATGAAGAGGGAGGATGATCCAGGCCAGAGGCAGAACGTGAGTGAGTGGTCCACTACTAGATAGATGAGATTGGGGTATAGAGAGCATGTTAGCACCAGAGGAGCGAAGTGTGCAGGATGGGTTGTAGTAGGAGAGTAACTAGGTGAGGTAGGGGCAAGGTGACTGAGTGCTTTAAAGCCAAAGGTTTGTTTCTGTTTGATGCAGAGAAGGATGGGTTTCCCAAAATTGCCTCAAACAGACCCACTTGTTGGGTTCAGGATGGCTTACTAGTCCACTGGGCTCAAATCAACTTTGCATCATTCAGATTGCCCTTTTTGCATTCCTCTGAAATTGTAAATGATCTCCACTTTTTTTCTTCAGGTTTCATTGTTCTCTTGAGGCTTTCAGCCATAGACAGCTTGACTATTGCAGGAGATTTCTCACATTAAAACTTTAAAGCACTTCCTGAAAAGGTGGCTGGTTCTTTACTTTTCTCTATTCTGTCTTTTCCCCAAATTAACTTTGTGCTAAATTTGGTTGAATTTGGCTTATTCGTTCATTCATTTAATCATATTTATTGAGTGCTTACTGTGTGCAGAGCACTGTACTGAGCACTTGGGAGACTACAATACAACAATAAACAGTAACATTCCCTGCCCTCAGTGATCTTATAGTCTAGAGGCGAGGAGATAGACATGAATACAAATAAATAAAATCACAGATATGTATATAAGTTTTGTTGAGCTGAGAGGAGAGAAGAGCAAAGGGAACAAGTCAGGATGACACAAAAAGGAGTGGGAGATGAGAAAAAGTGGGGCTTAGTCTGAGAAGACCTCTTGGAGGAGATGTCTTCAATGAGGCTTTGAAGAGGGGCAGAGTAATTGTCTGTTGAATTTGAGAAGGGAGGGCATTCCGGGACAGAGGCAGAAAGTGGGCTAGGGGTTGGCTTATTCAACCTTGTCTTTGGGGCTGTACCACTGTGTATTACAGAGTTTAGACAATATATGTATTAATGAATTCATAAATTTTGAAATTGATTAGCGAAGATTTCACTGGGTAGAAAAGTCACTTAATGAGCTCAAGTTTCAGATTCTGTAAAATGGGGATAAAAAATTTACCTAAAAACTTTAAAGCTGATATTAGCTTGACGTGACATAAAGCCATTTCAGTATTACAGAAAGAGGTTCTGAGTCACGCCTTAAAAGAATTTCAACAAGAGATTTTTTTTTTTAATTGGTGGCTTTTCTATTTTTACTTTCTTTTCAAAAATGAATTACCTGTGACTTAGGTGAACATTAGTGAAGACTGAATGCCAAGGAATGGTTGTAATCAATGCTTTCCTTCATAAAAATGTACATTGGAAGCTGTAAGCGAAAAAAGGGCAAAATTATAAATGTCAGCACTTGCTGGTAGGATATTTAAAACTCATTTACACCTTAGCTGAGCATGTGTGATCAGCAGAAAGAGGGAGAAGGAGCGGAGAAGAGCAGGCTGACATATTTTGGGCTTCCAGCCTCAAGTCAGAGTTTAGAGGGAAACAAGTAGTCAACCGTACTTATTGAGCACTTACTGTGTGCAGAGCACAGTACTAAGTGCTTGGGAGAGTACAGTATAACAATAAACAAACATATTCCCTGCCCACAGTGAGCTTCCAGTCTACCGACTAGCAGAACCAAGAGGGAGGGCAAAGGAGCCTAGAGTAGCCAAAAGGCTAGGAGAAAGCAGGCTGAAGGGATGAATGATAGTGGGAAGAGAAAAAAGTCACCGGAGAAAGAAAGCGTGGTTATAGACAGAGCCTTCCTTGTAAATCTGTGGAGTTTCACTTCACATCTATTGAAAATTATAAAAAAATCCTATACTTTTAGTAGATGCATAGTCTCAAATTTGTAAAATTCTTTTTTCTTAGATCACACCGCCTCCTTCATTATCAGATCAACTGAAAGAACTTTTTCGGCAACAGGAAGTTGTAAGGATGAAACTACGTTTGCAGCACAGTATCGAAAGGGTAAGGTTTGCTTTGGATTGTCCCATTTAAAAGTATTTATCAGCCAAATGCCTTTTATATGGAAGCTGGTCTGAGAAGTAAATTTCTAGATTACTGGATTAAGCTGTCAGTTGCAAATACAGGCTACACAACTTTTGTTGAAAATAGCAGATCCATTTAAATACTTGACCTAAGTATCTGAAAATAATCTGTCTAAACAGGTGTAACTAAGGAAACCCCGTGGCTTGGTCTTTACTCTTCAACCAGTGGTGTCTGTTGAACGCTTACCATGTGCAGAGCACTACACTAAGCTCTTGAGAGAGTACAGTGCAACTGAGTTGGTAGACACGTTCCCTCCCCACAACGAGCTTAGTTGATTCTGTTGTAAATGGGAAGCAGCCTAATGGAAAGAGCCTGGTCCTGGCAGCCAAAGGACCTGGATTCTAATTTCAACTGTGCCACTTGTCCACTGTGACCTTGGGCAAGTCACTTAACTTCTCTGGGCCTTAGTTTCCTCAGCTGCAGAATGGAGACTCAGAACCTGTTCTCCCTACTTCTTATAATAATGTTGTTTTTTGTTAAGCGCTTACTATGTGCCAAGCACTGTTCTAAGCGCTGGGGTAGACACAAGGTAATCAGATTGTGGCTCAGTGGAAAGCGCATGGGCTTAGGAGTCAGAGGTCATGGGTTCAAATCCCGGCTCGGCCACTTGTCAGCTGTGTGACTTTGAGCAAGTCACTTCACTTCTCGGTGCCTCAGTTACCTCATCTGTAAAATGGGGATTAAGACTGTGAGCCCCACGTGGGACAACCTGATTCCCCTCTGTCTCCCCCAGCGCTTAGAACAGTGCTGGGCACATAGTAAGCGCTTAACAAATACCCACGTTAGATTGTCCCACGTAGGGCTCACAGTCTTCATTTCCATTTTACAGATGAGGTAACTGAGGCACAGAGAAGTGAAGTGACTTGCCCAAAGTCACACAGCTGACAAGTGGCAGAGCCAGGACTAGAACTCATGACCTCTGACTCCCAAGCCCTGGTTTCTTCCCACTGTGAGCCTCATGTGGGACGACCTGATTACCCTCTATCTACCCCAGCGCTTAGAACAGTGCTCTGCACATAGTAAGCACTAAACAAATACCAACGTTATTATTAAAGGGGACCCATAGACCGTGGCAGGCGGTGGGGAACCGGGCTTGCAATGCTCTCCCAGCTAGAGAGGGAGGTCTCCTCCCAATGCAGCCCGGTGGCAGTAGCTAAAGATGGGACTTGAAATAATAATAATGCTGGTACTCGTTAAGCGCTTACTATGTACCGAGCACTGTTCTAAGCCCTGGGGGTGGGGGGTGATACAAGGTGATCAGGTTGCCCCATGTGGGGCTCACAGTCTTCATCCCCATTTTCCAGATGAGGTCACTGAGGCACAGAGAAGTGAAGCAACCTGCCCAAAGTCACACAGCTGACAAGTGGCGGAGCTGGGATTAGAACCCACGACCTCTGACTCCCAAGCCCGCGCTCTTTCCACTGAGCCACGCTGCTTAACGATGGTGGTAGAATGGTGTTTTTATGATGATGGAGGTGGCTGCAGTGCTCCATTGGATTCTTCCTGCCGCTGCCAAGATCCCTGCTTCCTCAAATCCAGAGGACAGGGAATGTGTCTGTTTACAGTTGTATTGTACTCTCCCAAGTGTTCGGTGCAGTGCCCTGCACACAGTAAGCGCTCAAGAAATAATTATGGTATTTATTCAGCACACACTTTGTGTCAGGCACCATTCTAAGCGCTGGGGTGGATACAAGCAGTCCCTTCTCCCACGTGGGGCTCACAGTCTCAACCCCAATATGACAGTTGAGGTGACTGAGGCGAGACAAGTGAAGCGACCTGCCCAAGTTCACATAGCAGACGTGGCAGAGCTGGGATTAGAACCCATGACCTTCTGACTCCCAGGCCCGTGTGCTCTCCATTACACCGTGCTGCTTCTCTTAAATACACGTAAGTATTTGTTCTCATAAATAAATACCCTCACTGACTGACTAACTGAAGCCAGCAGGTGATCACGTTTGTCTTCCCCACACCTGCGCCATGTCTTTAAATTGCTCTGCTGCACTCTCACCTCCCGGTCACCACTCCTCCACCTGCACCCTTCAGTGACAACTGGGGCAGGGGCTGGTGGTGGAGCCAGGCGGGCACTGCTCCCTGGCCTGGGCCCATAGTGGCACCACTGTCTCCCAAAGGACTGGAACAGTGACACGCTGCAGAAGGCCGTGGCAAGTGAAAGGCAAGCCATAGAGTAGATGCTACCTAGCTTTGCCCCTGCTCCTGTGCAGCAAGTGAAAAAGAGCTGGAGTTTGACCAAATACTCATTCGCCAGGTACTTGAGGGGTGATTTATTTTATTTTTTTCACAATATTTGTTAAGCACTTACTATGTGCCAGGCACTATACTAAGCACTGGGGTAGGTGCAAGCTAATCAGGTTGGACACAGTCCCTGTCCCACATGGGGCTCACGGTCTGCATCCCTATTTTCCAGAAGAGGGAACTGAGGCACAGAGAAGTGAAGTGATTTCTCGAAGGTCACATAGTAGACGAGTGGAGGAGCCAGGATTAGAACCCAGGTCCTTCTGACTGCCAGGCCTGTAATCTATCCAGCAGGCCACACTATGTCTTTCATTATAAAAAGGATGCGAGAAAGTTCTCAATTTCCACAAAGACAGACAAGAAGAAATAAGCTTGGTTAGGCAAGAAGAATTTAATTAGCCATAAAGAAGAATCTGATTATTGGGAACATTCAAAACCAGAATTTGGTTACCGGGGGGGTTTAGGAATCTCTGTCCCAGGAGGCCTATAAAGATAAGATCACAACCTATCTTGGACAGGTAGACCTCTCTGGAAGGCTGGGCTGAAATAGCTTACTCTTTCTAAGCAGACTTTGATGACTAAAATTCATGGATTGGAAACTCTGAGAAGTCCAACACACCGTCAGTTTTATCTGATCGTTTGATTTGGGGAGTCATTGTCAGTGTTTTTCAATTGAAGTAAGAAAAGAAAGCAATTGAAGTACTGTTCAAGCACTTCTCCTTTAATGGGAAACAGCATGGCCTAACAGAAAAAGCTTGGGCCTTAGAGTCAGATCTGCCTTCTAATTCTGCCTCTGCCACTTGTCTCCAATGTGACTTAAGGCAAGTCACAACTGCTCTTATTTGTTCATATTAATGTCTGTCTTTCCTTCTAGACTGTAAGCTCGTTATGGGCAGGGAACTTATCTGCTAATTCTGTTGTATTGTACTTTCCCCAGCACATAGTACAGTGCTCTGTCCATAGTAAGCACTCAATAAATAACGATCGATTTATGGTTCTGGGCCTCAGTTACCTGTAAAACAGGGGTTAAATCTTTTTCCTCTGACTTAGAGTGTGAACCCCAAGTAGGACACAGACTGTGTCCAACATGAAATAGTGCCTGGCACATAGTAAGCACATAACAAATATCATTAAAAACAAATGTGAGGTTTGTGTTCCAGCAGAACTTTAGATAAGATTAGACCGTACTGAAGTGCTCGCACCCTGACCGATGGTGCATGCTGACACAAAAACATTTCCTTGGCATTGTATTCTTTCCAGAGAGATGCACATTGTCAGAAAAACATTCCCTCATTTCTCAAGAGTGTTCTATCTAAAATGTAAAGTGGAAATACACATTATAGCAGAACTAATTGTAGAGACCGCCATTCAATGTAGACCAGTTGACATTGGGGTTTTTTGATTCAGAATAAGGAAGGCAGTAAAGGCAGAAGGATAAAGGTCAGCCTGTAGGACAGGAGAGGTTGAGCATATCCAGCCCATCATAGTTCACCACCCCCGCCATAGCCAGGTAGTGGCAATCTTATGAATGAAATAGAATACAAAATATTTCCCAACCCACCCTTCATTTGGGTGGCTCACAGGATAAAACCAGGGAAACCAGCCTTTCTTATTTCATCAGGCCAAGGAATAAGTGGCCATTTATAAGCTGAATTGTAGTGTAAGTTCCCTAAATTTACATTTTTCCAGAATGTCTTCCTGTGTACAGACTCCAGAAGGTCTATCCAATCAGTAGGGATAATTCAACATCTGAAAGGTTGTTTGAGCCTTTTTAATGGTATTTAAGTGCTTACTATGTATCAAACACTGTTCTAAGCACTGACACTGTTCTAAATTTGTTAGTGCCTGTAGTCCTGCTGATTCCACTATCTGGATTATGATACATTTCGATTCCTCTTAAGGGGATCATTGCCGCATGTAAATCCCAAGCGCTTAGTAAAGTGCTCTGCACCCAAGAAGCGCTCAATAAATACAACTGAATGAATAAATAACCCCGGGTGTCATGATAATGGATTGAAGAAGTTATTGCTCACACAAAATGCTTGACTGTCATGTCCTTTTGGCTACCTCTGTGCAGCCTCATGTCACTAGGTGATCTGCAGCTGCAAGACCACCCAGCCGATGAGGGGACAGCCGCACCAAACGCTCTGCCTTAACTTCTTGATTTTCCATTCCGATTTCCTTCCCAGCTGCTTTTCTACCCAAGCTTTGGTATTTCTTGAACCTGCCTTTCTTTTAGGTGGCTCACCACCTTTAAAATTTTGTTTTAAAATTTTCAGTGGCTCCCGTTTGGGAAGCGGACTATGCTTGGTGTATTTGAGGAAGCTTTCAGTAGAAAGTCTTGTGATAAGTGGTATGCAGTGGGCTTTAGACATGAAAATTAGTATTTCAGTTTGTTCATCATTTTCTCTTTGTCCTCATTTCATAAAAATTTTTTAAAGGTTAGCACCATATTCTCTTGCCGTAGAAATCACTCTGCCTTTCCATGGCTAATTATTTTAAGAACAAAAACCACAGGGTGTCGTCTCCTTTTAGGCATTTATATGCTATTTATAATAGCGATGGTATTTGTTAAGCGCTTACTATGTGGCACTGTTCTAAGCACTGGGGTCGATACAAGCTACTCAGGTTGGACAGAGTCCCTGTCCCACGTGGGACTCACAGTCGTAATCCCCATTTACAGATGAGGTAACTGACGCACAGAGAAGTGAAGTGACTTGCCCAAGGTCACACAGAGCCAAGATTAGAACCCGGGTTCTTCTGACTCCCAGACCCATGCTTTTATCCACTAGGCCACCAAAATGCGAAGGAGCAGTACAGACTTTTCAGCTGCGAAAATAAATCTGGAGCAAATTTTAAAGAAGTCATTTAACAAAAGTCTTTTTTTCTCCAACCAGGAAAAGCTTATTGTATCCAATGAACAGGAGGTTCTGCGGGTCCATTATCGAGCTGCACGAACATTAGCAAATCAGACCCTGCCATTCAGTGCCTGTACTGTTCTGCTGGATGCAGAAGTGTATAATGTGCCACTGGAGTCCCAGGTAAAAAGTTTATTGGTACGTTCAGACATACTTATGAATTACTTTGTTGTTGTTTCTTATCAACTGCTGATATACAGTGAGAGTTAGATTTAAATCCAACTGCAGTTGTAGCCCAGGGAGAAAATTTTAGCCTTATCAGAGAGAAATGTAGAATCCCATTTTCGATATTGCTTTTAGGCCACCTTCAGTTTTTCATGCCCATCCCATTGTTAATGACCAGTCGTGAACTCCCTTCGAAATCCAGGTTTATTCAGTAACCCCTTATATTGCCAAAGGGCCCATATTATTGCTTTTCCCCAAAGTGTCTATTTTGTTCAGGATCCCAGTTCTCTCCCCCTATTCTTCGTTCCTTGCCCTCTGTACTAGGTGGACACAGTTTCAGCCACCCTGAGAAAAAAGGAATTGTGAATTCTGTTGGGCCAAAATGGTGAACGTGGGTCATGATCCCATTTGGGATTCCATTTTTAAGAACACAGTGCTTTCTAAATGATTTGTGTGATATTTTAATTATGTAGTCTCCAAATAATTAAAAACTATAGTAACAAAGGTCAAAATTAGTTAGCTTTACTCTAGAGAGAACCAATATTCGACTGCATAGATTGGAAGTCCACACTGTCATCTGTGGTTGTTCAGAGGTTTGCATCATATTGCCCTTCTGAGACTGGTAATTATTTGCAGTTTTTAAGGTATTTCTTGTTCGTTGTAATGATATTTCCCAACGAGAAATATCAACGAGAGACTCCATCGATATCGTCATCATCATCTTCACCACTTTATCTAAATAAATTATTTCCACTTATTAAGTGACTTCCTGGTACTGAGCATGTGGGGGAATATAACCAGGGGAGAATTAAACACAGGGGCTCACATCTAAGAATTAGGTGGGGAAGGAACCCAAAAGGAACTGCCAGTGAAAATTACAGACTTGGTTAGCGAATAATTTGAACTACTGTAATAATGTTGGTATTTGTTAAGCGCTTACTATGTGCCGAGCACTGTTCTAAGCGCTGGGGTAGACACAGGGGAATCAGGTTGTCCCACTTGGGGCTCACAATCTTAATCCCCATTTTACAGATGAGGTAACTGAGGCACCGAGAAGTTAAGTGACTTGCCCAAAGTCACACAGCTGACAAGTGGCCGAGCAGGGATTCGAACCCATGACCTCTGACTCCAAAGCCCGTGCTCTTTCCACTGAGCCACGCTGCTTCTCTAGTGTAGTCATACTGTTATTTTACATATGCAGGACCTTTGTTCACTTTTCTAAAATGGGAATGAAAGAGGAAATGTTCCCAGAACACCTATTTTATTCAATAAAACGATTCTTGCCTGTAGACATTAACGCTTTTAAGACCCAGGAACATAAATAGATTCATTTTATTTAGTTAGTTTCTAATCCATTTCCATTTCTTTGTCTTTGCTTCAGAGAAGTGCTTTCATGCCTAATGTTTCTTTTCCTGTTTGTTCTTTTTTTTTGTATTTTTGTAACTTGTTCCATAAGTCATGCTCTATTTTTGGATGCCAAAAACTTAATACGGTAGAGCCCAGCATGGGCATGTGTTAGGCGTTTCCAAATGGAATGTTTTCTTGCCAAAGACTCCCAGTTCATCCGGCTCATGGCAAGATGAGACGTTCACCGTCTTGAAATGGCCTTCATAATTAGAACAAAATTGAAGTGGGTTTGTGCACAGGGGTTGGAGGTTCAGTGTTTAGTGGTACATTGCCCAAATTGACCTTTTGTATTTAAAATAACCAAGTGTAGCCACTAAGTGGTTGTCTGTCTAGCATCACTTGTCCCTGAAAAAGTTAGCACAGCCAAAGTCAGTGAAACTGCCAGTCTCTAATCTTGATTAAAATGAAAAAGAAAAACTCATTCTTGGGTTGATTTTATTTGTAAATTGAGTTTGCTGCTTCTGTGAATCTAAATATACCTAGAGAAAAATATCATTGAATCATAGACTTCATTTGTTTATTTGTAATTGATATGTAACCTGCTTCGAAATTCGTGGTGGTGGTGTTCTTTGCATACAGTAGGAGCAATAGTATTTAGTAAGGACTTTGTGCAGAGAACTGCTCTAAGAACTGGGAAAATTTATGTGGGAATAAGACATGGATAATTTACAATTCTTAGAAGTTGTCATTTTCCACTTGCAATTGAATGTTTTTTAAAAGTGGCAGTCTGAAATGGTTATAGTTCACTTCAAAGCCATTTTAGGACTGCTTTTGGCCATAGCAATATGCCCCAAACAGTCCTAATACTAATTGGAACATCTGACACCCTCATGGTAAAATGAAAAGCCATCTGAATTTGAACGTTTCAACGTTACAGAGGTAAATTTAAAAGGATGTATTTGTTATCGACCTATACTTGTCAGTGCAAAGAATACCTCTCGGAAAAGCAAATATAAATAGAATACAATAGCATCGCAAAAATCTTCTAAAAGGAGCACAAAAGAATACATTTTAAAGCAAGCCAAATATATGTAATTGCATAATTTACCATAGATATACCCTCAGCTCTCCTATAGTGCAGCGGCTAAGTAGGGGACCTATTGAGTGTCCCACATTAGAGAAAACTCCTATTATGGTAAAATGGGCCTTGAGTAGCACCTTTCTAGAACGCACAACCATCACTTATTCCAACAAGCCATCAAATTATATTCACCAAGACAAGTGTCATGAGAAGATTGGCCCCTACTTCCCTAACAGCATCCTATCCAAAACACATAGTAGAAATAATAAGAAGAATTAGAGCATTTGTTAAATCGCATACTGTATGCCAGGCACTGTACTAAGCACTGGGGTGGATACAAGCACATCTAGTTGGACACGGTCCCTGTCCCTCGTGGGGCTCACGGTCTCAATGCCCCTTTTGCAAATGAGGTCACTGAGGCACAGAAAAGTGAAGTGACTTGCCCAAGGTCACAGCAGCAGACAGGTGGTGGAATCGGGATTAGAACCCCATTACCTTCTGAGTCCCAGGCCCGTGCTCTAGTCACTAGGCCAAGCCGGTACCCCAACACGTCATGAGAGAACTTAATGTTCAGAAAAACTGTAAATGAAATCTGATTTCTGGATTCCCTGTTTGGCAGGCACCCTAACTTAATTATATCACTTCCACGGGATTAAATCACTAGTTGAGCTCCTGCTAAATCATCATTCGTGGGTACTCCAAATCAACTGGTAAAATTTCCGCAGGTTCCAGACTTCGGGAACGTTTGCCTGTCCATGTAGAAGAATAATAAAGATGTCAACATGTCCCGTTACTATTGCCAATAGATTTCTGGGGTGCCTTTGTATGAATGTCTGCGACAAAGACTGCCATACTGTTTCAGGAGTACCTGAAGGTACAATTCTTTAAAATGGACAACCATGAGAAGCAGTGTAGCCTAGTGAATAGAGCATGGGCTTAAAAGTCAGAAGCACCTGGGTTCTAATCCTGACTCCACTACCTGTCTGCTGTGTGGTCTTAGGCAAGCTACTTAACTTCTGTGTGCCTCAAATTACCTCATCTGAAAAATGGGGATTAAGGCTGTAAAACCATAAACCCTTTGTGGGACAAAGTGTCCAACCCAATTATTTTGTTTCTACCCCAGCACTTAGTACAGTGCCTGGCACATAGTAAGCGCTTACAACTACCATTTTAAAAAATTTATTAAAACCACTCTTCATGGTCCAAAGCTTACTCTAACTTGTCTGTGTAGTGGAGTGTCTTCAAGACATATTGCTGCCAAATCTTAATTTTCAGTTCCATTCAGGTTTTAGTTTGACTCTCCTTAGAAAAAATAAAGGAATGTGCCAATTCTTTTGGCAACAGTTGGTCACCCATTCCAAAAGGAAGCCATATTTACAGTTCCCTGAATCAGTTATTAAAATAAGGAGTAGAATATAACTATAATAATTTACAATAGATTTGACTCCAAACATCATTGTCCAGCTAAAGTCCAGGGCAGTGAAAAATAAAGTAGGTATATTTTATTGCGTGCAGGGCACTGTACTAAGCGCTTGGTAGAGTACAGTATGACAGAGTTGGTAGACACATTCCCTGCCCTCAGCGAGCTAAAATTATGAAGTCTCTAGACTAAGCTCATTGTGGACAGGGATGACCTCTCTAGACTGAAAGCTCATTGTGGAAAGGGAACTTGTCTCCCAGCTCTGTTTGACTCTCCCAAGCACTTAGTACAGTGCTCTGCACACAGTAAGCACTCAATAAATACCAATGCTGATGATGAAGTCTAAATGGAATGATTTAATGCAAGTTTAGTATCCCAGGAAATGTTAAGCTAAAAACATTTGAACTTATCATGTACATTTAGCGGTGGATTATGAAGAAGCACAGAGTGGCATCAAGCGTAGAGTCGCTCAGACTACTCATTACATGCTGAATAAAGTATCTGCTTAAAAGGAAACAGCAATAATTGGAAGACTATTTGGCAAATAGCATTTTTTTTTGTGCCGTATTCTTAGATTTTCGGTGTCTGAAATTTCTTTTCTTTTCTCTGCCTCATTTTTCTTCTAAAAACAGTACCCTTTTCAGAATAACAGAATATAAATAAGCCATATCCCCAGTGCTTAGAAAAGTTCTTGACATACCAGTAAGCGCCTAACATACCAGTATTATTATTATTATTGTTGGCACAGCACAGGTAAGTATACTCTTGAAAGAACTTTTTCTGCCAAAAAATCGTCACAGAGTTCCAATTTAATGGGGCAAACCTAACCTTAAGTGGACTCCCCCCAAGAAGGTCAACCTACTTGTAATGGCGTAATTACCATAGATAGACCTTCAGTTATCAATCAATTAGTCGATTTGAGTGCTTACTATGTGCAGGGCACTGTACTAAGACCTGGGGATAATACAGCACAATATAACAGACACATTCCCTGCCCACACTGAGTTTACAGTCTAGCAGAGGAGACAGATAGCAATACAACAAACAAATAAATGATGGATATGTACCTAATCTCGGTTCACCTAAAGTGCAGAGGCTAAGTAGGGGTCTCCTCCTATCCTGATCCAACCAGGGCCAGCTTCAGACACTTGGGCCTGCAACTTAATTCGGACCACTTCTCAAACCCGGTTAAGCCTGCAAAATTCAATAAATGCAGGGCTCTATGGGGAGCCAGATGGGGAAAGATTTAAAAAAAAAAAATTCCAAAATTTAAAAATTCCAAGAAATCTACTTCTTGTTAAAAAAATTAAAAGATGCTTGTGGGCCAAGGTCATGTCCTTTACTTTTATTGTCCTCTCCCAAATCCCCAGTTGAGTGTTTTGCACAAAGGAGAAACAAGTAACTATTACTGAAAGAATGAGTAAATGGAAGGAAAAAAAGGTTTTACATGGAAACAGTGATCGAAGGAGGATTCTGATGGGGTAATATTACAGCAGAGAACAGGAAAACTCCATTGTATCCCAACACAAAAAACATCACAATATATCTACAGTAGGACTAAAACATTATGGGGGGGGTGTAGGTATTTTCCAGAAATTTCAGTGCAAGCATATTGCAGGTGCAAGCAGAATTTCCCCAGCAAATGTGTAAGAATTTCTCCAGCAATGTGTAACAACCCAGTTGATTTTGAAAAAAAAATAAGCAATCACTCTCCTTGAAGTCTCAAGCACTAAAAATAGCTTTCTGTTATGGGGAGGAGTTTAGCTTATGCAGAAATAATGGGCCATCTTAATTGTCCCAAACAGTGGGAGTGAAGGAAGGGGATAATTTAGACCTTCCCCAATCCCAAAACCCCATTTCAGCAGATTCATCTAGCAGGAACTTTTGAGATTTTATTTAAAATTGATTTTGTTTATGACTGTGTCCTGGAACTCTCTCCTTATGCAGATCTCTCTCTAGAAACGTTCAAAGTCTTCCTAAAATCCAACCTTATCCAACAAGCCTTTCCTGATTTGTTTCTGCACCATAAATCCAATAAGCTCATCAGCCATCTCTAGCATTTAATGAACTCTTTTATACCCCATCCTCAGCATTTGTATATGCATGTTATTCAGTTATACATTCACCTGTTTATTTTGGCTACTTTGTAAATGTTTTTACATCTTCTTTCTCAGAATTTAAGCAGGGACTGTCAATTGTTTAATTTGTACTTTCCAAGCACCTTGCACCCAGTGGATTTTCACTACCGAAGGATCTTTATTAAATTCCCATATGCCCATTCATTCTTTTCCCCAGATATAAAATAATTTGGCACAAAAATTTGAAGTTTCCCAAAACTGACAGAACCTTAGATATACTTTTTTGGTGGAAGGTTGGAGGCTCTTTCCTTGAAAATGGCTTTGGCAGGTATAAAGAGCTGCAGATATAGGGTTTTTTTGTAAGCTATTTAAGTCCTGGAAAATGAAGATTATTGTTATTAGTGTAAAGGTACTTGTTAAGTTCTTCTGATGTGCCAAGCATTGTAGTAAGCACTTGGGTAGATATTCGATAATTAGCTTGAACAACAGTACCCGTCCCACATGGGGCTCACAGTCTAAGTAGGAGGGAAAACAGGCATTGAATCTCCATTTTCCACATGAGGGAACCGAGGTATAGGGAAGTTAAGTGACTTGTCCAAGGTCACACAGCAGGAAAGTGGTGGAGCTGGGCTTTGCACCCAGGTCCTCTGACTCCCCAGCCTGCTGTCTTTCCATGAAGCCCACAAATCAAATACAAACCAAAGGGAGCAAAATGATTTGTGCAGTGATATCTTTGTTTTTAACTTTCCTTTTTTGTTCGTCCTGGGTGCTCAAGAAATATCTCTGGCTGAATGATCATTTATCTTGCCCCCAATTTTCTGATCAATATTTGTATAAGCCAGAGAGCACTAGTAGGAGGTTAACTTGTTTGAAATATGAATTTAACTATTTCTAATGGTTTTTCTTTTAGGTCGATGACAGTAAAACATCTGTGAGGGATCGATTTAATGCAAGGCAGTTCATGTCTTGGTTACAAGATGTTGATGATAAGTTTGATAAATTAAAGGTATGTCTCAAAGAATCTACCCAGTTTACAAGGCAGAAAACACAGTTGCCAGAATAAACCTTTCTGAGAACAGTTATGGCCTATCTTAGTCCAAACCCTTACGAGAGAGATAAGAGATTCAGGAACCCCAGGAATCCTTTGGCTGCCCTTGAGGAGGTATAAGGTTAAGGCTTGTTTTTTTGGTGGGTTTTTTTTTCAGTTTCATCATCCAATTAGCTGAGATGCAGCAGTAAACTCGCAGCCTGCTGAAACATTTAAATGTCTCCCCACCATTTGCTCCAACTTATGCACTGGCAAAAATAAAATGACAAGAAAATCTAACGTGCATTGCTAAAGATATGTCCAGAGAACTAGTTGATGGGAGATTTTTGAATGTTATTTAAAAGTATGTCTTCATTTTTAATGGTTTTAATAGATATGGTCACCTAAACTTTCTCTGGAGGGTAATTTGAAATGTGTGTTCATAAAAGGAATGAAATTGCCCACCTGGTTGTACAGTTTTACCTAAAGGAGCCTGCAGATGGATTCAGTTGAAGAGCATCAGTCAGAGGGGTTTGAGTATTCGCTGTGTGTGTAGAGCACTGGTCTAAGCCTTTAGTAGAGTAAATAGGCATGCTCTCCAACCTCCAGGAACTTACCCTGTGAAATAAGAGAGTGCAGCAATAAAGTAGGAAAGTGCAACTGCTCTTCATTTAAAGTTCCCCCATTAAGAAGTAGCGCTTGCAATGTACCAAGTTCCACCTGGATTTGAAAGCACCCATTTTTCTCCCTGTCAAGTTTCACTGAACGATAAACCTCTTATTTTAAACAGACATGTCTTCTGATGAGACAGCAACATGAAGCAGCTGCTTTGAATGCCGTCCAGAGACTGGAGTGGCAGCTTAAACTTCAGGAGCTTGATCCTGCTACTTACAAATCAATCAGCATTTATGAAATTCAGGAATTTTACGTTCCTCTGGTTGAGGTTAATGATGACTTTGAATTAACACCTATATGATAGCTATCACTTCGTGATTATGTTTTCTATGAAGATCGTTCGATGGTCAAAGATTCACCTCTTTGGGTGGAGTGCTTAATAATGTGGAACATTGCCTTCTCTGCTGATCTGGGTTGACCAATTGTCTAATAGTGTTTTGTTAAAGTGGGTTGTTGTGCATACTATGACGTTTATGGATAAATGACATGAATTCATTGGGCTGCAGGACGCAGACACAATTTCCACGAACGACTTATTTATGTTCATGACAATTGAATGAAAAGATTTCAATTTGCTGATAGGATATGGCATTTAGTTTAAAAATAGTGAAATAGCTAATGGCGCAGGAAGCTGTTGGCGGGATAAATTAACAGCCACTGATATTTAAATATTTTATGAGTTTTATTAAAGTATGAATCATTAAAGTTAACAGTGGGACTCCCACAGATATCCTATGTAAAAAAAAAAAAACCTGTGGAAGAAAAACAATGAAGAAATAGATGATTGTCCAGCTTATTATATTTGTAAATTAACTGTACAGTTTTCTTTTTTGGAAAAGATGTATTATTGTCTTCATTTTAAAATAACTTATTTTACACATATTGTGCAAATGTAAATAGCCTTGTAATTACTGGTTGAAACCTGTACAAAGAAATGGATCTTTTTAATTGTAAAACCGTTTTGTCTAATGTTTTATTGGACCAAAGTTGTAGTTTTTATTCGATGTAGTGTGTTCACACTGGCAAGGTTTTTGAGTAAGGCATGTGTTTGGCTTAGCTTGTTTCATCATCATAACTGTTAAGATAGTGACTTAGCTGTAATGCATGCTTCACCCAATTCAGATCCTTACAGTAAATGATTCCTAAACTGTCGTTAAACCTGCAGGCCCACTGTTTCATCTTAGTCTGTTCTGGAATGCCTGTGACTTACTGTGTTGAAAATATTTTTACTTAAATTTAAAAGGTGGGGAAAAAATAACTTTCCTAATATTGTGTGGTCTCATAGTAGAGCCTATTTTTATCCCAACAAAATACCTTTGAATGAAAATTCTTAAATTGTAAATTGTCTATTTTAATATTTACGTATGAAGACGCCTGTAAATACATGTATATATGTTTAATAAATTTTATTGGTCATGTTAATTCATTGAAAAACTTTTTTATATTGATGAAATTAAATATTTTTTAAGCCTAATAATAGACTTTTCACTTTTAAAATATGGGGAATTTTTCCAAATAAAAAATTGACAATTTATGTAGCTTAAATGTAACTAAGTAAAACATTTTAGTATAATCAAACTTTCTGATCTCTTTGTTGCAGTTCCTATGAAAACCTGATTTGTATTTTGTGGTGTTTTTAACTCGGCCAGTAGTATTTATTGCACTCCTGCTGTGTGCAGAGCACTGTACTCCACACTTCAGAGAAGATGACAGAAGTAGAAGTAAAACACACGATCCCTGCAGTTAAGGAGATGAATGTGGGAGACAGGTAGACCCAGATGTTTTTGGATTGATTGAGTGATTAAGTTTAGAGAAAAAAGAGAGACAAAATTGCTTAGGATAAGAGAATGGAAAGGTAAATAAGTACATGGATAATAGAGTTGTTCATTTTTTAGAAGGTTTTTAAATCCTGATTTTATGATCGTCAATATGAGAAATACCTAAGTTTTGTCATGTTTTTATAAAAGGTAATATGAATCTCCCAGTATATAACATAGTCAAGGACATCTGTAATCTGAAATCTGTTTATTTTTTCAATATGCTACTTTTGGAGACAAATTCTAAGGAGAACTAGAGTAAGCCGAAAAGTGGTTGTAAGCATGAGGTGAAATTAACATCTGTTTATTGCTCTGTTGTATCATAAAACAACTGTAGGGTATATTGTTTTGTACTTTGGAAGAGGAAGACAAAATATTGTAGCTAGGGAGTAAAAAGATAAGAAATTCAGGGTTTTCGTAGGCCAAAAATAATTATACTCCAGAAAGAGAGAAAAGCAGTCAAGCAAACAATGGAATCTCTAACCTTTGCTATGGAACCTCTAACTGGAGAAAACAAAAGGTACAAAGATGGGACTGGTTTAGAGACTTTAAGCACATCCAAGTAAATTACTACTTGAGTCATTACACTGAACGAGGTGATACATTATAAAACCAGCTCTTCTTCCACCTCTAATGCCCTAACTGGGATCTCCCAATCAATTAGTCATATTTATTGAGGGCTTACTCTGTGCCAGGCGCTTTGATAGTATTGGACCAAAAAAACAGCTGTAGCAGCTCATGTGCTGGCCAGGTTCAGAATTGAGACAACTCCGGTAGGCACCAGGCCGACCTTGTCCATCCCAGTTTCATCCTCACCTATTTCAACTATGCCCTCTCATCCTTCCAGCAACGATACTTATCCATCCTTACTGATTCCCACGCTCATTGCCCGGGCCAGGTGTTTGAGACTTTGAATTCCCTCCTCAAACCCTCTGTCCCGCTACCCTCCCCATCTCTTGCCCTAATGATCTGGCCACACCGATAACATTGAAACCATCAGGCATGGTCTCCCTAAAATCTCCCCTATTCTTCTGCAGCCGTTTCTTCCTCTAGCACCAGCTTCGACTCTTCCATCCTTCCCACCGATACCTCGAGAGGAGATCTCTGGCCTCCTCTCAAATTCTGCCCCCTCCACCTGTGCTCCTGATCCCATTCCCTCTCACCTACCTTCTCATAGCAATTGCCACTCTTTTCTCTTCCCTGACGACCATCTTCAACCTCTCACTTTCCAATAGCTCCTTCCCTGCTGCTTTTGAGTATGCCCGTGTATTCCTACCCTTAAAAAAATCCACCCCCAACTCCACCGTACCCTCTAGTTATCACCCCATCTCCCTCCCTCCATTCCTCCCCACACTCCTTAAGCAAATCATCTACACTCACTGCCTCCGCTTCCTTTCCTACTCTCTCCTCGGCCCCCTGCAATCCGGCTTTCATCCTCCCCTCCACAGAAACAGCTCAATCGAAAGTCACCGGTGACCTTCTCGCCAAATCCAACTCTCACTACTCCATCCTAATCCTCCTTGACCTTTCTGTTGTCTTTGATGTCGCACCACCCCTTTCTGGAAACATATAACCTTACCTTGACTGACACTCTCCACTAGTTCTCCTTTCACTGACTGGTCCTTCTGTCTGTTTCACAGACTCCTCCTGTGCCTTCCATCATCTAGAGAAGCAGAGTGGCTCAATGGAAAGAGCCCGGGCTTAGGAGTCAGAGGTCATGGGTTTTAATCCCGGCTCTGCCACTTGCCAGCTGTGTGGCTTTGGGCAAGTCACTTAACTTCTCTGTGCCCCAGTTACCTCATCTGTAAAATGGGGATTAAAACTGTGAGCCCCATGTGGAACAACTGATCACCTTGTATCCCCTCAGCGCTTAGAACAGTGCTTTGCACATAGTAAGTGCTTAACAAATACCACCATTATTATCTATCTCTGGGGGACTCTCAAGATTAAGTTTTGGGTTCCCTTCTATTATCCGTCTATTCCCTTGGAGAACCCATTCTCTCCCATGCTTCAGCTACTGTCTCTCTCTGGATGATTCCCAAATCTACCTCTCTAGCCCTGACCTCTCTCCTTCTCTGCAGCCTTTCATTCACTCATTCAGTCGTATTTATTGAGCGCTTCCTGTGTGCAGAGCACTGGACTAAGCTCTGGAAAGTACATTGCAGCAATAGAGACAATCCCTGCCCACAACAGGTTTACAGTCTAGAGGAGGGAAGACAGACATCAAAACAGGTAAGCAGGCATCAATATAAATAAATAGAATTCTAGATAAATACACAAGTGCTGTGGGGCGGGGAAGCAGGGGAAGAGCAAAGGAGCGAGCCGAGGTGATGCGGAAAGGAGGGGGAGCTGAGGAAGAGTGGGCTTAGTCTGGGAAGGCCTCTTGGAGGAGGTGTGCCTTCAGTATTGCTTTGAAGGGGGGAAGAGTGAGCATATTGTTCTCCTGCCTTCGGGTCATCCCTACCTGGATGTCCAGCCGTCACCTCAAACTTAACATGTCCACCTCCCTATCTAAACTATGCCCTATCCATGTCTTTCCTCTCACCGTAGACAGGAACGTCATCCTTCCTGTCTCCCAAGCCCATAATTTGGGCATACTCCTCGACTCAACTTTCTCATTTAACCCACATATTCAATCTGTCACCAAATCCTTTTGGTTCTACCTCTAGAATCCTCCCTTTCCTCTCTACCCAAACTGCTACCACTCTGATCCAAGCCCTCATTGTTTTCTGGCCTTGAATAATCCATCAGCCTCCTCACTGACCTACCTGTATCCTCTCTTTCTACCCTTCAGTCCATACGTCACACTCCTGACCAGATGACTATGCTGAAAAACCATTCAATCTGTATTCGCTGACCTCCCTGAATGCTGTCTCTCCCCTCTTCAGTCCATACTTTGCTCTCCTCCCCAGATCACTTTGCTAAAAAACCATTCGATCCATATCAGCTCCCTCCTCGAAAACCTCCAGTAGTTACCCATCCATCGCTGCATTGAATAAATCTCCTTACCATCAGCTTTATAGAACTTAATCGGCTCTCTCCCTCCTATCTAACCTCGCCCTCCCAATCTGCACACTCGGCTCTTCGAATTCCAATTTACTCTCTACCTCAATCCCATTTATCCCACCATTTACCTCTTACCCACATTCTCATTCAGGCCTGGAACTCCCTCCCTCTTCACATCTGACAGTCCACTACTCTCTTCTCCTCCAAAACCCTCCCAAGATCACATCTCCTCCAAGAGACCTTCCCAGATTGAGATCTTTATTTCCCTTATCTGCCCTCCCCTCTGTGTCGACTATAAACTTGGTTGTGTACCCCTTAAGCACTTTGATACTCACCCCAGCCCCCCAATACTTTGGGAAGACCGTCCTGAAACATTTACATGAGCTCTTTCTCAATATATGGACCATTCAGGAGATGCCAGTGTATCTTAGAAGAAAGATGAAAGATTAGATGGTGACAGTTGGCAAGGCATCTTGTAAATAAAATGCTCTATGGCCAGCAGGATCTTAAGCAGAGCACTCCTGAAATAGCTCCTGAATAACGATGGTGTCTCCTGTCAGAAATGACATATAAGTCTCAGGCCTGAGAATTCGATCAATCAATCATCAGTATTTATTGAAAACCTACTCTACAGAGCCCTGTACAATAAGCACTTGTGAGATTACAAAGTCAATCAATTGATGGTAAGCAGCGTGGCCTAGTGGATAGAGGACGGACCTGGGAGTCAGAAGGACCTGGGTTCCAGTCCCAGCTCTGCCATTTATCTGCTGTGTGGCCTTGGGCAAGTCACTTAACTTCTCTGCGTCTTTGTTATCTCATCCGCAAAATGGGGATTAAAACTGCGAGCCCCATGTGGGACAGGGACTGTGTCCAACCTGATTAGCTTATATCTACCCCAGCACTTAGAACAGTGCTCGTCACATAGTAAGTGCTTAATAAATACCATCATTATAATTATTACTATTGAGTGCTTACTGTGTGCAGAGCACTGTACTAAGCACTTGGGAGAGTGCATTACAAGAAATTTAGCAGACACATTCCCCGCCCATAATGAGTTTACATTCTAGGAAAGAGTTAATAGACATGATCTCTGCCCTTAAGGAGCTGACAATCTAGCAGGGGAGACAGACACAAAATAATTTACAGATAGGAGGAAAAAGAAAATGTCTTTATTGAGAAAATTGACACCATCAGGTGTGAGATCCCAAAAATCTCCCGTGCCCCTTCTCAGTCCCTCCTCCTTCCGGACCCCTCTTCAACTCTCCCATCCTTCCCAGAAGTATCTCTAGAGGAGATCTACTGTCTCCTATCAAAATCTACCCCCAACCTGCACATCCGACCCCATTTCTTCCCACCTTATCAAAACTCTTGCCCCTTCCCTTCTTCCCTCTCTAACAGCCATCTTCAACTCTTTGCTCTCCAATGGCTTCTTCGCCACTGCTTTCAAACATGCCTATGTCTCCCCTATCCTAAAAAAACCCCTCCCTCCAGTTATCACCCCATCTCCCCCCTACCATTCCTCCCCAAACTCTGCGAGCTGGCTACACCCGCTGTCTCAAATTCCTCTCTAATTCTCTCCTTGACCTCCTCCAGTCTGGATTCCAGCCCCTTCATGCTACAGAAACCGCCTTCTCAAAGGTCACCAACCATCTCCTTCTTGCCAAATCCAGCTGCATCTAACTCCATCCTAATCCTCCTCGATTTCTCAGCTGCTTCGACACTATCGACCACCCCCTTCTCCTGGAAACATTATCCAACCTCGGCTTCACTGACACTGTCCTCTCCTGGTTCTCCTCTTATCTCTCTGGCCGCTCATTCTCAGTCTCCTTTGCGACCTCCTCCTCTGCTTCCCACTCCCTCACTGTGGGAGTCCCTCAAGGTTTAGTTCTGTGTCCCCTTCTATTCTTAATCTACACCCATTCCCTTGGGAATTCATTCACTCCCATGGCTTCAACTACCACTTCTATGCAGTTGATACCCATAGAGAAGCAGCGTGGCTCAGTGGAAAGAGCACGGGTTTAGGAGTCAGAGGTCATGGGTTCTAATTTTGGCTCCACCACCTCTCAGCTGTGTGACTTTGGGCCAGTCACGACTTCTTGGTGCCTCAGTTACCTCATCTGTAAAATGGGATTAAGACTGTGAGCCCCACGTGGGACAACCTGATTACCCTGTATCAACCCCAGCGCTTAGAACAATGCTTGGCACATAGTAAGCGCTTAACAAATACCAACATTATTATTATTATTATGAAATGTACATCTCCCTTGATCTCTTTCTCTCTCTGCAGTCTCACATTTCCTCTTGCCTTCAAGGCATCTCTACTTGGATGGCCTTCCTTCATCTCAAGCTAAACATGTCCAAAACAGAACACCTGATCTTCCCACCCAGACCCTGTTCTCCCCGGGACTTTCCCATAACCGTAGACGGCTCCACCGTCCTGCCTGTCTCACAAACCCGTAACCTCGGCATTATCCTCGACTCCTGTCTCTCATTCAAACCACATATTCAATCCATCACTAACTCCTGTCAGTCTCACCTTCACAACATTGCTAAAATCTGCCCTTTCCTCTTCATCCACGGTAATACCAGCACTAAATCCTATTCCACCTTGATTACTGCATCGACCTCCTTGCTGACCTCCCGGTCTCCTGCTTCTCCCCACTCCAGTTCATACTTCACTCTGCTGCCCATCATTTTTCTTCAAACGCATTCAGGGTATGTCTCCCCACTCCTCAAAAAACTCCAGTGGTTGCCCATCCACCTTCACATCAAGCAAAAACTCCTCCCCATCGGCTTTAAAGTGCTGAATCACTTTGCCCCCTCTTACCTCACCTCACTACCTTCCTACTACAACCTAGCCCTCATCCTGCACTCCTCTGATGCTAAGCTTCTCACTGTGCCTCCATCTCATCTATCTAGCCACCGCTGCCTCGCCCACATCCTGCCTCTGCCCTGGAACGCCCTCCCTCCTCAAATCTGACAGTTAATGACTCTCCCACCCTTCAAAGCCTTATTGAAGGCCCATCTCCTCCAAGAGGCCTTCCCAGACTAAGCCCCCCCCTTTCCTCATCTCCCACTCCCTTCTGCATCACCCTGACTTGCTCCCTTTGTTCTCCCCCCCCCCCAGCCCCACAGCACTTACATAAATATCTGTAATTTATTTATTTATATTGATGTCTGCCTCCCCCCGACCCCCGCCAGCCAATCTAGACTGTAAGCTCGTTGTGGGCAGGGAATGTGACTGTTTATTGTTGTAACTGTACTCTCCCAAGTGCTCAGTAGAGTGTTCTGCATACAGTAAGTACTCAATAAATATGATTGGATGAATGAAAGAATGAAAAAGAGATTGGAAAGTTGGACACGTGGAAGAGTGATTATTTAGAGTGTGTAAGTTACTCTGTACATAAGTGCTATGGGTGGTTGTGAGTGTAGAAGTGTGGAGGAGGTATTTGGGAGGATATGGCCTGGTGTGTTTAGACCGTAACCTTGTCGTGGGCAGGGAACTTGTTTACCAACTCTTTTGTATTGGACTCTCCCAAGCACTTAGTACAGTGTTATCAGGGAATGTGTCTTCCAGCTCCGTTATATTGCACTCTTCCAAGTGCTCAGTACAGTACTCTGCACAGAGTAAGTGCTCAATAAATACAATTGATTGATTGCTCTGCACACAGTAAGCACTCAATAAATAATAATGATGGTATTTGTTAAGCACTTATTATGCACCAGGCACTGTACTAAGCGCTGGGGTGGATACAAGCAAATTGAGTTGGACACGGTCTCCATTCCACGTGGGGCTCACGGTCTCAATCCCCATTTTGAACTGAGGCCCAGAGAAGTAAAGTGACTTGCCCAAGGTCCCAGAGCAGACAAGTGCTGGAATCAGGATCAGAACCCATGACCTTCTGACTCCCAGGCCCGTGCTCTCTCCATTACACCATACTGCATCTCAAATACCATTGAATGATTGATTGATTGAAAATGACAGTTAATCTGGGAAGGCCTGCCTGGTGGAGTGGGATTTCAGGAGGGCTTTGAAGCTGAGGAGAGTGATGATCTACTGGATTGGAAAGGAGAGGGAATTCCAGGGAGGAGGATGGGTGAGAGCAAGGAATCAGAGGCAGGTGTGATGAGAATGAGACACAGTAAATAGGTGAGCTAGAGAGGAACAGAATGTAAGTTGGGCTGTAGTGAGAGAACACAGTGGTAAGGTAAGGAAAGAGTTGATGGAATGACTTATAGCCAGTGGTGAAGAGTTGCTGCTTAATATGCAGGAAAATCAATGGGATGAAGTAAAAAGAACATGGTTCTTGGAGGTAGAGAATCTAGGTTCTAGTCCCAACACTACCACAGATCTGCTTTGCAACTTTGGGCAAATCACAATTGTAGCTTCAATTTCCTCATCTTTAAAAATGGTATATAACAATAATACCTCTCTTTCCCTCCCTCACAGTGTAGCTGGAACAAAAAGAGTCAAATAATGAGAAGCAGCATGGTGTAGAGGATAGAGCACAGGCCTGGGCATCAGAAGGTCATCGATTATAATCCCCGCTCAGCCACATTTCAGCTGTGTGCCCTTGGGCAAGTCACTTAACTTTTCTGTGCCTCAGTTACCTCATCTGTAAAATGGGGATTGAGACTGTAAGCCCCAGGTGGGACGGGGACTGCGTCCAACCCGATTTGCTTGTATCCACCCCAGTGCTTAGTATACTGCCTGGCACCTAGTAAGCACAGAACAAATACCACAATTATTACTTTGGGATTAGAAGCACTATATATTATCAAAATACTGTTACTGAATTTTTTATATTTGTTCAGCTCTTAATCATAATTATCAACAGTATTTATGGAGTGCTTACTATGTGCAGAACACTGGTATGTACTAAGCAGTTGGGAGAGTCCGATGCAACGGATTTGGTAGGCACATTCAGGCTTTTGAGGAATGGGGAGCTTTTACAGAACGAGCCTTCCAGGAGGAATTACTTATATTGCTAATAGTTCGTGTAATGCCACTCACAGTCTCTCTCTTCCCTGACAATTGTGTTCCACTGGGACATGAAGTATAACAACATGTATGCAGGCAGGGGTGCAGAACATTGCAAAGGGCAGATAAAGGATTTTTTTAGTGGCATTTGTTAGATGCTTACTGGGTTCCAGGGCCTGTACTGGGGTGGGTAGATCCAAGCTAATAAGGCTGGAACCAGGCCCAGTTCTGCATGGGGCTCACAGTCTTAATCCCCATTTTACAGATGAGGTTACTGAGGCCCAGAGAAGTTAAGTGACTTTCCCAAGGTCACCCAAGTTGAGAAATCGGGATTTGAACCCAGGTTCTTCTGACTCCCGGGCCCATGCTTTTTCCACTAAGCAATGCTGCTTTTCAATTTTCACATGCACTTCCCATTTACCACCAGTCCCTTCAGCCTACTGCCAGTGCTAGACCAAAGGTACCATGATTCAGCAGGACATAGCCCCAAATAAAATAAAATAAAATAAAACCTCAGGCTCAAAATGAATAGTCGACCCTATATCCTTATTGTCTCAGATAGCCAGACTTCAGAAAATAATTCCTATGTTCTCCAATTCTGGTCATTTCCGAGGCAAAAGTAACAACGTGACTCAACAGGAAATTAATTTTTTTCTTTGGGTAGCAGGCAGTGATTTCAAACCCAGCAGCTACTGGGATGTCAACACTCACATAGTGACCCACAAGTTTGGGACGATAGCCATCTGAGAATGTAGCTGAATTACTCCTCTCTAAAGGAATACAAAGCACAAAATAGAGTAAGTTCTGCACAGTGAAGTCGAGGAGGCAAGTCTTCCTAGCTTGACCTTATGTCTTGGTTTGGCTGGGAAATCCCAGATTTTTTTTTTTAAAGTCTGTTTGGGGCAATTTTAGTGTAGTATGCAAATATCCTTGAATTGGGACCAACCTGTAGTTTTAAATAGTTTTGCAATTTGAGGAGCAGCATGGCCTATTCATTCAATAGTATTTACTGAGTGCTTACTATGTGCAGAACAAAAGAGCACAGGCCTGGAAATCAGTGGACCTAGTTTCTAATCCTGGTTTTGCCACTAATAATAATAATAATAATTGTGATATTTGTTAAACACTTACTACGTGCCAGGCACTTTACCAAGGAGTGGGGTGGATACAAGGAAATTGGGGTGGATACAGTCCCTATACTGAATGGGACTCACAATCTTTATCCCCATTTTGCAGACGAGGTAACTGAGGCACAGAGAAGTGAAGTGACTTCCCCAAGGCCACAAAGCAGACGAGAGAGCTGAGATTAGAACCCATGACCTTCTGACTCTCAGGCCTTGCTCTATCCACTACACCATGCTGCTTTCACTAGCTGATTAGACTGTGAGCCCGTCACTGGGCAGGGATTGTCTCTATCTGTTGCTGAATTGTCCATTCCAAGCGCTTAGTACAGTGCTCTGCATGCAGAAAGCACTCAATAAATACTATTGAATGAATGAATGAATGAATGAACTAGCTTATTATGCGACCTTGGGCAAGTTATTTAAATTCTCTGTGCCTCAGTTTCTTCACCTATAAAATGGGAATTAAATACCTGTTCTGCTTCCTCCTTAATCTGTGAGCCCCAGTGTGGGACAGGGGCTGTATCTGATCAGTTTATCTTTGTATTACCCTAGTACTTAGTACAGTCTCTGGCATAGAGTAAGCACTTAACAAATACTATTGTTATTATTGTCTTATGCTGTCAAGTCGTCTCCCACCAATAGCGACACCATGGACACGTCTCTCCCAGAATGCCCCACCTTCATCTGCCATCGTTCTGGAAGTGGATCCATATAATTTTCTTGGTAAAAATCCAGAAATGGTTTACCATCGTCTCCTTCCATGCAGTAAACTTGAGTCTCCTCCCTCGACTCTCTCTCCTGCCGCTGCTGCCCAGCATAGGTGAGTTTTGACTTGTAGCAGATTGCTTTCACTCGCTAGCCACTGCCCAAGCTAGGAATGGAATGGGTAGGCCACTGCTTGATTCTCCCTGCCATAGTTGAGACTGATAGAGGACTGGAAACTCTCCATGTGCGACCCTGAAAAGGTTGTTATTGATAACTCACTTTAAAGGCTTGCTTTCCACACCTGAGCTGAAGAATGTCCAATATATGCCTTCTTTAGTTCCCATAACATTCCAGGATTTGGAGAATGAAAGACCCCAAACCTGCATGACTTTAATCCCACCTTCTTCTCCATCCTCCTATTCCTCAGTCTCCAAGATCTTGGACATTAATCCTTGTTACTTGGGGTGTGTTTTACAATTGGATTCTAATACACAGTCCAGTTTTTCATTGGGAAACCGAAATCCTCATGTTCTGGCCACGCATTCTATTCTCCAGCATTTGCTTTCCATTCCAGGAAACAATTGTTCTCCTGTATGTTTAATTACAGTTTAATTACCATTCCTGGGTAGACCTCAGACTTATTTTTCTCCATCCAGATCCACATAGTTTCCAGTTTGTCAGAACTGCAGGCAGATATATTAAACAGATATGGTTTGTTTCAGGTTTCCTTCCCTGGAAAAGAGTCCTGTGAAAATATGAGTAGGGGAAACTTCCCAAATTTTCTTTGTGAAAGATTAGAAATCAGAGATTGTTTCTTTTTAAAGAACCTAGGCTTTTGAATAGTCATTGTTTCTGTTAGGAAAGTTAATATACTTCTTGCTCTCCCTTACCCAGAACTCCCTCTCTTCACCCCTGATCCCTGGACTTTCAAGAGGCCCGCTAGCTTGACTCATGAAGCTCCCTGCCCAACTCAGGCAGGAAATGGGATTTTAATTTCTCATTGCTTCCACTAGCCGTTAAAGAACTTATTTTCCAAACTAACCAAACAGAGCTTTGAGAGAGGAGGAGGAGGAGGAGGGAGGGAGGGCTGAAAGAACAAAAATAGTTGTTAATGTCAAAGGAATTTTCTCCAAAGGCAAATGGTCTAACTAGGCACCACCTGGGTCTCTCCAACCCAGTGTGAGGCCATAGGAAACTTTCAAAACTCTAAAGCTGTTCAGTTGCCCCTTGCCCTCTCCTCCTGGGCCCTGGAACATTCCATGCCTTGTAATAGAAATCCTGTGGCTGCTGGGGAAGAGTATTTGGTTCACTGCAGAAGGAGAAAGGAATTCAGCCTACTGCTCCAGTGCAGCATCTGTTTCAGCTTGCAGCGATAGCAACTTGACTCGCTCCTTAAGATTTTCTAAACTATCAGGTAGTTTTACTGGTATTTTGATTTAGTATGACTTAGTAGTAGTAACCATATTTATTATGCGCTTCAACTCACCCACCTGAGACCATAAACTAAGCCAGAGACACATGGTCCATTCAGCAGAGTATTCTCTCCCTGACAGTGACACTTAAAGAAACTATGGGATGGTTGGTCTCCCCTAACCTCTATACTATCGTTTAAGGAAGGATCCGCTAATATTCCTAACTTTTTCCGTAGTGGCCCATTATGGATCTATGTCCAAATGCTTCTTGAACCTGCAGATATTTTCTGCCCGCACAACTTCCTGGAGTAATGAATTCCATATGCTTACCACCCATTATGTGAGAGGAGAGAAGTGTTTCCTTTTGTTTGTTTTGAAGCAATGTAACCAAGTGGATAGAACGCAGGTCTGGGAGTCAGAAGGATCTGGATTCTGATCCTGACTCCTCCACTTGTTGGCTGTGTGACTTCGGGCAAGTCACTTCACTTCTCTGTGCCTCAGTTACCTCATCTATAAAATGGGGATTAAGCCTCTGAGCCCCGTGTGGGACATGGACTGTGTCCAACCTGATTAGCTTGCATCTACACCAGTGCTTTGTACAGTGCGTGGCACATAGTAAGTGCTTAGCAAATGCCATTTTAAAAAAACTAAAAAACTTCCACTCTTGAGCTTCAGTTGGTACTCTTCCTCCTCACCCACTAGCAGCACTGTGGGCTTAAGTGGGCTGTGGGCACTGTGGGCCTTCTCAAGAAATGCTCTGAGCATATCACTCTCCTCCTCAAAAATCTCCAGGCGTTGCCTATCAACCTTCTCGTGAAGCAAAAAGTCCTCACTATTGGCTTCAAAGCTCTCCATCACCTTGCCTCCTCATACCTCACCTCTCTTCTCTCCATCTACAGCCCAACCCGCGCACTCCGCTCCTCTGCTGCTCATCTCCTCACTTTGCCTCTTTCTCACCTGTCCTGCCTTCGACCCCTGGTCCACGTCCTACCTCTGGCCTGGAATGCCCTCTCTCCTCACCTCTGCCAAATTACCCTTCTCTCTTTCCACCACCCACCCCGCACGCTCTGCTCCTCCGCCGCTCACCTCCTCACTGTCCCTCGGTCTCGCCCATCCCGCCATCGACCCCCGGGCCACGTCCTCCCGCGGTCCCGGAACGCCCTCCCTCCTCACCTCCGCCAAACTGATTCTCTTCCCCTCTTGAAAACCTTACTTAAAACTCACCTCCTCCAAGAGGCCTTCCCAGACTGAACTCCTCTTCTCCCTCTACTCCCTCTGCCACCCCCCCTTTTACCTCTCCGCAGCTAAACCCTCTTTTTCCCCTTTTCCCTCTGCTCCTCCACCTCTCCCTTCCCATCCCCACAGCACTGTACCCGTCTGCTCAACTGTATATATTTCCATTACCCTATTTATTTTGTTAATGAATTGTACATCACCTTGATTCTATTTAGTTGCCATTGTTTTTACGAGATGTTCTTCCCCTTGACTCTATTTATTGCCATTGTTCTTGTCTGTCCATCTCCCCCGATCAGACCGTAAGCCCGTCAAATGGCAGGGACTGTCTCTATCTGTTGCCGACTTGTTCATCCCAAGCGCTTAGTACAGTGCTCTGCACATAGTAAGCGCTCAATAAATACTATTGAATGAATGAATGAACTCTTTTCCCCTTTTCAAAGCCCTACTGAGAGCTCACCTCCTCCAAGAAGCCTTCCCAGACTGAGCCCCCCTTTTTCCTCCGCCCCTCCTTCCTCCCCTCCCCATCGTCCCTACTCCCTCCGACTGCTCTACCCCCTTTTCCTCCCCACAGCACTTCTGTATATTTGTACATATTTATTACTCATTTTATTATTGATGTGTATATATCTATAATTCTATTTATCTATTTTGATGGTATTGTTGCCCGTCTACTTGTTTTGTTTCGTTGTCTGTCTCCCCCTTCTAGTCTGTGAGCCCATTGTTGGGTAGGGATTGTGTCTGTTGCCGAATTGTACTTTCCAAGTGCTTAGTACAGTGCTCTGCACACAGTAAGCGCTCAATAAATACATTTGAATGAATGAATGAATGAATGAATAAATAATGAGTCTGAGGAGCAAAGGTTTATGCCACCCCTATCAGATTTTTTTTGTCAGTTTCACAGAACTGAGGACAGTTACTTTCCTTTGAGAATGTGGCTCAATACAACATTAAACTCCTGCTCAAAGACAGCATTTGTAGCTTGCCACCTGGCTATGAAACCGGCTTCCTGAGATGTTTAATGTACACTATCTATAAGTCATTTTTTAAAACGGTATTGTTAAATCCTTACTTTGTGCAGGTATAAGTACAAGATACCCCACAGTCCCTATCCCACATGGGGTGCATAGTCTTAATCCCCATTTTACAAATGAGGTAACCAAGGCACAGAGAAGTTAAGCACCTTCCCCAAGGTCACCCAGCACAGAAGCGACAGAGCCAGGATTAGAATCATGCTCCTCAACAAGTGTCAAAGCAATATCATCAACCTCGAGACCCTAGAATATAGCCAGTCAACCAAAATTGAAGTGATACTTTTTGCACCTTGATTCCTTGGGGCAAGCATGGGCAGTTAGAGGATTGATTTATTCAATAGTATTTATTGAGTGTTATGTGCACTGTATAGAGCACTGTGGACAGGAATAAGGGTGACAGACATGCCCTAGTCCTTAGGAGCCTCAGAGTCTAAGAGGAGAAGCGGGTTTATAACAAGAACTTTAGGAAAGATTGAAATAATAAAAACATTTGATTGCAAGGACAAGGCACGGTATATCGTGGCTAAAGGAGCAGGATGCCCAGTGGGCTTCTGTATAGTGAGTGGTGGTGAGACGACTACAAAAAGGTTGATCAGAAGAAATGTACTAAGGATCCAGTCAACCAACTGTTAAGCACCATGATGTGGACATGGATTTCTGGGAGGAAACACAGCAGACAAAATCGTCTGGGGAGCGGCAACAATCAGGAAAGGGCAGAGGCTTGGATGGGACAGTAGGTCAAGAAGGCAGACTCGAAAACAGCCTGGCAAGACAGAGGAGGATGCAGCTGCAAATCCATTTTCTAGGTTTCTGATTGGCCAGCAGGGACTGGATTGTTGGACACCTCTTGGATTTTCCAGCCTCACCCCCACCCAGAATGATTCACCTCAGTGTCTTCACCTCTGCATCAGAAGAATAACTATATTTACACTCATAAATGGGAAAAGGGGAAAGATCTTGCAGCAGTAAACCAGGGCAAGGGGAAGCCTGAGTTGCTGGTTGTGTCATGTTGGGAGAGGTCTGGCTGAAGGGCTTCCCTCCCCACTACCTTCCCTACACAAAACACTCTTTGGAATTCTGCATCCCTCCTCCTAATCTTTTCTGAAATCCTCAGTAATCCATCCCCATAAGATCCTTCTTTTCTAAGAAAGGAAAATACTTTGAAAGGGCCAAATTGTTTTTCTTGCTGCTTCACCTATGCCTCTTCCCCTGAGATCTCAATGCGGGGCAAGTGAATTTGGCAAGATTCCTGGTTCCCTCTACTCAGCCGGACAGTAGCTGAGTAGCTATTCTTTCCTTTCCCTTGGTGGGGACCTGAGTTCTAATCCCATCTCTACCACTTGCCTGCTTGTGTGACCTTGGGCAAGTCACTTAACTTTTCTTTGCCTCTGTTTCCTCATCTGTAAAATGGGGGGTTTGCATACCTGCTCTCCCTCCTAGACTGTGAAGCCCATGTGGAACAGGAATTGTGCCTGACCAGTTTATATTATATCTACCCCAGGGCTTAGTTCAGTGCTTGGCTTATGGTAAGTGCTTAACAAATGTCATTATTATGATTATAATCATTATCATCATCATCTACCTTCTCCCTACCTCCCTATTTAATAATAATAATAACAACAACTGTGGTATTTGGTAAGCGCTTACTATGTGACAGGTACTGTGTTAAATGCAAATCAGATTGGACACAGTCTTGGTCCCACATGGGGCTCTCAGTCTTAATCCCCATTTTACAGATGAGGTAACTGAGGCACAGAGAAGTGATGTGACTTTCCCAAGGTCTCATAGCAGACAACTGGCGAAGCTGAGATTAGAACCCAGGTCTTTCTGACTCCCAGGCCTGTGCTCTATCCACTAGACCATACTGCTTCTTTTTCTTTTAGCAGTGGGAAAAGTGGAGTTAGGAAAAAATGTTGCATCTTCAAATGTACCCATCCTCTTTATTCTCTGGTAAACTATTTACAGTCCAGAAATGGTTTTCCCCATTACATCCTTTTGCCTCTTCCTCCTGCTTTTGTACCAGAAAACAAGAAATGATCATTCTAATGAGGACTCTGTAGTGTGTTTCTCTTTGACTTTACACTCTTTCCCTGGTGACTTAGATCATCCCTGGTGCATTCCTCTCCTAGAACTGAGAAGCAGCATTGTCTAGTGGCTAGAGCATGAGCCTTGGAGTCAGAAGGACCTGGGTTCTAATCCCTGCTTTGCCACTTCTCTGCTGTGTGAACTTGGGCAAATCACTTCACTTCTCTGTGCCTCAGTTTCCTCATCTGTAAAATAGGAATTAAGACTGTGAGCCCCGTGGCTCAGGGACTGTGTCCAATCTGGTTAGCTTGTCTCTACTCAGTGCTTAGTACAGTGTCTGGCACACAGTAAATGTTTAACAAATGCCATTAAGAGAATTAGACCGGAATCTCTGACCTTTAGCTATGCACTAATCCCTGGGGCGATTTCTCAGAGTTCCTGCCACTTCTTCCTGAGTGGGGCTTTTTGGATATACTCCACCCCAAACTTTTTCCCTTGGGCCTTCAGGTGAACCTGACATTTTGTCATTGCTTCCACCTTCCTGAACTTCTAATCCGTTAAATCATTCCACTAAGCCTTCTGCCTCAGCTTCATCGGACTCTACTTCAGAGTTCCTCAGAAGGTTCCAAATCGCCTTCTGGCTCAAACATAAATGCTCGTTCATGGCATTTCAAGACGTCTCAGTGCCTGGCCTCATCTTAGCTATAGGCCTTCATTTTCCATTTCACCCTCCCCCATGGCCTCTCTTCCAGCCAATCAAAACTTCTTGCCTTCCCTCATAATCTTTTGCCCTTTTTCAGGTTTAGCCAACCCTTCACACCTGGAACAGCTTGCTCTTTCCTTCTTCCATTCAGGTGCAAGTAAAAATCCTCCTCCCCCAAGAAGCCCTCCCTGATTGGTGGTGAACAATTTACCCGCTAATATACATCCAACAAGCTCATTTTCTTTGATGCACAATATGCAGGAATTCCTCTGCTCCCAAATGGCCCATCGTCGTAGCATCCTACTTATGGTCATTAGCCATAGAAGCAACTACCCCGAGATGGGTAGTTTGTGGATCCCGAAGGGAAGTCGTGCCCCTCTGCCTTTTCAATCAGCCTTTTGTTTGTTTTTGAACGGAAGCAAACCACGTCGAATTTATAGGACGATGTTTGACAAAGACCTCTAATTCCCACAAATTACCCCGACAGACTGTCAGACTTGAATGGGATTCAGGTATGCGAAACTGCTTTGGATTGTCTTGTCTTTCCTTCCGTCCAGAAGCTAGAACTAGCTAAATCCTCTTTGAGGAGCAGAGGGGAGAGCACTCTCCCTCAAATGCCTTCCTGAATTTCCCTCCGTTTGTAGTGGTGCACGCAGAAAATTACCCTTCTGGAGCCAGAGGCCCCCGCGGCCACTGGCAAAGTAGTTTCCTTGCGTCATTTTCAAAGCAGCAAGAGGAAGCTGAAATGGCAGAGGAGAAAAGCAGTAACAGCAGGAACGGCAGCAGTAACAGCATCCACAACTTGGCCAGAAAGATCTCAGGATGTAGACACCTTCTGGCCCCCTCCCCTGAGACTCTCCCAGCCGAATGTCCTCTCCCACCTTCCCCCTGCCCCCTCCTCTACCACCTACTCCCCTGCTTCCCCCCTCCCACCTAGCCCTCCCTTTTTCCGGGTAAACCTGCCCAGTCCTTCCAACGCAAGTTCAAGCAAGCTGCCTTCTGTCATAGATGGGTGGGTGAGAATCACCCTCAATAATTCTTAAAGTTATTGTTGTTACTGTAATTATAATGTTATTAATTATTATTATTATTTTTATCACATCCAGGAATTTCCCAATACTCTTCTGGAAGACATTACTTACTTTAAAGACAGTAAAAGAGCGACGGTCTTTCAGGATTTGAAACTCGTTCCCAGGGGAATTTAAGGTGTAATACAAGGGTGATTGTTGATGGAACCTGTCCCTTCCAGAGCCTGTCCCTTATGGGCATCTATTATGTCACAAATAGGTTGCAAAATGACATTAATGCAATCAGCAACTGACAACTCTGAAAGCCAGGTTGTGGTTTCTTAGTGGCAGCGTGCCACTGTTGAAGCTTATCCTTGGAGCTCATTGAACTCACACCCTGTGAATCTCTTGAGAAGCAGCATGGCATAGTGGATAGGGCACGGACCTGAGAGTTAAAAAGTCATGGGTTCTAATCCTGACTCCGCCACTTGTCTGTTGTGTGACCCTGGACAAGTCACTTCATTTTTCTGTGCCTCAGTTACCTCATCTATAAAATAAGGTTGGAGATTGTGAGCCCCACTTAGGACAGGGACTGTGTCCAACTTGATTTTCTTGTATCCACCCCAGAGCTTAGTAGAGTGCCTGGCACATAGTAAGTGCTTAACAAATACCATCATTACTCTTACTATCTCTTCCAATCAGCACTCTTGGCCTGCAAATCTCTATTTCAGTAAAGGGTGCATGAGCCTGAATAGATTTACAGAAGATAGAAAGCAACCTTCTCCTTTGGAAGCCGTTACTCTTACTGAGGAGTGATAGAGTACGCTCAGTTCTTCCATGTGTGCTTATACTTTGGGTTTTAGAAAGAAAGCTGTTGGGAATTAAGGAACATTAATAATTATGGTACTTGTTAAGCACTTACTGCGTGCCAAGCACTGTTTTAAGCAATGGGATTGGACACAGTACCTGTCCCACATGGGGCTCACAGTCTAACATTCTTCTGAGCAGCACCGTGGCCAAGCGGCTAAAACATATGCCAGGGAGTCGGAGACCTGGGTTCCAATCCTGGCTATGCCACGTGACTGATGTGTGACCTTGGACTAGTCACTTCACTTCTCTGTGCCTGTTACCTCATCTGGGAATTAACATTGTGAGCCCTAAATGGGACATGGACTGTATCCAACCTGCTTAGATTGTATCTCTCCCAGCACTTAGTATAGTGCCTGTCACAAAGTAAGTACTTAACAAATACCATGAAAAAAAGTCTGCATAAGATGCTATGTCAGAAGAAACATTTGTGTACATGTATGTGATGTCAGTCTAGGTGTGCATTCAACAATACTAGTTTTCCTTTATGTGGGATATAGCAGAAATTTAAGACTCCAGGTGATTATTGACTAAAATAACTTCCACTCCAAGAAACCTTCTCTAACCTTTCATTTCCCCACCCCATTTTCCCTCTCTTCTGTGACACTTAAGCACTTGGGTCCTATACCCACTAAGCACTGTGATGCTCATTCCATCCCCAGCCCCACAGTACACATGTACATATCCTGTTGCTTCCTCTTCCTGTAATTTCTTTTAGAGTCTGCCTTCCTCACTAGAATGTAAACTCCTGGAAGCCAGGGGTTATGTCTATGAACTCCACTGTATTGTACTTTCCTGAGTACCTAATAACATTGGTATTTGTTAAGCGCTTACTGTGTGCAGAGCACTGTTCCAAGCGCTGGGGTAGACACAAAGGAATCAAGTTGTTCCACGTGGGGCTCACAGTCTTCATCCCCATTTTACAGATGAGGTAACTGAGGCACAGAGAAGTTAAGTGACTTGCCCAAAGTCACACAGCTGACAGGTGGCAGAGCTGGGATTCGAACCCATAATCTCTGACTCCAAAGCCCATGCTCTTTCTACTGAGCCACGCTGCTTCTCTAGCCACGCTGCTTCTCTAACTAGTACTGTACTCTGCCCACGGTAAGGACTCAATAAATACTATTTATTGGTTGAGCTCCATTCTTCAGAGGCACTTTAGGGCTCATATGGTCCCTGAACACTGGAAGGTATTTTTCATCCATGGCTGAGATGGATGATAGATTGGGATCAGAAGGATCAGTCATTCGTCTTTACTGAGCTCTTACTGTATGCAGAGTATGTATGTTTTGTTGTCTGTCTCCCCTGTTTAGACTGTGAGCCCTTGTTGGGCAGGGATTGTCTCTATCTGTTGGCGAATTGTACATTCCAAGCACTCAGTACAGCGCTCGGCACATAGACAGCGCTCAATAAATATGATCGAATGAATGAATGAGCACTGTACTAAGTGCTTGGGGGCATACCGCGTAACAATATAATAGACACGTTCTCTGCCCACAAAGAGTTTACAATCTAGATTGGGAGACAGATGTTAATATAAATAAACAACTAGATAACTAAAGAATGTTACCTAGCTGGATATGGTAAACACCCTTAATTCCAAAATGAGCCCTGACAGAAGTTAACAATGCCCAGGTTGTCCAGTGATTAAACGGGCCCCACCTATTAGAACCGACTCTATATCTGTTCGGTCCTCAGTGACTCAGGGAAATGAAGGGATTAAAAGTACATAAAAATGTGGAGGACTCACAACCAGAAAAGTTGTTCAGTATGTGGTTGTTTTAATGATTTCTACCAAAACACATATTTTGGAGGAAAGGTCACAAAATACCATAGGAAGTAATTCCCCACAAAACTTTTTGCCCATATTTCCAAATTTTGTCCAGTGGTAAGTAGCCCACATAGAGTTTGCTTAATCAGCCCACACTTTAACTGTCTCTTTGGCCATTTGAGTTCATTCAATAGTATTGATTGAGCGCTTACTATGTGCAGACCACTGTACTAAGCACCTGGAATGTACAAATCCTTCTCTGTGCTTGATCAAACAAATACTTTTACTGATCTCCAGTTGAGTCTTGTGTTGTTCAAATGAGATTATAGTCAAGGAAGTGTATTCCACACCAATGTAGTACAGTGAATAATAATAATGATAATGGTATTTGTTCAGCGCTTACCATGTGTCAAGCACTGATTAGGTGGCTAGGAGCTTGATTGAGCTTGAGTCTCATATTCTGAAAGCAGTACAAAATTCAACATCTTTGCCTCCTAAAATAGGAACTACATACCTGCCTGAACATAGAAAAATTAATTCTGCTAATCCATAAAGGGAATATTGCAGGATATGGATCAGCATTTATAGATTTAAACAGATCAAACTAGTTTAAGCTAACATCTAACATCCACACACCTCATCTTTTTCCTCACAATTATTCCCTAAGCAAAAACTCACTCTTGGCTTCAGAGTTCTCCATCACCTTGCCTCCTCTTACCTCACCTCCCTTCTCTCCTTCTACATCCCAGGCCACACACTCCACTCCTCTGGTGCCGCTAACTTTCTCACTGGTCCTCATTCTCGCCTGTCCCACCGTCGACCCCTGGCCCACATCCTACCTCTGGCCTGGAATGCCCTCCCTCCTCACATCCATCAAAGGTCACACTTCACCCCTTCAAAGCCCTACTGAAGGCTCACCTCCTCCAAGAAGCCTTCCTAGACTAAGCTCCCCTTCTCCTCAGCTCCCCCTCCCCCCCGTCGCCCAGACTCTCTCCCTCTGCTCTACTCCACCTCCCTGCCCCACAGCACTTGTGTATATATGTACATATGTATAATTCTGTTTATTTATACTAAAGCTTGTGTACTTGTTTTGAAATGTATATATCTACAATTCTATTTATTTATATTGATGCTTGTTTACTTGTTTTGATGTCCGTCTCCCTCAGACTGTAAGCCCAGTGTGGGCAGGGATAGTCTATTGCTGAATTGTACTTTTCAAGTGCTTAGTATGGTGCTCTGCACACTGTAAGCACTCAATAATGGATGGATGAATCAATGGGATTGATTGATACCCATTCAAATCTTTAAAAATGGGTCACCTCTAACATCTCTAACCTCTATATCCCTAACTTTCCTTCTAGTAATCCAATAATAGACCTCTTGTCAGTGAATTCATCTAAACCCCTTTTGAGCAGGCTGATATTTTCAGCCCGCACAATTTCCTATGGTAACAAATCCCATATGCTTACCACCCGCCGTGGGAAGAAGTGTTTCCTTTCATTTGTTATGAAACTACCACCTTCAAGCTTCAACGGGTACCATCTCATTCAGTTGCCAGGAGATTTGGTGAACAGTTCCATGTTTGCCCTGTCCACACCCTTCCTGATTTGGCAAACTTCTGGGCAGTGGTGAGAGGTCCACTTTGATGAATATTTCCTAAACATCCTCTGTGAAAAAAATGCCTTTCAGAAGGAACACTCCTGGCCCTAGGGGTGAGGCTAGGTGTGCACCCTTTCACAGGAATCCCTTCTTTTTGTGTTTCGGAGAGAACTATTGTTGTTAGTGAGTTTGACTTGAGCGGCCCAGATTAATTACACACATCTTTGTCCTTTCTGATGACATGCATATGTTCTAAAGCTCAAAATATAGTTATAATGAATCAGAGCCCCACACCCTGGAGAGAAACTCTAGAACAAATCTCTGAAGCAGCTACAATTCAGCTTGGTTAAGACTGAATATAATTAAGGTATTTATTCAGCCCTTACTATTTACCAAGTACTTTGCTAAGCACGAGGGTAAGTACAGGATAGTTAGATCTGAGTCCACCTGGGGCTCACACTCTAGAAGGGGAGATAATAGTAAGTTTGTCTTCATTCAGTAGCTGAGAAGTTGAGTGACTTGTCCGTGACCACTGAGAATTCATTCAATTCAATAGTATTTATTGAGCGCTTACTATGTGCAGAGCACTGTACTAAGCGCTTGGGATGAACAAGTCGGCAACAGATAGAGACAGTCCCTGCCGTTTGACGGGCTTACAGTCTAATCGGGGGAGACGGACAGACAAGAACAATGGCACTAAACAGCGTCAAGGGGAAGAACATCTCGTAAAAACCGATGGCAACTAAATAGAATCAAGGCGATGTACAATTCATTAACAAAATAAATAGGGTAACGAAAATATATACAGTTGAGCTGACGGGTACAGTGCTGTGGGGATGGGAAGGGAGAGGTGGAGGAGCAGAGGGAAAAGGGGAAGATGAGGCTTTAGCTGCGGAGAGGTAAAGGGGGGATGGCAGAGGGAGTAGAGGGGGAAGAGGAGCTCAGTCTGGGAAGGCCTCTTGGAGGAGGTGATTTTTGAGTAAGGTTTTGAAGAGGGAAAGAGAATCAGTTTGGCGGAGGTGAGGAGGGAGGGCGTTCCAGGACCGCGGGAGGACGTGACCCGGGGGTCGACGGCGGGATAGGCGAGACCGAGGGACGGCGAGGAGGTGGGCGGCAGAGGAGCGGAGCGTGCGGGGTGGGCGGTAGAAAGAGAGAAGGGAGGAGAGGTAGGAAGGGGCAAGGTGATGGAGAGCCTTGAAGCCTAGAGTGAGGAGTTTTTGTTTGGAGCGGAGGTCGATAGGCAACCACTGGAGTTGTTTAAGAAGGGGAGTGACATGCCCAGATCGTTTCTGCGGGAAGATGAGCCGGGCAGCGGAGTGAAGAATAGACCGGAGCGGGGCGAGAGAGGAGGAAGGGAGGTCAGAGAGAAGGCTGACACAGTAGTCTAGCCGGGATATAACGAGAGCCTGTAATAGTAAGGTAAGAGAAGACAATCTTTTCTCTAGAACTTGAGGATCCAGATTCTACAGGCCATGTATTTTCTCCTTAACAATGTTGCTTCCCACTGAAAACCTGGATTCTTAACTCCTGTCCTTTCAATTCAGGCCTCTACTTTCTTCCTTTGACCCTATGAACAGGGTCACATTGCTCTTCAGTTTAAAAAATATCAAATATGAGGGAACAAATCTCACAGGCTTCTCTTTGAAACAATTGTTAGCCGTGTTCATTCATTCAATCGTATTTACTGAGCACTTACTGTGTGCAGAGCACTGTACTAAGCACTTGGGAGAATACAGTACAACAGTAAACAGACACATTCCCTGCCCACAACTGTCTTACAGTCTAGAGACAATGAGCTGTGTTATTACGAGAAGGCTTTATGACCGGTGTTCTTGTCGCCTTTCAGGATAATAGAGCTAGAGATCTTTAGATTGTGCAGGGCAGACTGTTTCTGGGTTGCTTTACCGTGCCTGCCTCCTGACTGGCCAGAGATTGTGTCTGATGGTCAGTTGTTCCATGTGGGGACTATGATCTTGCACCCTGCTGTCCTACCCTGCTTCCAGTGAAGACGTTAGACTAAATTAAATAACAAATATATCTGAATTTATCTGCTTCTGGGACTGCAATGCCACTACTTGAACCAGGATTTAGGTATGAGCTAGGACCTAAGTGAGAAACAGCATGGCCCAGTGAATAGACTATTGGCCTGGGAGTCAGAAGGACCTGGGTTCTATTCCGGACTCTGCCACTTGCCTGCTGTGTGACCTTCTCTGTGCTTCAGTTCTCTGAGCTTCAGTTTCCTCATCTTTAAAATGGGAATTGAGACTGTGAGCTCAATGTGGGTTTTGGACTGTGCCCAACCTGATCGGCTTGTATTTACCCCAGTTCTTAGTACAGTGCCTGACATATAGTAAGCACTTAATACCATAAAAAAGTACCCTCAAACCCAGCCTAAGTAGCCATTTAAGGGAGTCATTTATGTTGGCCAGACAGTTACGATTTTTCAGAAGTGGAGTTAAGATGGAGTAGGCCCTCAATTTTTCAACCCCTACTGGACCTAGGCTCAGCTGAGTGAGGTTGAGGACTGAAATTTGACCTTTAAAGAGTTCTAGTCTACTATTCTTGAAAGTATGTGTTTTCTTAGTTTGGATTTAAATCTTTACATTCTGGCCAAAAATCTCAAGGGACCTAGGGGCAGTTTTTAAATGCTAACTTTTTCCTACTTAATATTTATACCCACCCAAATTAATATACTGTAAATAATAATAATAATGGTGGTATTCATGCTTACTGTGTGCCAGGTCTGCACTAAGCCCTGGAGTGAATAGAAGCAAATCAGTTTGGACACAGTCCCTGTCCCACGTGGGGCTCACAGTCTTAATCCCCATGTTACAAATGAAGTAACAGAGGCACAGAGAAGTGAAGTGACTTGTCCAAGGCCACACAGCAGACAAGTAGCAAAGCGGGAATTAGAACCCCTGACCTTCTGACTCCCAGGCCCATACTCTATCCTCTTCACCATTCTGCTTCCTTATGCTGCTTTCTTTAAAAATTGAAGTGCCAGGAATGAGATGTGAGTTGGGCTGGGTTGGGAGGGGAGGCAGAAGAAGGAATCAAGTGTGAGAGACGTGAATATGTATTTGGGATAATGGTGTATACCCTAGGAAGCAATTAATTGTAGGAAGTAGCAGTTCTGTGCTAATTAATGAACTAATTGTAGGAAGTGCTTTCTGGCCTAGGAAACCTAGCAGCTACATCCCTGGTGCCCTGCTGATACCTTGCATGTTTTATAGGTATTGGCCTCAGCCCAATTCCTGACTGCCACGCAAAGGGGTAGCCCAACTGTGGTTAAATGAAAACTGTGAAAAAAATGTGTTTTTGTGAAGAGCCATTAAGGCAGCTCTATCAATATTAGTAAGAACTGAGTACCTATGGGGGGAGGGGGGGCAGAGCACTGGAGTAGGTCCTTGAGGAATAAACAGGAGAACTATAAAACGTAATCACTGCTCTTAGGAAGCAGCAGTGGAATCTGGACATTTCAGAGAGGCAAGTCTAGAGATCCCAGAAATGAAATTATCCTGTTTTAATTGCATTTGCATAATATCCTTTTGTTCTAGGTGTCTGTGCTTCACCACTTAAGTCCCCTCTACACAGTAAGCTCATTGTGACCAGGGAATACGTTTGCCGACTCTTATATCGTACTCTCTCAAGGGCTTAGTACAGTGCTCTGCACAAAGTAAGCACTCAATAAATAAGATTGGTGGATTGATTGTGAGCCCTTTGTGGGCCAGGGTCTTTAATAATAATGATGGCATTTGTTAAGCGCTTACTATGTGCAAAGCACTGTTTTAAGCACTGGGGAGGTTACAAGGTGATCAGGTTGTCCCACATGGGGCTCACAGTCTTAATCTCACTTTTACAGATGGGGTAGCTGAGGCCCAGAGAAGTAAAGTGACTTGCCCAAAGTCACACAGCTGACAAGTGGCTGATCCAGGATTCGAACCCATGACCTCTGGCTCCCAAGCCCGGGCTCTTTCCTCTGAGCCACGCTGCTTCTCTAAGGGTCTTTAAGGGTCTTTGTCTCAATTGCTATCCTTGTATTTTTCCTCCACACTTTGTAGTGTGCTTTGCACAAAGTAAGTTGCCCCCTTCCTCCAGGATACTGCTCCCCTGGAGGATGGGGTGGGAAGGGGGAAGAAGACCCAGACAAGGGAGGCTGGAAGGTGGATGGTGAATGGACACCAGGAAGGAAACAAGCAAGGTGGGGGAAGTGTTCCTTTGGCTGGAGAGGGGAAGTGTGGGGGTTGGGGAAGAGGAAGAGAGTGAGGGTGGAGGTGGGATGGGGAAGGCAGGAAGTGAGGAGGGTTGGAGGGTGATCAGACTGGGGTAATAAGGTGAAGGAAAGAGGGAATTAGAGCAGGAAATTAGAGAAGGGCGTGAGGGCATGAGGGTGTGGAAGTGGGTTGATGAATGAGTGAAGACAGTCTGGTGAGCTAAGGGAGGGTAGAAGGACAAAGGACTGAGGGAGGGAAGAAGGGTGAGCAGGGAGGCAAGAAGTTTTGGAGAGCTAACTGAGGAAAGGAAGAAGGGTGGGCAAGGGAGGCAAGAAGTGCTGGGGGTGCAGAAGGGATGACTGTGGAAGGAAAGAAGGCCAGGCAGGCTAAAGAAGGGAAGAAATGCAGGGGAGGCAGCTCAGGGAAGCAAATGCAGGAGAAGGGGCTGAGCGGGGAAGAAGGATGGGAGTGCTGAGGGAGGGAAGAAGTGTGGGGGTTTGAGGGAGGGAAGAAGTGTGGGGTGAACTGAGGGAGGGAAGAAGGATGGAAGCTGAGGGAACGAGGGGGGCTGAGGGAGAGAAGAAGCGTTGGGGGTGCTGATGGAGGGAGGAAGTGCCGGGTTGGCTGAGGGAGGAAAGAAGGAGAAGGGATGAGGGAAGGAAGGAGTGTTGGGTGGGCTGAGTGAGGGAAGAAGGATGAAGGGCTGAGGTAGGAATGAAGGCAGCTGAGGGAGGGAAGGATCCGGAGCTGAAGGAGGAAACGTGGGGTGGGCTGAGGGAAGGAAGAAGTGTGGGGGAGGCATTGAGGGAAGAAGTGCAGAAGAAGAAGTTGAGGGAGACAGAAGGATGGGAGTGCTGAGGGAGGGAAAAAGTGTGGGAGGGGGCTGATGGAGGAAGGAAGTGTGGCAGAAGCAGAGGGAGGGAAGAAAGAGAGGGGCTGAGGGAGGGACGGAGGGAGTTTGTGGGGCTGATGGAGGGAGGAAGTGTGGGGGAGGCTGAGGGAGGGAAGAAGTGTGGGGGAGGGAGAGAAGTGGAGGACTGAGGGAGGGAAGAAGAGTGGGGGTAAGGGAGGGAAGAAGTGTTGGGGAAGTGTTAGAGAAGCAGCATGGTGCAGTGGAAAGAGCACGGGCTTTGGAGTCAGGGCTCATGAGTTCGAATCCCAACTCTGCCACTTGTCAGCTGTGTGACTGTGGGCAAGTCACTTAACTTCTCTGTGCCTCAGTTCCCTCATCTGTAAAATGGGGATTAAGACTGTGAGCCCCACGTGGGACAACCTGATTCCCTTGTGTCTAACCCAGCGCTTAGAACAGTGCTCGGCACATAATAAGCGCTTAACAAATACCAACATTAATTGGGGCGAGGGAGGGAAGAATGTGGGAAGGCTGAGGGAGGGAAGAAGTTCGGTGGTGGGAGCTGAAGGAGGGAGGGAAGGAGTAAGGGGGGAGGTTGAGAGAGAGAAGAGGGAGAAGATTGAGGGAGAGAAGGGAAAGGATGAGGAGAGAAGGGAAAGGATGAGGAGAGAAGGGGGGAGGTTGAGGGAGGGAAGGAGGGGGTGCTGAGGGAAGTAGTGTGGAGAAGCTGAAGGAGGGAAGAAGTTTACAGAGGCTGAGGGAGGGAAGAAGTGTGGGGCAGAATGAGGGAGGGGAGAAGTGTGGGACAGAATGAGGGAGGGGAGAAGGGCTTGGGCTCAGGGAGGGAAGAAGTGTAGCATAGTGGAAAGAATATGGGCTTGGGAGTCAGAAGACGTGGGTTCTAATCCCGACTCCACCACTTGTCTGTTGCATGGCCTTGGGCAAGCCACTTAACTTCTCTGTGCTTCAGTCACCACATCTGTAAAATGGGAATTAAGACTAAGAGCCCCAAGTGGGACAACCTGGTAACCTTGTATCTACCCCAGCACTTAGAACTGTGCTTGGCATATAGTAAGAGCTTGATAAATGCCATCATTATTAAGTGTGGGGAACTAGGGAGGGATGAAGTGTGGGGTGACTGAGGGAAGGAAGACATGTGGGAGGTGAGGGAGGGAAGAAGTGCGGGGAGACAGAGGGAGAACAGAAATGTGGGAGGGTGAGGGAGGGAAGATGTGGGGGGTGAGGGAGGGAAGAAGTGGGGGGGGTGAAGGAGGGAAAGAGGGGATGCTGAGGGAGGGAAAAGGGGCTGGAGGACTGAGGGAGGGAAGAAGTATGGGGGGAGGATGAGGGAGGGAAAAAGGAGGGGATGCTGAGGGAAGGAAGAAGGATGGACAGGCTGAGGGAAGGAAGAAGTGTGGGGACCTGAGGGAGGGAAGATGTGTGGGGATGCTGAAGGAGGGAAGGAATAGAGGGGGCCGAGGGGAGGAAGAAATAAGTGTGTGGAGGCTGAGGGAGGGAAGAAGTGAGTGGGGGAGGTTGAGGGAGGGAAGAAGTGTGGGGGGCTGAAGGAGGGAAGAAGTGTGGAGAAGCTGAGGGAGGGAAGAAGTACGGGGGGCTGAGGGAGGGAAGAAGTGGGAAGATGCTGAAGGAGGGAAGGAATACAGGTGTGTTGAGGGAGGGAAGCAGTGTGGAGGGCTGAGGGAGAGAAGAAGTGTGGAGAAGCTGAGGGAGGGAAGAAGTGTGAGGGGCTGAGGTTCGAGGGGCTGAAGGAGGGAAGAAGTGTGGAGAAGCTGAGGGAGGGAAGAAGCGAGCGGGGGCGGTGGAGAGAGGGAAGAAGTGTGGGGATGCCGAAGGAGGGAAGGAGTAGAAGGGGGTGGAGGAAGGGAGGGAATATACGTATGGAGGCTGAGGGAGGGAAGAAGGAGGGGTTGGGAGCTGAGGGAGGGAAGAAGTGTGGGGATGCCGAAGGAGGGAAGGAGAGGGAGGGAAGAAGGAGGAGGTGGGAGCTGAGGGAGGGAAGAAGTGTGGGGATGCCGAAGGAGGGAAGGAGAGGGAGGGAAGAAGGAGGGGCGGGCTGAGGGCCCTGTCTCTTTAAGGTGGCCGAGGCGGAGCGGCCCCGCTCGGCGCCGTGTGTGGCGGGGGGTGAGGGGAGAGGGAAAGGGAAAGGGAGAGGGAGGCGCCGCCGCCTCGCAGAGAGGCCCGGACAGTGCGAGCAGCCCCACCAACCACCGAACCACCCGTCGACCGAGCGAGAGAAAGAAAGAAAGAAAGAAAGAAAGAAAGAAAGAAAGAAAGAAAGAAAGAAAGGCCGCCGGGGTGGCGGCCCTGGCCCGGCCCGGCCCGGCGGGCGGGAGGGCGGTGAGCGGGGAAGGGATGGCGGGGAAGGGATGGCGGGGAAGGGATGGCGGGGAAGGGATGGCGGGGAAGGGCCGGCGGGGAAGGGCCGGCCGGGGCCGGGGCTCCTTCCTTCCTTCCTTCCTTCCTGCCTTCCTGCCTTCCTTCCTGCCTTCGTCCCGGGGCGGCCCGCCTGGCTCCCCAACAACAGCCCAGACGGCCCAGCCTCTGCAAACCAACCACCCTGCACCCATCCGTAGCCCTGTGCAAACCCTTCCACAATAAAGTCACCTCCCCCCCCCCCCCCCCCCCACCCGTGGATTCGTCGGTCTCCCGGCGGCTGCAAAAACGGGCCCGTTTGGGTCGGGGACGTTTAGGAAGGTGGCCGAAGTGGGGTGACCGACTAGGCCTTTGAGGGATGCTTTATGGCCTCCTGCTGCTGCCGGCTCCATCGCAGCCCCTGCTCCCCTCCTCGACCCCCGGGGAAAGTGGCTTTCCCACTTTTTCGGCTTTCTTCCTTTTCCCTCCTTTTCCATCTTCAGCCCCGGGCTGCACCGCTCCCACTCTCTAGGCCAATGTCAACCCTCCACCTTTCCCAGGAGAGAGAATGAAATCCACCCCCTAGGGCACCTGGCCTCGCCTAGGTTGCTGCCCCATCCATCCTCTCCCTCCTCCTCCTCCTCTTCTCATCATCCTCAAGTGAAAAGCCACGGCGGGATTAGAAAGCCTCGTGATTGAGCATCCCCAGACCCCTTAGACCGAATCCTGGCAGTCATTTTGTTCCTTTGTGCCTCCGTTTCCCCTCCTGGAAAGATCAGGGGACTCGGAGATGTCAGGTGGAAAAAACAACAACAACAAACACGAACTAGCAATGCTCTTTAAGCTCTCCAGAACTGGTTTCTTTTGGAGATCAGAGACGGTCCTGAGTTGCCGTTTGTTTAGTCGTGGAAAAATCAAGGAGAAACGGTGGAGGAGAAACCAGTCGCGATTTTGCTTTGGAGTTTTGGTTCTTTTGTTTAATCTACAATTCCGGGAAGTAACGCTTAGGCAACTAACATCGGCACTGATTTATACCCCCATTCATTGGATTTTTTTTTTTTTTTGTAGCGTCGGGGCTGAATTGGTTTTTAAAAGCCCGAAATTGTCAAACCCATCAAATAAGAAACCCAGAACAAAATGTTTTCATTTATAGTGGTAACAGGGAAAACGGGTGGTGAATGAAATCGCATTTTTTCATTGATTAATTTGTTTCCCCACAAATCCATGCCTGTGGCTCCCCAGAAGTGGTCCCGTTTTCGCTCAGGGACGTTTCATTCATTCCTTCACTCGTATTTATTGAGCACTCACTGTGTGCAGAGCCCTGTACTAAGCGCTTGGAAAGTACAATTGGGCAACAGATAGAGACAATCCCCACCGTTATATAAGTTTCAAAGTAGGGTGACTGATTAGGACTTTGAGAGATGCTTAACGGTTCACCGTTACTGTCTCATTTTAAAATCTTGAGTCATGTATAGTTGCTATTTGACCAAGGTCCCTTAAGTCTCTTGAGTGTCCTATATTTGGTGTATAACATGTTGACGTTTGGAATTCACAGTAGCCACAACAATTCTGTGCATCTCTCATTCCAGAAGCTGTGTGTGAGATTTAAGAAATTAAGTTGTTTATTGAAAACCAAGAAAACTTCCCGAGTGGGTCACATTTTTTTTTTACTTCACATATAATAACCCAACTGGGCAGTTTAACTCGCAGGATGCTTTGTGATGATGTTCCCTGTGAGGGGCTCCCCCAGCAATTGTTTTTGGGGGACTATGGGTATACTTAGCGGTGTTAAATTCTTCCTGTTTTTGTTGAGATGCTCAAAGTACGGTTGTTACAGCATGAATCTAAGTTCAAATGACATTCATTCTTCTTCTCCTAACCCTATTGTATTGTCATTTCAAGTTGAAGAGCAGAGGCCAGTTTTTGTGATGAGGGTAGACCTTAAAAAATAATTGACCGATGTGCCTGCGAAATGAAATTTTCTTGGGGTTTGATATTTGACTTTGAGAAATTTTAATGTATAAAACGAAGTGCCTGGCCCGATCATTTTATAGTCATGTAGGTTGTGTTCCTTCCCAAATAGTAAAGGAGTGGATCTTGAAACTTTCTGCGGTTGATCACGACAGTTATACAAGTTGTGGTATTTAAGTGTTTACTCTGTGGCGAACACTGTGCTAAATGCCGGAGTAGGTACAATATATTCAGATCGAGTACCATCCTTGCTTCACTGGCGGCACAGATATTAAGAGGGAAGAAGAGCAGGTATTCATTCTCCACTTTACAGAGGAGGGAGCTGAAGCGTGAAGAAGTTGAGTGACTCGCCCAAGGTCACCCAGCAGGCAAGTGACACAGCTGGGTCTAGATTTAGTTCTGACTTCCAGTGCTGTCCTCTTTCCAGGGGCCGTGCTGCTTCTCATCTGATTGCATCTGAGAACATCATCCTCCACGCTTTTATTGTGTGCTGTGGACAGATGCTGTTAGGGAATTAGGGATCTGTCTTCCGACATCGTGAGTCTGTCTTGAGAAAACGTGTTGGAAGAAATGGTTGTGCGGCATATGTGGTGCCGATCAAAGTGCAGATGCGATTGCACAAGTTTTCCCTAACGCAGGGCGTAACCCTGTGAGCCTCACATGAGACGGGGACTGTGTCCAACCTGAATAGCTTATATCTCCCTGGGCACTAAGTACAGTGCCTGGCACAGAGAAGACACTTAACAAGTATCTTTCAAAAAAAAAAAAAGCAAATGAACTGAGTGTCCAGCTGATACCGATCCATTTTTCTGTTAGTCCAGCACATTCCACTTGGAAGTATTCAGGCCATATGCTGTCTCTCCCAGGGGGTTTTCTGCCTTTCATATGTGAACATTGGAATCCACTTTTTCCCAAATTATTTCTTTGACTTGTCCTGGGATTGCTCTTTGAGGAAAACAGCATAATATGATTTTAGGTCAATTATTTTAGAATTCTGCATGTCCATTTAATCAAGCCTCCTTATTGCAGTGCTTCCTGGTGATCCCGGTTTCCGTGCCCCGAAGAAACATGAAGCACCAATACATCGTGATGCCTCTGGTTGCTATCCTGATATTCATAACGTGGATCCCTCTGTCGCTGAGTTGTAACAAAGCTCTCTGTGCTAGTGATGTAAGCAAATGTCTCATTCAGGTATGGCTGAATTGTGTTTTTCTTTGTATTGGAAACCTGTAGAATGTAGAGTTAAAGAACGTACTAGGCCATGAACTTCAAAATATTTTTACCCCGTGTAGTTTCTAATCCAGGAAAGTGATCTGATTCACCTTCTTTACTGTGAGTTTGTTTTTTATTATTGTGATGATGGTGATGAGGATAAAGAGCAGCTGAAAGGGATTTGTTGTTGTTGAGTCTCCGGTTGAAAATGAAATTCCACATTCAAGCGTCATTTATTTTCTGTGAACATTATTTATGCCTCAGAGCAGAAGTCTAACATCAGGTGTCCTTCCAACAATCCTTCAAAAACCTAATTTGTTGCCAAGATCCTAGTTCTAAACCAAAAAAAGGGAGGATAGATATTAAAATAAAAAAAATCGAGGTTTATATAAAAAGAGTAAATTCCAATCATCAAAAAACATTGTCTATTAAAATAAACTAAAATACTTTCTTAGAACTTTTGATAAGGCGTAAGTAGCATCCGCACCACTATATCTCCCACTAGATTGTAAACTCCTTGGAGTCAGAAATCATGTCTCTGAATTCTGTTGTATCTTTCCAAGCATTTAGTGCAGTGCTGTGCCTGTGGTGGGCTCTCAATAAATACTAGTGATTGATGGATTGATTGAAAAGCAAGAGAATGTCACTGCCTGCAATGCCATCATAGCTCTGTTGGTTCCCTCTTATCTACCGGGGATCAACTGTTTGGAAAAACTTGGGGAAATAGTGGCTGTTGCCCTGTGTTCCAAGGGGGCATTCATCCTGCTTCCCACCACCTCATCTCCTGTGCCTCAGTTACCTCATCTGTAAAATGGGGATTAAGACCGTGGGCCTCATGTGGGACAACCTGATTACCCTTATCTACCCCAGCACTTAGAACAGTGCTCTGCACATAGTAAGCGCTTAACAAATAACATTATTATTATTATTATTTTCTCCTGGGAGAGGAGAGTTGTAGGACAGCGACCCTTGGTTAGATACTCACTCTCCCCTCTACTGACCCCTTCTGCCATCACCCGCTAGGCTGCCTGTGGGGCATTCTCAACCCTCCTTCCTCTGAAATCAGTCAGCTCTCCCCTTACTGATCCTCACTTCTCTCCCACTACACTCCAGCCCAAACACTCCTCTCCTCTAATACCAACCTACTCACTGTCCCTCACTCTCACCTCACCCACCGACAACCTCTAGCTCATGCCCTCCCTCCTGCCTGCAAGTCGTTCCCCCAGTATAGCTGATAGAGCAGTATTCAACCCCTCTTCAAATCCCTACTAAAATCATTCATTGTCCAGGAAGCCTTCCTCGATGAAGCTCTTATCTTCCCTCCCTATTTTCCCTCAATACTGCCTCACCCATGCACTCTGTCGCATCCCCTAAGCATTTAAGAACTTGCTCTACCCGCACAGTTCTTCCATACATATCGCTATTCCAGTTGCTTCCCTTACCTGGAATATATTTTGGTTACTGTCTCTCCTGCTAGACTAAGCCCCTTGAGGGCAGGGTTTGGTTCCACCAATTCTGCTCTACAGGCCCCGAAAGAATCTTGAAAAATAGCTAATGTGGGCAGGAAAGAAGCAGCGTGGCTTAGTGGATAGAGCACGGGCCCGGGAATCACGTGGCTCAGTGGAAAGAGCACGGGCTTTGGAGTCAGGGCTCATGGGTTCGAATCCCAACTCTGCCACTTGTCGGCTGTGTGACTGTGGGCAAGTCACTTAACTTCTCTGTGCCTCAGTTCCCTCATCTGTAAAATGGGGATTAAGACTGTGAGCCCCACGTGGGACAACCTGATTCCCCTGTGTCTACCCCAGCGCTTAGAACAGTGTTTGGCACATAGTAAGCGGTTAACAAATACCAACATTATTATTATTATTAATCAGAAGGATCAGGGTTCTGATCCCGGCTCTGCCTCTTGTCAGCTGTGTGAATTCGGGGGAGTCACTTCGCTTCTCTGTGCCTCAGTTACCTCATCTGTAAAATGGGGATGAAGACTGTGAGCCCCATGTGGGTCATGGACTATGTCCAACCTTACTAGCTTGTCAACCACCTTCCAGGTCACCGTCCCAGGGTCCGGCATCCGCCCCGGGCTATGGACACTTGGCCGTAAATGCATCCTACATGGCTAAAACCTTGGTGGGTACTTCTCAATATGCTTTGTTCTTGGCTGCTTCCTTGCTCTTTCCACTCTGCCCTAGAGGGAACTTGCCGATCTGGGCTGAGGTAGCGTGAATGCTGGGAAGCCAAATGCTATCCATCATTTATTTAGCAGTATTTATTGAGCACTCACTGTGTGCAGAGCATGGTACGCACTTGGGAAAGTATGAAAATAAAGTAGGTGGACCCTGTCTGTGCTCTCAAAGAGTTTACAATCTACCTTGTATCTACCCCAGCACTTAGAACAGCGCTTGGCACATAGTAAGTGCTTAACAAATGCCATAATCATTATTAGCGGGGGAGACAGATATTAAAACAGCACTATAATCAGTTTCTCCAGTAATTGTGGTGTTTGTTAAGCACTTAATATATGCCAAGCACTCTACTCATTGCTGAGGTAGATGCAAGATAATCAGGTATCTTGTCTCAGTTTTAAGTATTCATTCATTCATGAATGAATGAATGAATATGACAATAAATAAAGTCGTATTTATTGAGCACTTACTGTGTGGAGAGCACTCTATGTAAGCGCTCGGAGAGTACAATTCAGCAATAAAGAGAGACAGTCCCTGCCCCCACCAGGCCTACGGTCTAGAAGAGAACTGGTATTGAGTACCCATTTTACAGATAAAGAAACTGAGGCACAGAGAAGTGACTTGCCCAAAGTCACATAGATTTATTAAGCACTTGATATTTACCCCATCCTCAGCCCCATAGCATTTAGGAACATGGCCATTATTGATTTTAATCTCTGTCTCCCCCTTTAGACGGTAAGCTCCTTAAGGTCAGAGAATGTGTCTTCCAACTCTATTGTGTTGTACTCTTCCAAGTGCTTAATACAGTGCTCTGCACACAGGAAGCACTCAATAAATCTTATTGATTAAGTGGCAGGTTTGGGATTAGAACCTGGGTTCTAGTCCCAGCCCCCTGACTCCTGGGACTGTGCTCTTTCCACTAGGCCAGGCTGGTGCTTCTCCGTCCTGAGGCTTATCCATCGTCCCTGACAGGAGACTCCATCATCTCTTCATGGGGGAAATAAATTAAAGTTCCATGCTGAACAGGGGAAACTAAGAGTTGAATATTACTGGTGGTGGGAAAAGAACGGTAAAGCTCGAGAGAATGATTAGTATGAGAATGTCAGGTTTCCTTCTACTAACTCAATTTTGGCCAGAGAGGCAGAATAATGTCCCCTGATTTTTTTTTATATTTTAAAAATGCACTGAACGGGGAAAAAAGGCAGAATTTATCCCAATTGCAATTATAATAATGTTGGTATTTGTTAAGTGCTTACTATGTGTAGAGTACTGTTCTAAGTGCTGGGGTAGACACAGGGTAATCAGATTGTCCCACATGAGGCTCACAGTCTTCATCCCCATTTTACAGATAAGGTAACTGAGGCCCAGAGAAGTGAAGTGACTTGCCCACAGCCACACAGCTGACAAGTGGCAGAGCCTGGATTCGAACCCATGACCTCTTACTCCCAAGCCCGGGCTCTTTCCACAATGAGCCACGCAGCTTCTCTGAAAGCAAGAAAATATACTCCATTACAGTCTTGGAGATTTTGGATATAAATAACATAATATTCCAGTCCTTTCTGTAATGTGAATTTGTTTCATTAAGAACCTTTCCTTACCTTTGAAAGTCAATGAAGTGCCTTTTAAAGACCTCAGCTTCCCTGATCATTTAGTTACGCCTTATGAAAAGACATACCAGAAAAGATTTTCTTTCTATCCCTTTTTACTCTTTTCTAATGAAGCAATTATTGGACTCCTCCTTCTCTTTCATTTTTCTCATCACATGTTTCTAATGGACCTTAAAGGGAATTTTGTCAGGTAACAATTTTCACCTGTCATTTATACCTCAAATGTCCTACTTATCTTCACAGTGTCTTTGTGATTCCTGAAAATCTGCTTTCAGAAAAGTAGACTGAAACATGCAGTAACAGATTATAGATATTTGGTTTCTCTAAAGTTATGCCCATGTGTGAACGCTTCAATTTTTCCTCATGATGTTTTTCATTATTTCTTAGTTTTTTTAAGTTGAGCCTAATAATTTGGTTTTTGAATATTCTTTTCTCTAAGTGTACTACATTTATCTCATCCATTTAACAAGAACGATTTTGATTCCATGTGAATAGTGTCTTTTGTAGTGTAATGCTAAGATTGGAGGAATATTTTTGGTTAATAGAGGTAGTAAAGTATCCGGGTGGATTTCCTCAGCTCATAAGGCGGTGATGAGGGTTGATAAGGGATACATGAGTGTCTTTGAAATTGCTTATTTCTATTAATGCCTGTCTCCCCTCTAGACTGTAAGCTCATTTTTGGCAGGGAATGTGTCTGCTAATTCTGTTGTGGTGTTCTCTCTCAAGCGTTTAGTACAGTGTTCTGCACATAGTAAGTGCTCCATAAATATGGTTGTTTGATAAGTGCTTTCAAATTTTGATAGTTTAATATTTGCAAAAGGCTTTGTGCTCTTAGTGGGCTTTATCAATCCACACATGGAAAATTGAGAATAAAGGGGAGTGACAAGCTGCTCTCTTCTTGGCCACCCGTAACTTTAGTGGGCGTAGCCCTAGTTGATGTGTGGGAGATCATTCAAAATAATTGTGATATTTGTTAAGTGCTTACTAAGTGCTGATCCCTATGGTAATCACTGGGGTAGATACAAGATATCCAGATCCCATATGGGGCTCCCAGTTTAAGTAAGACTGAGAACAGGTATTGGATCCCCATGTTGCAGATGAGGGAACTGAGGCCCAGAGAAGTGAAGTGACTCGCCCAAGTGGTAGAGTGGAATTAGAACCCAGGTCCTCTGGATCCCAGGCCTGTGCTTTTTCTTCCACACCATGCTGCTTCAAGATTTTTTTTATTTGCCCCGCCCCCTTGATGATGCAGTCACATTTCCAAGCGCGTAGTACAGTGCTCTGCACATAGGAAGCACTCAGTAAATACTATTGAATGAATGAATTTCCCCTTCAAAACTTACGGGAAGCCTGTAATCTTATTCTGGCAAAAGCTATATAAATACTATATAAGCTATAAAATACTAAAAGCTATATAAACACTTCAGCGTGTTTCTTTTCTTGGTGTGTAGCGGGAGAGCATTTAAACATATCCTCTGCTGCCTCAAGGTTAATGGTGATGGATGATGATAGTGGTATTTGTTAAACACTTACTGTGTGCTAGGCACTGTACTAAGCACCGAGGGGGATGCAAACTAATCAGGTTGGACATAGTCCCTGCCCCACATGGGACTCACAGCCTTAATCCCCATTTTGCAGATGAGGAAACTGAGGCACAGAGAAGTGAAGTGACTTGACCAAGGTTCCTCAGCAGAAGCGTGATGGAGTCGGGATTAGAACCCAGGTCCTTCTGACTCCCGGGCCCATGCTCTATCCACTAGACCATGCTGCTTCCTAGTAAAAATTTCCACTTTACCTTTTAAACTGAATCATTTTTGAAATATTGGTCTAACAATTATTTGTGGACTACTTGATGGCAGTTCCTCTGAACAGCTTTCTGATTTTTGGAGCGATGTAGTTTGGGGCTCTAGCGGAACATCTGTTTGTACTGCCAGTGAATCTCAGGTCACTAGTAAAATAACTAAAACTCACAAAAATTTGTTTTGCTGGCAGCACATGATTATGTAAATATTTTTGTTCCAACCTGGCTAGAAAGCAATATGATAAATCATTAATGCCCCAGCCTCCCAGATGCTTTGCTTAAGGATGGTCCCCACGGAAATATTTATTTTAAATATCTTACAGGAGAAAAGTCACCCTTCACATACATACGAAGAGCTAAGTAAATATAATAAAATTTAGCTCTTTTATTTGCTTGTTCTTCAAAGTGCTTTGGCTTATGGATCCTATTAGGTTTTCTTATCAAAGTAGTAGAAGAACTTAAGGATTCTTTTGCTAAAGGGAGTGTTTTCAAAACATGAATTTTTTTCCTCCTTGCCACCTGTAATTTGAGCACTTCTGTCCCTTTGGTTTTGAATGTACAGATCTTACAAAATCCATTACATTGCTGTCTAGAATTTCTTAAACCCTCCATCAAAGCTAATTATTATTTTACGGGACTATTACAACTATAGGAATGCATTACACCTCAAATTTAACATTTAATAAGAAATGAAAAGCTACATTCTGACCTCTAAGATCTGTGAGTTAAGAGCTATGATGTCCTAATTAAGATTTATAGATGAAGACATACTAACTCCTTTTCCTTTTAATAAGTATAGGTGTACAGAATTTCCAGGCATGATTTTGCCAACTATAACAGACTTATTTAGTGTTCTTATGTGTTAAATTTGCAAATCTCTTTTTTCCACTCAACCAAATGTAACTCATTACACAAATATATTTAGGGTGTATATTTGCAATAAAATGGGGTTGCAAAAAATTTCATTTTATGTTTTGGGGTAGTCATTACATCGAGATAATACATTTTTTGTTCTTGAAAGGCAGACACAAATTTCAATCCCTTAGGTGTATTTTCATCTTGGTTTGGGGAAATAAATTATTAGTGCCTTTAAGGCATAATCTGTTGCAGTGAAAGATCAATCAATCGTAGTTATTGAGTGCTTACTGCTTTCAGGGCACCGTACTAAGCAGTTGGGAGAGGACAGTGTAGCAGAGTTGGTAGACACGTGCCATGCCTGCAGGGAGCTTACAGTCTACAGTGAGACTGTACGGTTTATGTGCATAAGTGTCGTGGGGCTGAGAGAGGGTTGGATAAAGGGTACGGGTCCAAGCAAGAGTGATGCAGAAGAGAGCGGGAGTAGGGGAAATGAGGGCCTCTTCAAGGAGATGTGGTTTTTAATAAGGCTTTGAAGGTGGAGAGAGTGATCGTCTGGCTCTGAAGGGGGAGGAAGTAATCCAATTTTTGTTAACTAAAGATTACCAGATTTGTAACAAAAAGGATTAAAGAGTTTATCTGCCCTCTGTACAAGGCAAATGCTTGTTGAGCTGTTTGTTCTCCTTTTGAACTAGCCGGGCACAGTGGGAACCATCCCTTTCTGTCTTTATGTGCAGCGCACCCGGTGAAATCCCTTTTTAAAAGTCTGAATAAAATTCCCAAAACGAATGAGGTTGACAACGCTAAAAGAAAGGGTAACATAAAGTGACAGCACATGGAACATGGAAGCAGCGTGACCTAGGGGAAATAGCTTAGGCCTGGAAATCAAAGGACCTGGGTTCTCATCCCGCTCTGCCACTTGCTTGCTGTGTGTCCTTGGGCAAGTCACTTAACTTCTCGGTGCCTCAGTTTCCTCAAATGTAAAATGAGAATTCAATACCTGTTAATTAATGTTGGTATTTGTTAAGCGCTTACTATGTGCCGAGCACTGTTCTAAGCGCTGGGGTAGATACAGGGTAATCAGATTGTCCCACGTGAGGCTTACAGTCTTCATCCCCATTTTACAGATGAGGGAACTGAGGCCCAGAGAAGTTAAGTGACTTGCCCACAGTCACACAGCTGACAAGTGGCAGAGCTGGGATTCGAACCCATGATCTCTGACTTCCAAGCCTGGGCTCTTTCCACGGAGCCACGCTGCTTCCCAACACTTTTTTCCCTCCTACTTAGACTGTGAGCCCCAAGTGGGACAGGGACTCTGACATGATTAACTTGTCTCTACCCCAGAGCTTAGAACAGTGCTTGACACATAGCAAGCGCTTAATGAACACTAGTATTATTATTTTTAATTACTACTACATTTTGTAAGACATTTGTACTTATAAATTTAATATGCAGTAGTTCCTGGGCATCTGCAGATTTTGTCCTTCAAGGTATCAGGTGTTGGCTGGACTCATGCTCGTGGAAGTAACAGCAGTGGCGGGCCATAGTAGAGAAGCATCGTGGCTTAGTGAAAGAGCACAGGCTTGGGAGTCAGAGGACGTGGGTTCTAATCCCGGCTCCGCCACTTGTCTGCTGTGTGACCTTGGGCAAGTCACTTCACTTCTCTGTGCCCAGTTACCTCATCTGGAAAATGGGGATAAAGACTGTGAGCCCCACGTGGGACAATCTGACTACCTTGTATCTACTTCAGGGCTTAGAGCAGTGCTTGGCATATAGTAAGCGCTTCACTTAACAAATACTATAATTATTATTATTAGTCCCATCCCCAGCCCTTGCTGTCTACTGTCTCTTTGGTAGCTAGCAGCTGCAGCCTCTGTCTCCTTTTCAAGACCTGGCTGGCTGGATCATTCCCCTCCTCTCAGAAAGTCTGGCTGGCCATGATTTGTTGAATAAACTTTCCCTGCTCGGCCAAATCATATTTGTGGTTTTACTTTATTTGCAGGAGTTTCTAAAACAAATCCCTTGTGAATATTGAAGTTTTGCTACATTCATCTATTTAGGCAGGTTTAGTTCAATTGTTTGTGTGTATCAGTGAACTTATTTTTTGGTGCAGTGCCAAATAAATCTGGAGGCTATTAAAAAATAAAATACTGAACTTAAGAATGTAAGAAGTGCCACTCTAAGTCAGACCAAGTGGTCTATCTAGCCTAGGGGCCTCAAAGGATATCCTTTTGGGTGGTGATATGGAATCTCTGTCCTAACAATTCTAACTTTTTTCCCTAAAAATTCATCTTGGACCATAAATCCATGAATATATCTAAACTTTTCTTGAGCCTATTGGTACCTGCCCAACTTCCTTGGCTAATGGGTTCCATCTGTGGACTGTAAGCTAGTTATGGGCAGGGAATGTGTCTACCAACTCTGTTATATTGTGCTCTCTCAAGCGCTTAGTACAGTGGTCTGCACATAGTAAGTACTCAATAAATATGATTGATTGATCTGCCTACTATGCAGTACATGAAGAAGTGCTTCCTTTTGATATCTTGAACATACCACCTTCAAACTTCAGTGCAAGTTCAAGTTCATCCTAGTTCTGTCTTGTGGAATTTGGTGGACAGTAATTTCATGTTCTCTGTTTGCATAAGTTTTATGATTGTAAAGACTCCAACCTTGACATATATGAATAAGAGAATGGTGTTGAAGAAGTGGAAAGTATTCTTTCCACTATCTTCAACATTGGTTATTATTAAATGTTTTTAATGAGGGTTATCCAATCATTATATCCAATTTTGGTGACCACATATATAAGAAAATAGAAACTGGAAAACGTTAGATGAGGAATAAAAATAGCCGTAGAGAAGACTGGTCCTGTGAGGAAAGGCTCAAATGCATAGGGTTGCTTAGTCTGGGAAGGAGAAGAAATCTCTAGATTCAAATAAGTCATGGCATGGGCAAATTGCATTGGTAAAATGTGGCTAAGGAAATGTGTTCACCGTGTGAACTATCAAACTATGGTATTTATTGAGTACTTACTGAGTTTTATTGAGTTATTATTTATTGAGTCAGAGCAGAGTACTAAGTGTCAGGATGTGTAGAATTCAGTAGAGTAGGCAAAGAAGATCCCTGTCTTTAAGGAGCTTACACAGAAGATCAGGGGTGCCAATTTTTCATTTTGAGCATGGGGCATTATTGGGGACTTCTAGGTGGGATAAACCTGGGGAAAATGAGATACGGAGACCCATAAGACCAGGAGGAGGGCACATAGGCAAACACAAGACTGGGGATCACACAGTCACATTATCTTCCCCCCTCCACACACACATATAGGACCAAGGAATGGGGACTCAGGCACCTCCAGGGCCAAGAGGCTCCCTAGATCATCCAAGATATGGAGTCAAAAAGGGAAAGCAGTCAGAGATTGGTGGGGAACTAGATCGCAGCTTGAGGCAGGGGTTCAAAGTGCCCGTTCTCTGCCTGGTAGATATCCCAGAGCATCTGACTCCGGTTGAGGCCGAGATCGAAGAGATCCGCAGTCTAGCCCATGGCTCCAGCTTCTATCCATCCCCCGTCTCCTTACGTGGGGTGGGCAGCCCCCCAAACTGGCAACACAGCTAGACTTGTCACTACCACAGTCCCAATTTCTCAGGAGAGTTGACCCTCCTGTTGACTCTTGTTCTTCGTGGCCACAGAGGACTGAACAGGAGCAAAGAATAATCAGTTTGAGCAGGAAAAGGTTTTGCTGCAGAGATGGGCAACTTTTTGACTGCATATTCTGAAGCACCAAACAAGCTATTAAGGCAGTTTGTGGAGTTTTCCTCCTTAGAACTCTTTAAATATGATAGATTATAGCCCTCTGGGGTAGTTTATATATTTGCTTGCTAGTGGTAGAGGACTGACCAGATGTTCTCTTGAGAAGGCTTGCTCTTTGATTTTCTGTTTATAGATTGTAACTTACCTAAATAAGTTTGTTATTACTTGGTATCTTTAAAGTCAACTCATCGCAAACAGAATTGCACTGTTGACTTTGATTAGTAAATAATATAAACCGCAGTTAAATGCTTTTGAAATAGTTGTACTAGTTTTTAAAAGCGAGATTTGTAGAAGATGCCAGTGTGGCATTGTGACAAAGATTGGAAAATAGTTTCGTAGGAGGGCAAAGGGTAAAGTAGAGGCAGCGAAGATGTGTTTTGGGAGCTTTTTCAATCTCTGTATCAAGGGTCCCTTCATTCGAAGCTTAGTGATGCTGTTTTAGTAAAGGTACTGAGAAACTTCTTAAATCTTGGCAGCAGGTGGGAAAGTGGAAATATTTAGCAGCATCCAGCTCGGTAATGTAAACAAGATTCTTCTGTAAATCATCAGAAAAGAGTTTCATCTGTCTTGGAAA